>NC_139225.1:148435183-148904545 GCF_055691185.1 Crinia signifera | reverse complement strand
GGAACCCCCCCACAAGTGACCCCATTTTGCAAACTACACCCCTCAGGGAATTCATCTAGGGGTATAGTGTACATTTCAAACCCCCAGGGGTTTCACCAATTTTGATACAACTGGGCAGTGAAAATGAAAAATTACATTTTTTTACACAAAAATGCAGTTCTGGCTCAAAATTTTTCATTTTCAGAAGGTATGAAGGAGAAAAAGCACCCCAAAATCTGTGCCCCAATTTCTCCCGAGTACGGCAATGCCTCATGTGTGACCAAAAAGTGGCAGGACTCAGAAGGGAAGGAGTGATATTTGGATTTTGCAGCACAAATTCTGGTGGAATGTTGGTGGGTGCTATGTCGCATTAGCAAGACCCCCAAAGCACCAATACAGTGGAACCACCCCACAAGTGACCCCATTTTGCAAACTACACCCCTCAGGGAATTCATCTAGGGGTATAGTGTACATTTCAAACCCCCAGGGGTTTCACCAATTTTGATACAACTGGGCAGTGAAAATGAAAAATTACATTTTTTTACACAAAAATGCAGTTCTGGCTCAAAATTTTTCATTTTCAGAAGGTATGAAGGAGAAAAAGCACCCCAAAATCTGTGCCCCAATTTCTCCCGAGTACGGCAATGCCTCACATGTGACCAAAAAATACCAGTTGGGTGCATGGCAGGACTCAGAAGGGAAGGAGTGATTTTTGGATTTTGCGGCTCAGATTCTGGTGGAATGAATGGTGGGTGCTATGTGGCATTAGCAAGACCCCTGAAGCACGGTGAAATTATGAACCTAATAATCCATAGATGTGTGGTATAATTTAAAACACTCCTTTATACATAGGCCGGGTTTGTCGGGGCAAGTGTCACACTGGAAAATAGTTTGCTTTCTTATTCCCTTTTTATAGCAAACTTTGCACCTTTTTTGTGTCCTGCCCTTTTTTCCAGTGGAGGGGATTTCATCAGGAAAATGCTGCCCTGGTACAATACGGGGGCCAGTACTAGAAGTACTGGGGCCCTCTGCCTGCTGGTTCCCAAATATTAGGCCCTTTATGACTTCCTCTTGAAAGTGCATAAATGTCCCCCTCTGGCCGGTAGAACGGAATAGCACGTAAGCGTTATACAGTGCCATCTGGATGATATACACGGCCAGCTTCTTGTACCAGATTTTTGTTTTCCGCAGGGCACTGTACGGCTTCAGTACCTGATCTGAAAGATCCACTCCGCCCATGTACCTATTGTAATCCAGGATACAATTAGGTTTTGAGGTGTGGGTACTGGTACCTCGTACAGGGACGGAGGTGGTACTGTCTCCGTGAATTGTTGTCAGTATAAGGACATCCCTCTTGTCCTTATATTTGACCAACAACATATTTTCGGTGGATTGTGCCCTGCTTTCACCCCTTCTCATTACTTGGGCAATGTGCGTTTTTGGGAGGCCTCTTTGGTTCTTGCGCACAGTACCGCAAGCTGCTGTACCTCTTGAACCAAGGGCCTTAAACAGGGGGATGCTAGTGTAAAAGTTATCCACATAGAGGTGATAACCTTTATCCAGGAAGGGGTGCACTAAATCCCAGACAATTTTTCCACTAACACCTACGAGGGAGGGGGGGCATTCTGGCGGTTCAATTCTTGAATCCTTCCCTTCATATACCCTAAACCTGTGAGTGTACCCTGAGGTGCTTTCACACAGCTTATACATTTTTATGCCATACCTTGCCCTCTTACTGGGAAGGTACTGGCGGAATTTAACCCTTCCTTTAAAATGTATAAGGGACTCGTCTATGCAAATGAATTTATCTGGGATGTACATCTCTTCAAATTTGGCACTGAAATGATCAATGACCGGCCTGACTGAATAGCCGGTCAAAGGTGGGATCATCTCTGGGTGGGCACTGTGCATTATCGTTGTAATGCAAAAATTTAAGGATCGTCTCAAATCGAGCCCGGGGCATGGCCATACGGTAAAATGGGGTGCTGTACAGAACATCTGTACTCCAATATTGCCTAATTTCTGGCTTTTTTACTATGCCCATATGAAACACCAGACCCCAAAACGTCATCATCTCTACTGCATCTACAGGGGTCCACCTAGCAAATGATGACGTGGGGTTTTGAGCAATAAACTGCTGGGCATATAAATTAGTTTGGTCCACCATTAAATTTATAAAATCATCAGAGAAAAATAATTTGAAAAAGTCAATTTCTCTGAGACCTGTGGAATCAAATTGGATTCCTGGCATGGCCAAAAACTCAGGAACCTGGGGCTCAAAATTGTCTGGTGGTGGGGTCCATACGAGATCAATTATTGGGGGGGGGTCTCAGCTGCTCTACGGGGGCGTCTTTGAGGGGGTCCCTCATCACCAGAGGAGGAAGAGGAGCTTAAGACGAATCCTTCAAATTCCCCGCTTGCATCACTGGCTGTGTCAGAGTCAGAGGCAAGCATGGCATATGCCTCCTCCGCTGAATACATTCTTCTGGATGACTGGGATGACATTTGGGATGACATTTGGGATGCCATTTTTATTTTTGTGTTACTGGTAGTGAAATGTTTCAACACGTGTATAGTGTAGGGGGGGGTACAAACTTTATTTCAACCCGGGGGGTATGTAGTGTGTAGTGTGTATGTAGTGCAGAAAAAAAAAATACTTTATACAAAAAAAAAAATTGAAGGGGTTAAAAAAAAAAAATTGAAGGGGTAAAAAAAAAAAAAAAAAAAAAAAAAAGGTCCTGCGCCAAAAATTGAGCACAGATGTTGGTCAGTAACGTCCGTCACTGAACAGCGCTCAAAGGCAACAGGAATTTGATCAAAAAAAAAAATAGATCAACCCTGTGCCGAAAAAGCTGATCAGTGATGTACGTCACTGATCAGCGCACAGTGGCCACAGGACACCCACAAAATCACAGTGTGTGTAAAAAAAAAATTAAAAAATGACCCCACAGCACCCACAAAAAAAAAAAAGGTGATCAGTGATGCAACACTGATTACCAGTGAGGGGCAGCAGGTGCACAACCTTTGGTGCAACTGACAGTGCAACTGGCAGCAACTGACAGGTATATATAAAAAAAAAAACCTCTGCACCCCCAAAAAGTTGCTGATCACCTCAGATATAGTGATCAGCACAAAAGGCGGGGGCAGCAGACACAAAATGTAGCACTCTCTATCACTCTCTGTCACTATCTCTCTCTATCTCTCTATCTCTCACTATCTATCACTCTATGACACTGCAGCAGCAGCACTGACAGTTATATATATGAAAAATAACCCCTGCACCCCCAAAAAGTTGCTGGGGGTGCACAAAAGGGGGGCAGCAGACACAAAATATAGCAGTCTCTATCACTCTCTGTCACTATCTCTCTCTATCTCTCTATCTCTCACTATCACTCTATGACACTGCAGCAGCAGCACTGACAGGTATATCTATATCTGCGATCAGCACAAAAGGGGGGGCAGCAGTCAGTTATATAAAAAATATATAGCACAATCTGTCACTATCTCTCTATCTCTCTCTATCTCTCTCTATCTCTCTATCTATAACTCTATCACACTGCAGCAGCACAAAATATAGCACTCTCTGTCACTAGGCCTCTCTATCTCTCTCTATCTCTCTCTCTCTATCTCTCTATCTAATAACTCGAGGCAGCACAACACAGCACAACACAGCACAGGACGTCACAAGTAGTAGCAAGATCCAGGCAGTGATCAGGTAAGTATTTAGAGGGGTTCTGGTCAGTATATCGCGGCAGCTGGGCACGGTGACCGCACTGCACGCAATTCCAGACCGGAATGGCGTCTGCAGTGCAGTCACCGTTAGTTTAAACCCCCCTCCATGGCTGTGATTGGTTCGTCGGTCCGACGAACCAATCACGGCCTTTGGGGGCGGGCGGGGTGAGGTGGGGTGACACCAGTGTCACCCTTACACCCCGCGGTGATTGGTGCTGTACTTTACAGCACCAATCACCTCCGATCCCGTGTCACCGGCGAACGTTATTCGCCGGTGACACAGAAAACGCTGTGAATGGCTGTTCACACTGAACAGCCAATCACAGCGATCGCCGACGGGGGGGCCGCATCGCAGCCCCCCCTGGGCATGCAGGGACATGTCTGCTGTCAGGGACAGCAGACATGTTTAAACTGTCACCGCGTCTATAGACGCGGTGACAGTTTAAAGCCATGACGTACATTTACGCCATGTGTCGGGAAGTACTTCCCGACCATGACGTAAATGTACGTCAAATGTCGGGAAGGGGTTAAAGGTTTGTTTAATTTAAGGTAAGAATCTTTTTAAGACCTGCTTATATATGCCAAGGTAGGTATTTTGTAACCATTTATACACATTCAGTAAGTGTTTTCATATCCTTTAAACACAGTGGCGTAGCTAGTGTAAGGCAGCCCCCGCTGCCGCTTGGGGGAGCGTGCAGCAGAGGGGGCGCCCGGCGCACTGCATGACAATCATCATCTACAGTATAATGACTTACATGTTGCTGCTGCACCCACCAGTGTGGGTGCCGCGCGGACTCGGACCCCCCCCCTACCCCTCCCCCACTGCAGCCTGTACCCATTCACCAGCCCCTGTCATTAAGGGCCCAAGCGCAGCCACCTACACTGTGGGGCTGCTGCTGACGCCCGCCCGGCAGAGCGCAGAGCATTAGTGGGAGGGGACGAGGTCATGCGCCTGAGGCGGAACTACCGGATCTTTTCATGCTTCTGCCTGCCGGTGGTTGCACCAGCCAAGGCCAAGATCCTGCTCCTGCCGGCGCCTACAGCGAGACCATGCTGACTCCAAGACCCTTCTCTGGCCGGAGCCGTGGATGGGACCATGCTTTACGCTCCCAGCCGCAGGGGAGCTCCAGGGCTAGGCAGCAGCAGACATAACAGAAGGCAAAGACAGAGCAGCGCTGCGGTGGGGAGCAGCATTTACTGACATGGGTGGGTGCTGACTCCAGCTATGTACACAATGTGTGTGTGTACAGTAAATGTATGTATTGGGGGCACAGTTCATGTGTTTGGGGGGACAGTGTGTGTGGGAGCAAAATGTTTTTAAAGTATGAATGAGGGCACAGTGTATGTGTATTGGGGCACAGTGCATATGTATGTGGTCATAGTGTGTGTATTGGGGCACAAGGCATGTGTATAGGGTCATAGTGTGTGTGTGTATTGGGGCACAGGGCATGTGAATAGGGTAACAGTGTGTGTTAATTGGGGCACAGTTCAAGTGTATGGGCTCACTATGTGTATTGGGGCACTGTGCATATATATGGGTCACAGTGTGTTTATGGGGTTCAGGGGGATGTAGTGTAGTGATGTAGTCTGGGGTATAGGGGGATGTGATGTAGTGTGGGGTATAGGGGGATGTAGTGTAGGGTATAGGGGGATGTAGTGTGGGGTATAGGGGGATGTAGGGTATAGGGGGTGTAGTGTAGTGATGTAGTGTGGGGTATAGGGGGATGTAGTGCAGTGATGTAGTTTGCAGGTATAGGGGGATGTAGTGTGCGGTATAGGGGGATGTAGTGTAGTGTGGGGTATAGGGGGATTTAGTGTAGTGATGTAGTGTGGGGTATAGGGGGATGTAGTGTAGGGTATAGGGGGATGTAGTGTGGGGTATAGGGGGATGTAGTGTAGTGATGTAGTGTGGGGTATAGGGGGATGTAGTGCAGTGATGTAGTTTGCAGGTATAGGGGGATGTAGTGTGCGGTATAGGGGATTGTAGTGTAGTGTGGGGTATAGGGGGATTTAGTGTAGTGATGTAGTGTGGGGTATAGGGGGATGTAGTGTAGGGTATAGGGGGATGTAGTGTAGGGTATAGGGGGATGTAGTGTGGGGTATAGGGGGATGTAGGGTATAGGGGGGTGTAGTGTAGTGATGTAGTGTGGGGTATAGGGGGATGTAGTGCAGTGATGTAGTTTGCAGGTATAGGGGGATGTAGTGTGCGGTATAGGGGGATGTAGTGTAGTGTGGGGTATAGGGGGATTTAGTGTAGTGATGTAGTGTGGGGTATAGGGGGATGTAGTGTAGGGTATAGGGGGATGTAGTGTGGGGTATAGGGGGATGTAGTGTAGTGATGTAGTGTGGGGTATAGGGGGATGTAGTGCAGTGATGTAGTTTGCAGGTATAGGGGGATGTAGTGTGCGGTATAGGGGGATGTAGTGTAGTGTGGGGTATAGGGGGATTTAGTGTAGTGATGTAGTGTGGGGTATAGGGGGATGTAGTTTGCAGGTATAGGGGGATGTAGTGTGGGGTATAGTGGGATGTAGTGCAGCATATGGTAATACATATACATATATCTATAGCAACTTGGAGAAGTGCAGCGTCCAGCAAATACTTCATATACAATTTAATAAAGTACAACGTTTTGTTCAATACACTTGTATCGTCATACGGTACTATTGAAAGGTTGCACGTTGACATTAAAATTTATATGAAGTATTTCATGGCTGCAGTTCTGCACATCTCCAAGTTTTTGTTACTGTGGCTGTGTGCGGGCGCCAATTGGCATTATTGTGGTCGTGTAGGTAGGGGCCCCACTGCATCTCTTTGCCCAGGGGCTCATAATGCTGTTAAGATGGCCCTGGGAGGACGGTCACCTAGTCCCGTGCGGTGAGGTTAGTGGTTCGTGAGGCACTGGCTTGTTAAAGCCAGCGCCAACATGCCACCTGCGTGCCCCCAGTCTACTGTTTCTATTTGGCTCATATTGTACTCTTTTCTGTCATATATATATATATATATATATATATATATATATATATATATATATATATATATATATCTGGTGTGTGGTGCACCTGCAGCGAGATCACTTGCTAAGTGTTTTACCAGTGATTTGCAGTTTTCACAGTACACACTGTAAAATGGTGATAACAATATCAAACTTAGATGATAAAATGACATAAGTGAAAAAAACACTCCAGAAATTGTGACTGTGTCGTCGGAGGTCATCAGTTTGTCCTAATTTCCGTAGGACCAAGAAAGTATGTATAGAGAAGTGGTATGACCTCTGCACCTTCAGTGTTTTATACAATGCGTGATACAATAATCCTTCTAAAGGTGCCCATACACGGTACAATTATTGTATACAATATCGCATCTCATCTCATTGCATCGCACAGGTTTTGCAATGCAATGAGATGAGATCTAGTACAAAAAGTATGCGCTGCGCATACTTTTTGTACTAGATCTCATCTCATTGCATTGCAAAACCTGTGCGATATAGAAGGGGGTTTTGTTTGCGGAGGGCAAACAGAAAGACAAATGTGCCTTTTTGGGCGCACTCTTTTGTTTATTCATTAAACGATAAGATTAGTTATTTAAAACATCACTTTTATTTAGACTCTGCACCTAAAAAATAGGAGGTGATTGTAGCTCATGCATTGTACAGTCAATTAATATTGTGCACTGTTATCTACACGTGAATAAAAAGTTTTTCAACTAGACTTTGTGTTATTGTATGGATTAAGCGTTCATTCTAGCTGTCTACAAATATTCAACAGACTTACTCATCATGTGCCTTTTATTGGCTGGCTTCGTCTCTTACAATACACAGTCTACAAATTATACATATTTGTGTGTGTGCATAACAAGCATTTTTTTATATATTTTTTCATTTTATTAAATATTCTCGCACATAGTTAAAGAAGGCCCACGTGAAAAATTGCCCCCACAACCGGTGGCTCCTGTACATCTACTATTGACCACCTTGCCTGTGTTACCAGCCGACTCTTTGCCAGGAGTCTCCTCACTGGTTACTGGGCCGGCCCCTATTTTACACCGTGGAGTTCTAGTTATGGTTAAGGCACACGGGTAACAATATGGCATTGGTGTCAAATGAGAGTGCCAGGTGGGTTGTGTACGGGAGCTAGATTGCAGATCACTTCTGCTTTCCAGTCCAGCCGGATAGGTCCCCTGATGCTTTTCAGTATTGCAGGGATAACCTCTCGGACTGGGTGGATGAGAGAGTGATAGAAAGGTGATTGCCAGTAGCAGAGTGTCAGACCACCTATCAACCGGACTTCTGCTTTCAGGGATCTGTCAAGACATCGAATCCATGATGAGAGAGTCCTAGGTTGTCAGGTGTACAGTATGTCCAACGGAATGGTGTGTATATAGATAAAGATGGAAAGTGCCCAGTATCTGACCAAAGCGGTTTAAATTTAGTGAGTGTTTGGTATGGCTGCAGAATGGTAAATTGACACCCACTGTGTGAAGAGTTCCCTGTAACACAAGGGTGTTGGCACCTTATTGCCCTACGTTGTTGTGAACATAAAAATACATTCTAAATTCACTGTGCCCTATTGTTCTAAATCAGTAATGCATCAGTTGAACTATACACACCTGCAATCAAATTGCATTTCTAAATAACAGTTATTTATCAGATCCCATCTCTGTTGAATTGGATGGTGTGTACAGAATAATTGGAAGTTACAGCCAATCTTGCTGACACAATTTTACCAGTGCCGCGATCCTATGGCTGGTTAAATACAATTGATTAAATCACAGATTGTGGCACCAACATTCTGCTCATGGAGTCAGGACCACAGTTCACACTGATACCTGTAATTACTGACACATTTTCTCTGCAGCAAAGGATTTCCACTGCTGGTAGAATTAAATTATATCCACCAAAAACACTCCAATTTCCAATTATAACCTAAGTCAGCTTGATACCTTGTTTTAGCTGGCCTATTTTTGCTCCAGCACAGAAACTTTTCTGCTGATTGAACCAATTAATGCATCCAACGTACACACTCTGCTCAAGGCTGGCAGAAATTCACAGATGTACACGTGCGGGGAAACTACATACTTTAATGGTATATGCGAGACAGACAATACACACAAAACAATAAAACATGAATAGGGAGTAAATCTCCTGCAAGGATACCCGGGTGTATTAATTTATACAGCAAAGATCGTCAACCTGCTCAGCGCGAGCTGCAGCAGTGACGCGATTAATTATATAAACGGAGGAAGGAGTAAATCTCCTTTACTGCGCCCAAGTGAGATAGGTACTGGTGTCCAGGGGGCAAGGGGTTAATCCCCTTCAGTGCGCCCGGATAAATGAACCATTACCCGGCAGATCTGCCCACTCGCCGGCTCGATGTGAGCTGCGGCGGTTGTTACCTTCCCGAAGTTTGGGGTATCTCAGACCTGACTCGTCACTGGGTAGTGTTTGCTCCGCTCGTCTAGTGCTGTCCCGGGTGTAGTGAGCGGTGGCTGGATACGCGTTTCACCAGGTCGGCTTCCTCAGTCCGCCATCTTTGTTGTGGGCAGCTGCCCTCTTTTTATTCTCTGTGAGACGTGTATCCATTGGTTGCAGTGTTTGACTGACGTTAGTTAATGGCCAGTAGGCTCATTACTTCAATTGCTATACCTCCTCCTAAAACACTGTCTTTTTATAGGGTGGCTGTTACGTTTACATCTGAATATTGACAATGAAACAACTTAGTAGCAAAAGTATCAGAGAATTTGTCCATTTAAGGAATGCTTACAATTTAACAGCACACTGGTCTCATTCTAGTTAATGATAGCTGTCTAGAGGAAATGTAGCAATATTGAATTTTTGCTACATAATATTGTTAATACTGGTTGTTGATTTAATGGGATCAAAGGATCTTCTTCTAGCTATATTATAGTGGTAACCCATATGAATTGCAGTATGTTTTATCATAATTGATGCTCCCTTTTATATTTTGCAATGAGAGTTATTTATTTAGGACACATATTTAAGAAAGAATAATATTGATATCATTATAGTAGAAACATGAAAAAATAAATAATGTGATTGTGACTGTTCCGGAGAATATAGTATCGAAGTGAAGAATATTTATATGTAAAAAGTGCAGTAGGGCGGGGGATACCGTTGTGTGTGTGATATGATAATTATTCTCTATACATGCACATACATGTAGGGGTATATCTCTACATCTGTTATGTATAGTTGTGATAGTGTTGTTAAAAACTTTATGAGGACCGACTGGAATGTCCTGTGATTATTTGTATATTGTGAGTGTTTATAAATATTAAAATATATAAATGGAAAGAATTTACTGAGACAAAGAGGCACTATGGTGGAAACTCAAACCTGTGTCTCCCCATGTTCCAGTTAGTATGTGTATTGTGCATACTACAAATTATAGTGGCTATGCAAGTGTGACGGTGATTTTTGACTGTTTATCATCTATTAACCAGCCGTGTCTGCTGTAAGAAAAATTGTGTGTGTGAAAAAAACGTGCTCCAACATTAAAAATAAAACAATAAATAAAAAGATGGGTGTAACTCAAAACTGTGGGTGAAAAGGAAAGAATATAGAAGGTACATCTGTCCTTTTTCTACAATACTGTCCTAATTGTGTTGATGGTAATACTTATATTATGGGTTCCTCTATTGTCTTTATTGTAGGAAGGCTGAGTAATTGATATTATCGTTTAGGCCTCCTGGTGCAAGGGACCCCAACTGGAAAATCCATCTGCTTTCTTTTTTCAACAGGGATTGCATAATATCCCCTCCTCTTAGGCCTAATTTTATTTGTTCCAAGCCCCAGATCTGAAAGCTGGTCGATTTACCTGCATGTTTATGCAAGAAGTGTCTCGCCACTGTCGTAACCTGTTTCATTTTTGCAAGGTCTGTGGCGGCATTTCTGATATTGCCAAGATGTTCTAATGCTCTTTGTTTTAGCATGCGAGAGGTCATGCCAACATATTTCAGATTACAGCTACATGTAATGCAATAGATCACATTTTTACTTCTACAATTGAAGTAATCTCTTATTCTCATGATCTTTCCATACTTGTCTTCCATCTCGGTGACTTTACTGATGAGTGGGCAGATCTTACATCCTCCACATGGGTAGCTGCCAGTTGTTATTTTGTTTTTACTTGTTGCACTGGTATAGTGGCTATGGACCAGCTGATCCTTTAGGCTTGGGGCCCTCCTCCAGCTCATATTAACCGTTGATCCCAAACGCTCAGCGAGATCTTCATCGTTCAGTAGGATCGGCCAGTGTTTCTGTAAGATGTATCTGATTTCTTTCCATTCTGAACAAAAATTACCAACGAATCTAATCGCATTTTGTTCTTGTGGGGGGATTTGATCTTTTGTTTTATACAATATCTTTTCTCTTGTTGTTGCTGAAACCAAATGTCGTGCTCTTTTAATAGATCGCATTGAGTAACCCCTCTCCTTCAGTCTAAGGGTTAGATCATCACAGCTCAATTGATACGCATCCTCGTCGGAGCAGTTCCTTCTCAGGCGTAGAAATTCTCCTTTCGGGATATTAGCCATAGTTGGCGGAAAGTGTGCGCTCGTTCTATGGAGAAGGCTGTTCGTCGAGGTTGTCTTCCGAAATAATTCCGTAGCGATTTTGTCATTACTGTCCCTATAGATCCTAAGGTCCAAGAATGAGATACTGGAGGTACTATATTCAAAGGTGAACTTCAAGTTCAGATTATTGTCATTCAGAGAAGATATGAAACTGCATAGTTGTTGTTCCGTGCCATTCCATATGATGAACACGTCATCAATATATCTCATCCATGTGGTGACGCAATCCACAAAGACCTGATTCTTCTCACTGAAGACAAATTCGCGTTCCCACCATCCAAGGAAGAGGTTAGCGTATGTGGGGGCACAAGCCGCCCCCATCGCTGTGCCCCTTCCTTGGATGTAGAAATGATTGTTGAATAGGAAATAATTCCTATGTAACACGAAGCTTAGTAGGTCCAGTAGAAAATGTTGGAAATCTCCCAGGCCTTCCATTGTCAAGAAGTATTCTACAGCCTTCAATCCTAGGTCATGTCTTATACTTGTGTACAAGGCTTCGACGTCTAAACTGACAAGCAGTTCTTGTTTGTCCAGATATACGTCATTGATTTTTTTAAGGACGTCTGCTGTATCTGTGCGATGCAATGAGATGAGATGCGATATTGTATACAATAATTGTACCGTGTATGGGCACCTTTAAATATTAGTATATGCGTACCAGCAAATAAGTGAGTGCTCACATATAGTGATGTCTTTCAATCAGACGATGTCCCTCCTTCACTTTCTCTCCTGTCGGCACGTCTCAATGGACCATTCCGGACATGGGGAAAGTGGCAGGAAGGATGTATTATTAAGGTGATTATTTTGTGACTTTAGAAAATGTTTTTCTCATAGGTGCTTTGTGCATGAGAAATATAGATAGGTGAACTACGCCACCTTGTGGTGTATATAAAAAGTATTTAATACACGTGTAAATCACCTTGTGAAAAAAAGTTAATAAATAGTTTTTAAGATAAATTTCTCACACTCGGAATATATTTGTCCTGGTATTATTTCCAGCGAGTGTCCTCCAGGAGCCTTAAAATCAAAGAAGTCTCCCAGAAGGGGAAGGACTCATAGCGTGATATTGCTTTTGTAAAAAATACATTTATTCAAAAAACAATATATAGCAGTTAAAAAAATACATGAAAACAGTAACAGGTGGACCCGTACATTGGCAAAAGAATTGATAACTTATCTGATATTGGTGCCAGTGGGGGATGGAGAGGTATTTTACCCAACCGGTTTCGTCCCTTTTCTCCTTATAATGGGACTTCCTCAGGGGTCAGAGATTAAGTGATCAGGGTATGGGGAAATATATGTACCTTGTGTGATTGCCCTTAATTGGCTAGCATCCGGAAAGTGAATCTGCGCTTGCGCATAACTCCCGCGTTGCCTTGGCAACCTCCGGGATACAATGTCCGTATCTATCTGTATTGCGCATGCGCGAGTACTCCGCGACATCGCGAGACTACTCCTGACAGTTCTTTATGTAAAATGTTGCGCGTCTCCTGCGCATGTGCAGGGAACCCGCGATGACGCGACATTATACTCAAACCCTACCCTACTCGTAGTATGAGGACAGACCTGGTAGTGATATGTATCTTCATTACAGGCATCACTACGATTGCGCAGAAGATCCCGCTGTCATCATTATGCTTTCTGGGCATTCTAGTTTGAACCAAGACAGACCATATTTGCATGTACTTAAAGACTTGGATTCACAAACATAGTAAATATGCACATATTGAAGGTTACATGTGGCATTGTTCATTACACCTGTAATTAGTATATCAATTGTGCATTGGCAGCATTATGTACAATATGGCATTTAGATGTTCACAGATTCTATTATAGGTGATATTGCATATTCAACCAATTGATCTATATAATGGGGGCATATATGCACTCAGAGCCAACATGTAACAAATTATAGCCTTACATATAAGAGGGGACAATTAAAATTGGATACAAATGATATACAGACATAAAACACAAATGTGTGCATTCCTATACATCTATCTGATATATGCACTGTCGATGTGGGTTAAAGGAAGGGCGCTATTTCATACGAATCATTCAATCCAAAGGGGGTCATGGTATTCAATGAATATATCCAAAACATCTCCCTTTGTGATAATTTTTTGTCTCTATCCCCTCCCCTCTCCCCTAAAGTGACATGTTCTACAGCCTTAAAAAATAGATGATCAGGATTGGACTTGCGTGCAATTAAAAAATGTCGGGGGTCAGAGTGGTTTTCCATTTTGTTTTTAATGGCCCTAACATGCTCCTGTATCCTTATTTTTAGGGGCCTCTTAGTCTTGCCAATATATTTATACCCGCAAGTACACTCTAGACAATAAATTACATAAGTGGTCAGACAGGTCATCCTCTGTTTTATTTTATGAAAAACTGTTGAATCATAATTTGAGACCTGTTTACAGTCTTTATGTGCAAATTTGCAAATACAACATTGGTTGCATCTAAAGAAACCATTCGTATTCAACCAGGAATTAGTAGTGTTGCTCGAAGGGTGTTTCAACAAACTAGGTGCTAAAATATCCTTAAGGTTCGAGCTTTTCTAAAAATCACTTTTGGATGTTGTGGCAATGTATCTTTTAAAATGGGGTCCAACTTTAAAATTTCCCAATGTTTATTTAGGGTTTTTTTCAACTTAAGGCCCATACACACTTGTAGACTTTCATTTCAAAAGACTTTGCCAAAATCTTTGATAGATTTATCTTTCCCCAAAGTAGTGCGTACACACTGAGTTATTTTCCCCAAAGAGCAAGAGATTTTAAGGAGACGAAAGACTTTGCTGAAAATCTTTCATATAAAAGGCGATTTACATAATGGGCTGGGTTTGTATTCCAAGGGTGGGAGCAGCGGCCATTTTATTCAGTGCATTTCTGTTCTTGGTGCCTGATTCAGAACTGATTGCTGGGCTGCGTATATGCGGAGCCCAGCAATCAGGTAAACTCCACCCCATGCCGCCCTGACCGGGGAAAATCCCACCCATGTGCACTGCAAAGGTTTCATTTGCAGCTGTGCACGTAGGGAGAAATCCATTCACTTGCAACAGCAATGTATATGTTACGCCATAACAAAATATACATTCGGGGGGGGGGATAACATATACATTGCTGGCCTGCAAAAAATTTAAGGCATGGCTTTGTGGGTCAGGGGACTATGCACACCGTAATGCCCATTACACATATGCAACACACCGTAATGCCCATTATATATAATGCCACATAATTGCCGTTTACCTACAGTGCTCATTGCTAGGGTTTTCATGCACTGTGCCAGGGGTAACATGCTATGTGCACTGCACTGTGCGGTTCTGCCTCCTTACGCTCACCGTGCCCTGCTGTCTGTCCCTGCCTGCATCACTAAAGTAGACCGCCGGGCAGAATGGTGGGGAAATCTGTCCGAGACTCGCAGCCAATCAGGCAACGGTGGCTTGCAAATTCCAAGCCGGCGTGCCCTTTGAAATAGAGCAGGCCCAACCATCTGCTTTGCGGCTGAGACAGCCGGGTTTACCACTGCTCTGCCGGCTGTCTCCTTTAACGATGCAGGCAGGGACAGACAGCAGGGCAAGGTGAGCGGAGGTTCCGCCTCCAGAATGAACTGACGGAACGCAGTTATGCCCCGTGCCGGCTCAATTTAACCCATGGTAGGCAGTAATGCCAGTAATATATACGTTGCTGGCCTGTGCCAGCAATGTATATATTACTGGATAAAAGCAAATTCATTGGTGGCAATGGTGGCAGTAATATATACATAGCTGGCATATGCCAGCTATGTATATATTACTGGATAAAAACGAATTAATTGGTGGCAGTGGTGCCAGTAATATATACACTGCTGGCATGTGCCAGCTATGAGTATATTACTGGCTAATAACTACTGTAACTCATTGGTGGCACTGGTGGCAGTAATATATACATTGCTGGCATGTACCAGCAATGTATATATTACTGGATAAAAACAAATTCATTGGTGGCAATGGTGGCAGTAATATATACATTGCTGGCATGTGGCAGCAATGTATATATTACTGGATAAAAGCAAATTCATTGGTGGCAATGGTGGCAGTAATATATACATAGCTGGCATATGCCAGCTATGTATATATTACTGGATACAAACGAATTTATTGGTGGCAGTGTGTGGAGCACGGCGGCAGGGGGCAGGGGGTATGACAGGCTGTGCTGTGGGCAGGGACCAGTATATATGAAGCAGAGTGGCGCAGCGGTGTGACTACGCGCGTGGAGCAGGGGGAGGGAGCGGCAGAGTCACCGAGGTGGTGAGTATGCTCCAGCGCCGGGGAGAAGGGGGAGGGAGCAGGGGGAGGGAGGAGGCGGTCAGTCGGGCTGAAAGTCTCTGATTCTTCAGCCCGGCTGCAGTACACACCTGGCGATGATGGCTCAAATATGAGCCATCATCGCCAGACATGCTGGTAAAACCAGCAGATAGCCCACTTTGCTAGCGATGATGCGGGAGCGCGCATCATCGCTAGTCGGGCATCGGCAGCCCATACACACTTACAGACTTTAAGCTGAAACTCGCTCAAAACGGCTGTTTTGAGCGAGTTTCAGCTTAAAGTCGGCAAGTGTGTATGGGCCTTTAGTTTCTCCAGAGTTGAAAGTGGTTATGAAGTTTGCGTGTTGGTTCTCTTCTTGATTCTTACACTTGTATGTGAGAAGATCATCTCTATTCTTCTCTTTTGCCCTGACTTTTGCTTGTTCCACCAGAGGTATAGGATAACCTCTTTCTAGGAATCTCGAAGAATACGTTTCCAATTGCGTATCAAAGTCTTCATTTTTGTTACAATTACGTCTAAGTCTACAAAATTGTGAGTAGGGGATATTAGTTTTCCAACTCTTCAGGTGCCCACTTTGATAGTGTAGATAGCTGTTTTTGTCTACTTCTTTAATATAATTTTTGGTGACATTAATAAAGGTTGGCATAATGTGTAAGGGGCATTATGTTTATAAGGACATTAATAATGTGTATCATGTGTAAGGGGCATTACTGTGTGGTATTATCAGGGGTGCCGAGAGAAAGGGGTAGGGGGTACAAATTACCCAGGCCAAAGTCTGATGGAAGGGCCCAGTGGGGGCCCCGGGCCCCCTCCCCTTAAGTGACAGCAGCAGCTGCAGCTCTTCTCCTCTGCCCAGCACACACTGCTTTGTGCTGGGTTGCAGTGTGGCCATGGAGGTGCTTAAAATACAATGTTTTCTCAGGATTTTTTTCTAAGGGTGTAATGTGAATAATGTGAGGAGTAATGTATATAAGGTAAAGTGGTACTACAGTGTGATGTAACGTGAATAAGGCACACCATCGCATGATATAATGTGAATAAAGTGGCACTACTGTGTGGCATAATTTGAATTGGGGGTACTATTGGGTGGCCATGCCCCTTCCCAGCAAGAACACACCCCTGTTTGGGCTGCACACCGAATGTGTGCACTGTTTCTATTTAAAATATTGCGGGTAGGGGTACCAAAATGATGACTGCTATGATGAGGGTTGATGGTGCTGGGAAAGGGGAGCAGGGTCAGAGGCGGAACTAGTGGCGGTGCTAGGGGGCACCAGCTGAAATCTTGCCCAGGGCGTCATTTAGGTTAGGGCCGGCTCTGCTGCTTATCGCACCACTCCCTACTGCTCCTAGTGTGTCTCTTCAACAGGGAGTGGCAGGTGGGCATTGTCTCCCCTGGGATGAACTTATGCCACTGGTGCACTACACTGTTGATCTGATCAGTGTTTCTGCATCACCAGGAAAAAAGCGCGAGCATCGACTAGATGCAAGCAACAATAAACTATTCGGATGTGCCGCTCACCGAAAATTAGACAACAAACTTCACTTGAAAGGGAAGAGAGATAATATCACAGGTTCAGTATAATGAGAAGGTGAGGGCTGCTCCTCCCCAAGGCGGAACCCATTCTTAAGGGGAGAGTAGGCAGGGGGGATTTACTGCCCCGGGCAACAACGCGGGTTGCCCTGAAGAAGATCTGCGAAGAGTATGCCGGCTAACCTGCCGTGCGGGCATCTTCCATGTACAGTCTCTCCTGTTGTCTGTGTGTGCGTGTTTGATTATTCCTTTTCAGGACTCTAATGTAACAATGTGTTGAAGTGTCTCAGTCAGCTTGCACCCAGACGATTGCACGGGGTCTGGGTACAACCGGCCTGTCAGTCAGTGAACGCTGGATGGCCTCGACACCAGGGCTGGATTATAATGGGGGCACAAGGGGTCAGTACCCCTGGCCCCCCTCTATCTAGGGCCTCCTGTGGTTGGCATGTATTTAAAAAAATATTATTATTTTTTTTAAGCTAATGGTTTTGTGCATGGGAGTGGGGTAGTGCTGCAGCTTCACCTATCTGCCAATGTGACAATGATTAATGGTGCTGAGCATCAGGAGTCAAGGCACACTGATGACTGCACAAGTATGCAATGCATTACTGAGAGTTGACTAAGTCCCATGTGACTTTGCACAAGAGGTCAGAGGCTGAGAGGCTTGTGCTGAGCTCTGCTTGCTCATCATATGCTTCTCAGGTCCATGAAGGATAGCAGCAGCAGCTGCCTTGTCATGGGAGGGTTTTTAATCAGAGGAAGCCCTGAGCATGTCAGTGCTCCTACAGAGTAAGGTACAGAGCGACAAGCACAGGCTTATGCGATATAGATATTATATATATATATATATATATATATATATATATATATATATAAACAAACAAAGGAGCGCTCCATAGTGCAATATATAAAGCAATTTATTTAAAAAAGCTTTTTAAAACACACATAAAAGTAAGGGGTAACGTACCCTTACTGACGGTTATCACAACTGCAGTGTTCAACAGCGTGGATCTGTGATATCACACAGGATGGCGGAGAGGTTACACTCACACCGCTCAGTACAGCTGGCCGACGCTAGGCCACGCCCCAATGCGTTTCGTCATCAACAGACTTGTTTTTTAGAGTGATTAACCCTTCAAATCCGGGTGTTATATCAGGAGCTGCCGGTCACATACAGACCAAAGTGCAGAAATCTTGGAACTTGGGTTTCAGCTACAACCCCATTTGGAATTGGACTATTGTGGGACTTGCGCACTTTTTCCTGTTTATATATATATATATATATATAGCAAACAGCAGGGATCCGGCTCTCCGTTTAGGTTGCTCTGCGCCGGGTGCCCATACAAAGTAGTGTAGATAGCATCGTTGGATGGTATAGCACTCCTGGCGTCTGGTGTTCAAAGTAATAATTCAGGCCACAAACGTGGGTTATTACAACGTTTCAATGCCTTTATTGTAGCGGCATTTTCATCAGGTATAAAAACATAGAATAAACAGTCTTACCTTAAATAGAGAAAACACACCAAGTGAGCACACCTAGCCTGGGGGTGGAGACCAACCTCCGGCTAACAGCGCAGAATGATGATCTCACAGAAAGAGATCAATGTGCACCCATCACCATGGAAACAGAACATAAACACTGGAAGAAGGAGACAGCAGCATTAGAATAACGATCAATAGTACATCAATCTACAAGTAAATAGATATGTACATTGTTCAAGATACGTAGTAAATGGAGCAATCATAATGTAGGAGCCGGACTGGAGGCAAAGCCTGGGGGTAGGCTCCCCTGACAGGGTTTGTAGGGAGCTGACTAGCTGGACAGTCATAGAAGGGGTGTCTAAGGAGAGGGTCATAGGGGGAGGGGCTTAACGGGGTGTAGTAAGGGTATATAAGCAGTGTGCAGGCAGGAAATAGGGGTCACTGGGAGATTTTTCTGAACAGCTAAGCAGCACTGCATCTCCCATGGCTTCCCCAAACGCTGATGCTGAGGTATCTGCAGTGCTGGCTGCCCTCAGGGAGGCAGCAGGCACCAGAGGGACAGAGTGGCTGCAGCAGCAGATGTCAGGTCTGCTGGGGGGACTGGGAGCAGCAACGCAGGAGGCTGCTCCAGCGGGCGCACGGCCTCGGAGGTCCAGGCCTCCGGAGCGCTTCAGCCCATCCGTGTCCCCCAGGGTTCAGCGCCGTTCTAGGAGCCCCGTCAGGGACCCTCCAGGCCAGGCTGCGGGCCGGGCACCTTCCGCCCGCAGGACCAGGTCTGGGAGGAATCCAACATGCAGGCGGAACCCTCCGCGCGGGGGGAACCCCCCCCCACGTGCAAGAAGATCCGGCGTTGCGTGGGTCTGGACCTGGAGCGGCGGGGCATGCGGGGCATGCTGCTGCCCAGCGCGTGGTGAGTCGTGCCAGGGGGGCAGAAGTACAGGCTGCGGACCGCAGGCCTGGTACACGGAGCGAGAGACGCACAGCTGGCTCCGCCTCCAATGCGGTCACGCCGGCTGGTGCTATACCTGAAGGTCGGGATGACAGGAGAAGAGAGATGGCAGTGTCAGCAGACGATGGAGAGATACCTGGTCCTTCTTCATCTGGGACCCGTCAGGACACTGGACCTGCGGCTGCTGGGTTCACAGCCCCCAGGCAGCCTGGTGAGTCTGTCTCTATGTCTATTAATGCTTTAGCACAAAGTCAGGGGGGGGGGAGGGTTAGCCCCCAGGGGGAAATGAGTAGGGGCTTTACCGAATTATTGAGTGGTTTTGCAGATTGGCTGGTGGGTTTGCGGCAGGGGGCGGGGCCGTCCCCGGCAGCAGCATGGGCACCGCAGAATTCGGGCACACCAGCTAGCATTAGTGTGCCGGTCAGTAATAGTGTGCCTGTCGGCAGTGGGGTGCCGGTTAGCAGTAGGGTGACGGTTAGCAGTGGGGTGCCGGTTAGCAGTGGGGTGCCGGTTAGCAGTGGGGTGCCGGGGAGCAGCGTGGTGCTGGTATCCGGCGGGGAGCAAAGCAGCAGCAGGGCAGGGGCTGAAGGGGGCAGTGTGGTGACGCAGGATGAGAGTGGGAGGCTTAGTGACACTGCAAAAGGGGAGGTGTATGTATGTTTTGAGGGGCCATTGGGGGCCCACCTGAAGCAGGAGGTGAGGGAGAAGATTTGGAAAGGGGAATATGTGGATATATTTTCATTACTACCCTTAGAGCGTTTCAACCTGGATAGGCCCCGCAAGGAGGAGAAAAAGGAGGAGGAGGAACGGCGGCGGTATCGGCTGATACCGCGGTCATTCACAAATTGGTTACAAGCATTTGCTATTTTAGCTAGTGTGATTGGGGAGAAGGCACCTGACAATTGTTCAGGCTTATTCTGTTACATGGATGCGATAGGAGAGGCATACCGTGTGTACGGGGGCATGGCTTGGCTCAGGTATGATGAGCAGTTTAGGCAGAGGAAGGCGGTTCGCCCCAACATTCGTTGGGATCATAAGGATATTGCTTTATGGTTAAAGGTAACGGCCCCCATAAAAAGTGGGCAGCCCTTTCGTGGGGATGGGGGGGGGGCCGAGAGAGGCCACAAGCGGGACGGCCATGCAGAAGGGACTCTGCTTTGCCTTCAACGACGGGTCATGCCGGTTTGGAGCAAAATGCAAATTCAAGCATGAATGTTCATCATGTGGAGGGAACCATGGGGCAAATAAATGCTTCAGAGGGAAGTCCCGAGACAGTAGTTCAAAAGGGGGCGACACCAGTTCGGCTGGAAAGGATGCTGGGTTATCTGCGTAGGTATCCTGACCAGCAGACAGCCGCCTTGTTGGAGGAGGGGTTTAGGGAAGGTTTTAAGATACCTTCTGACGTGCAGGTGTCAGGAAGTTTTAGGAGGAATTTGAAGTCTGCTAGGGAGCATCCTGAAGTGGTGCAGGAAAAACTGTTTAAGGAGGTGCAGCTGGGTCGTATGGCTGGACCGTTTAGGGCGGCACCGTGGCCAGATTTGATAGTCTCTCCGTTGGGGGTGGTGCCAAAAAAGGAGGCGAACAAGTTTCGTCTGATACACCATTTATCCTTCCCAAAAGGGGCGTCGGTCAATGATGGCATTGACCCCGACATCTGCTCGGTGGTTTATACATCCTTTGATGCGGCTGTTAAGTGGGTGAAGCGGTTTGGGAAAGGGGCCATGTTGGCAAAGACTGATATTGAATCGGCATTCCGGTTGCTGCCGGTTCATCCAACCAGTTTGCGCTTGTTGGGATGTTGTTGGGATGGGGAGTTTTTTGTTGATCGTTGTTTACCGATGGGGTGCTCCTTGTCGTGTGCTTATTTTGAGGCCTTTAGTTCCTTTTTGGAGTGGGTGGTTAAGGATGTCTCTGGGTGCAGTTCAGTTATTCATTACCTAGATAATTTTTTATGTATTGGTCCCGGGGGGACCGGTGTATGTGATTTATTGTTGAGGACTGTTGAAAGGGTGTCGGCAGACTTTGGGGTCCCGCTTGCTCCGGGAAAGACGGAGGGCCCTGCGACTGTGATCAGTTTTTTGGGTATTGTCATTGATACTGTGAATATGGAGTGTCGCTTGCCTGAAGAAAAGTTACTGGTTTTGAAGGCCGAGGTAGGGAGGGCGTTGCTGTTGAAGAAAATCAGATTGAGGGAATTACAGTCCTTGCTGGGTAAGTTGAATTTTGCGTGTCGCATTATGCCGATGGGCCGCATTTTCAGCAGGAGGCTGGCAGCAGTGACAGCAGGGGTGGTTCTTCCTCATCATTTTGTCAGATTAGGTAGTGAGTTGAAAGGGGACTTGCGGGTGTGGGCATCTTTTCTGGAAACCTTTAATGGCAGGGCGTTGTGGATGTCAGACACGTGCGTGGCTACAGAGCTAGACCTTTTCACAGACGCCGCTGGGAGTGGCGGTTTTGGGGCTTATTGCCAGGGTCATTGGTGTGTGGGCCGGTGGCCGGAGTCTTGGGTGCAGAGAGGCTTGGTTAAAAATTTAGCATTGTTGGAATTGTTTCCTATTTTGGTTGCAGTTGTTGTTTGGGGTGAGCTGTTCCGCGATAGGAAGATTTGTTTTTACTGCGATAATTTGGGGGTGGTCATGGCTATTAATCAATTGTCGGCATCTTCACCGCCGGTGGTTACTATTTTGCAGCAGTTGGTATTGGAATGTCTGGCTTTGAATTTGTGGGTTGTGGCTAGGCACGTTCCCGGTGTCTCTAACGGCATTGCGGATTCTTTATCTCGTTCACAGTGGGAACGATTCCGGGAGTTGGCGCCAGAGGCGGACAGGGAGGGGACCGGGTTCCTGAGTCGGCTCTGGGCTCTGCTGGACGGGTAGTCGATCAGCTCATCAGGGAATCCTTGGCCCCAAATACATGGTCGGCATACAATCAGGAATGGCGGAGCTGGTTAGAATGGCGTGAGGTAGTAGGTTTGAAAGAGGATGATGACGAGTTGGCTGTCTTGCTATACATAGGCCATTGTAAGGAGATTGGTTGGTCAGTGGCTAAGATCACGCGCTGTATGGCGGGCTTAGCTTTTGGGTTTCGTGCAGGTGGGAGGCCTGATGTCACAAAGAATTTCCTGATTGCGCAGGCTTTAAAAGGCTGGAGAAAAGGACATGTAGTACAGGATCAGAGAAGGCCGGTGTCCTTCCAGTTGTTGCAGAATATGGGCAGGAAGTTGGGTGAGGTCTGTAGTTCCAATTTCGAGGAAAGGTTGTTCGGGGTAGCCTTTTCGCTTGCCTTCTTCGGGGCACTGCGGATTGGTGAACTCGTGAGTCCAAGCGTCTCCAGGCCGGGAGGTTTGTTAGGGGAGGATGTGGATTTATACTCGGATAGGGTGGAGCTAGTGGTGAGGAGGTCTAAGACGGATCAATTAGGGAGGGGGAAGAAGGTGGTTCTTTTCTCTGTACTAGGCTCGGATATGTGCCCGGTGGCACGGCTAAGGTTATTTAAGGAAGTCAGAGTGGGCAGAGAAAGGGATCCTTTGCTGATGCATGCGAATGGGTCCTTTTTTATCACGGTTCCAGTTCACAAGCGTGTTTAGAGCAGTCCTGCGGACGTTGGGCCTCAAGGGGGAGGAATACGCGGGTCACTCTTTCCGCATCGGGGCCGCAACTGAGGCTGCTAGGATGGGTTTGGGAGATGAGCTGATTAAGCGCATTGGGCGATGGGAATCGTCTTGTTTTCGTTCATATGTTCGTTTAGGGGATTGTTGAGGCTGATTGTGTTCTTTCTAATTTTAGGGCATCCCCCGTGCCTGATTTGGATTTTAGGACATTCATATGTCTTTTGGGGAGCTTTGCGGGCTGATGTCAGACCGAACGGCCGCCAGCTAGGTTTGGATAGAGAGGAGGCAGTGGTTCGCTGGCTGGGGAAGCGCGGTATGGTATGGAGTGGAATGTTACAGGAATTTCACCGTTTTGTTCGGCTCGATAGGGCTCCCGACATATTAGTGTTGCACGTGGGAGGGAATGACCTTGGGAGCAGACCATTTAGGGAGTTGATACGGGATATCAAGTTTGATCTCTTACGGTTATGGGCAATGTTTCCAGAGGTGATCACAGTTTGGTCGGATATTGTGCCGCGCCGTTATTGGAGGGATGCAAGGTCGGCTGACAAGATCAATAAGGCACGGATAAAAGTCAACAGGGCAAGTGGGCGTTTTATGGCTAGAAACGGCGCGGTGGTGGTGAGGCACAAGGAACTTGAGTCTGGTGCTGGTGCTTTTTGGAGAGGAGACGGTGTGCATTTGAACGCTGTAGGGATCGATGTTTGGTCCTTGGGACTACAGGAAGGAATAGAAACAGCGTTCCGGATGTGGGGGGGTCGCCCGGGGTCAAGGGCTTAACCCCGTGCTTGGTGGCGGAGGGGGGTCCTCGAGGTTGGTGGCATTGAGGCTTAATTATGCGGCGGGGAGGGCCCCATGAGGGGGCTGGACTCCCCTGGGTGAGGCTAATTAATGAGCACTGGGTGTTGACAATTGGTGCCCTCGAGCCAATCGCTATCGGCTGGGGGTAACAACTCCTGGAAGTGCTTAGAGGTGTGGATTGATTTATTGAGGGCCTCGGGGACCACCTTCCGTGGGGAATGTTTTTGATTATTGTTAATTTTGTATTGTTTCAATAAAGATGGCTGCTGTGGCCAATTTTATCCAACAAGAGAGTTATGTCATTTGTGGGGGGATAATTGGGCACAGCGATTAGACAATACCCTGTCATGTAGGAGCCGGACTGGAGGCAAAGCCTGGGGGTAGGCTCCCCTGACAGGGTTTGTAGGGAGCTGACTAGCTGGACAGTCATAGAAGGGGTGTCTAAGGAGAGGGTCATAGGGGGAGGGGCTTAACGGGGTGTAGTAAGGGTATATAAGCAGTGTGCAGGCAGGAAATAGGGGTCACTGGGAGATTTTTCTGAACAGCTCCCACCCACCCTCCCTAATTTTATAATTTTTAGGAAGAATTATTGATAGGTTGTCTTTTGTCACAGTGGCCTGTGCGGAGGGGGGTCCTCGAGGTTGGTGGCATTGAGGCTTAATTATGCGGCGGGGAGGGCCCCATGAGGGGGCTGGACTCCCCTGGGTGAGGCTAATTAATGAGCACTGGGTGTTGACAATTGGTGCCCTCGAGCCAATCGCTATCGGCTGGGGGTAACAACTCCTGGAAGTGCTTAGAGGTGTGGATTGATTTATTGAGGGCCTCGGGGACCACCTTCCGTGGGGAATGTTTTTGATTATTGTTAATTTTGTATTGTTTCAATAAAGATGGCTGCTGTGGCCAATTTTATCCAACAAGAGAGTTATGTCATTTGTGGGGGGATAATTGGGCACAGCGATTAGACAATACCCTGTCATGTAAGTGCAGACAGGAGTTATCATGCATTTAGGGCAAAGGGCAGATTACTATGTAACCAGATCAAATAAACAAGCCCAGTCCCAGGTGCTCATTTAACCCCCTAGGTGCTAAGGTGCCTAGGCGGAATATCCACCTAGACTCTAGTTGGAGCAATTTCTTTGATCTATCACCTCCCCTAATAGAAGGGGGAAGGTGATCAATCATACGATATCTCAGCGATGTCAGTGGGTGGGCATGATTACAAAAGTGCCGGGCTACCGGCTGTTCGCTATGCCCCTTTGCAATGGCACTCCTGATTGCTGACCTGTGGGCTGTCAAAAGTTCTTTGAACTGACATTCAGTTTTACCTATGTATGACAGCCCACAGGGACACAGAATTTGATATATAACATAGGTGGACATGCAATTCAAACGATGATTAATAAACATCAATTTCCCTGATAGTGGATGTGGGAATGTATCACCAGCAATCATATACTGGCAAGTGGTGCAGGTGCATCTGATACACCCCTTACGGGTGTTGGCATAAGGATCAATATTTTCATTCAAACCAGAGATATCCGCTCTCACTAGGATATCTCTAAGATTTTTGCCTCTCGTATAGCATGACAGTAACCTAGTATTCTGAAGTCCTAGGTCACCATCGCTCTGCACCATAGGCCACAGATCTTTTGATATTCTATTGATGTTTTCACTGTTAGGGTTGAACTGACATACCCAGGGCATCATGTCACCTTTGTTCTTCTGCTTAGTGGGTTCCCTAATCAGTTTATCTCTATCTAGTCTAAGGACTCTGTCCTTGGCTAGCTGTAGGTCTTTCCAATGATACCCTCTATGTGCAAATTTGGCAATCCATGTCATCCATTTCTTTGTTAGCCAAGATAGGATCAGATGTAATTCTCCTAATACGCAATAACTGCGAATAGGGCAGGCCACGTTTCAGTGGCCTCGGATGGAAGCTATCAGTTCTCAACAAGTTATTTCTATCAGTACTTTTTGTGTATAATGATGTATTGATATGACCATCTCTTAAAGAGATATTAACATCTAGGTACTGTATAGATTGTGAGCTAGTACAATGGGTTAATTTAATTGGGTGGTCCCTAGCATTGTGCTCTCTAATAATCATGTCAAGTTTGGCAGCTGTCCCTTTCCAAAATAGCAACAAATCGTCGATATATATCGACAATAATATAAAACATCGGATACAATATCGGGATTGTCAAAAAAAATCATTTGCTCGATGTCGAACATATATACATTGGAGTAGGCTGGTGCCATGGCAGATCCCATGGCACACCCACGGCATTGGAGGTAAAACCCTTTGTCATAGAGAAAATAGTTATTAACAAGCAGAAATTCCAAGAGTTGCATGTGAAAGTCAAGTTTATCACCAGAGAACGTACCTGAAGATGTCAAGAGTCTCCGTACTGCTGCCAACCCCTCCCCATGGGGGATGACAGTATACAAACTCTGGACATCTATACTACATAAAGTGATATTTTCACTAGTCAGGGACAGATCAGCCAGTCTTTTCAACAAGGTGTTAGTGTCCAGTAAAAAGCGGGGGTGGACTTGTATAAGTGGCTGTAAGATGGAGTCCAAGTACAAGGCTACTGGTTGCATTAATGATTTGACGGCTGCAATAATTGGCCTTCCCGGAGGCTTAGTTAAGGACTTATGGACCTTTGGAGTTGTATATAATATCGGCACCACCGGATGCTGTGGTAGTAATACTTTCGATAATTTTTCCGATATGTGTCCATTGTCCAAGCCATGTTTTAGTAGAGCTGCCAGTTCTTTGCTGAACCTCGCTGTAGGGTCTTGTCATCCAGCTGTTTAGATATTTCCTCTTTGTAATCAAGGAGGTTCTGGATAACCAGAGCTCCCCCTTTGTCAGCTGGGCGGAAAATAAGATTTTTATTAAGGAGTTATTTTCTAAAACACCGATACTGACTACCATCGATAGTACTTTGCCACCTAAGGTTGCTAAAATAGCACCTAGATCTACGTTTGACCCGCTAACATCAAATGCATCGATTAAAACATTCACTCGGATGCTCAACCAACAAACTAGTGAAAGTATCAAACAATCCACAGTACCACGTAACAATATGTCTAAAGAAGAATCTATGGCCCTGAAACATCTTTCTGGAAATAAAAATCTTATTTTCCGCCCAGCTGACAAAGGGGGAGCTCTGGTTATCCAGAAACTCCTTGATTACAAAGAGGAAATATCTAAACAGCTGGATGACAAGGACACGTATCGGAAATTGCCACAAGACCCTACAGCGAGGTTTAGCAAAGAACTGGCAGCTCTACTAAAACATGGCTTGCACAATGTACACATATCGGAAAAATTATCGAAAGTATTACTACCACAGCATCCGGTGGTGCCGATATTATATACAACTCCAAAGGTCCATAAGTCCTTAACTAAGCCTCCGGGAAGGCCAATTATTGCAGCCGTCAAATCATTAATGCAACCAGTAGCCTTGTACTTGGACTCCATCTTACAGCCACTTATACAAGTCCACCCCCGCTTTTTACTGGACACTAACACCTTGTTGAAAAGACTGGCTGATCTGTCCCTGACTAGTGAAAATATCACTTTATGTAGTATAGATGTCCAGAGTTTGTATACTGTCATCCCCCATGGGGAGGGGTTGGCAGCAGTACGGAGACTCTTGACATCTTCAGGTACGTTCTCTGGTGATAAACTTGACTTTCACATGCAACTCTTGGAATTTCTGCTTGTTAATAACTATTTTCTCTATGACAAAGGGTTTTACCTCCAATGCCGTGGGTGTGCCATGGGATCTGCCATGGCACCAGCCTACTCCAATGTATATATGTTCGACATCGAGCAAATGATTTTTTTTGACAATCCCGATATTGCATCCGATGTTTTATATTATTGTCGATATATCGACGATTTGTTGCTATTTTGGAAAGGGACAGCTGCCAAACTTGACATGATTATTAGAGAGCACAATGCTAGGGACCACCCAATTAAATTAACCCATTGTACTAGCTCACAATCTATACAGTACCTAGATGTTAATATCTCTTTAAGAGATGGTCATATCAATACATCATTATACACAAAAAGTACTGATAGAAATAACTTGTTGAGAAATGACAGCTTCCATCCGAGGCCACTGAAACGTGGCCTGCCCTATTCGCAGTTATTGCGTATTAGGAGAATTACATCTGATCCTATCTTGGCTAACAAAGAAATGGATGACATGATTGCCAAATTTGCACATAGAGGGTATCATTGGAAAGACCTACAGCTAGCCAAGGACAGAGTCCTTAGACTAGATAGAGATAAACCGATTAGGGAACCCACTAAGCAGAAGAACAAAGGTGACATGATGCCCTGGGTATGTCAGTTCAACCCTAACAGTGAAAACATCAATAGAATATCAAAAGATCTGTGGCCTATGGTGCAGAGCGATGGTGACCTAGGACTTCAGAATACTAGGTTACTGTCATGCTATACGAGAGGCAAAAATCTTAGAGATATCCTAGTGAGAGCGGATATCTCTGGTTTGAATGAAAATATTGATCCTTATGCCAACACCCGTAAGGGGTGTATCAGATGCACCTGCACCACTTGCCAGTATATGATTGCTGGTGATACATTCCCACATCCACTATCAGGGAAATTGATGTTTATTAATCATCGTTTGAATTGCATGTCCACCTATGTTATATATCAAATTCTGTGTCCCTGTGGGCTGTTATACATAGGTAAAACTGAATGTCAGTTCAAAGAACGTATGACAGCCCACAGGTCAGCAATCAGGAGTGCCATTGCAAAGGGGCATAGCGAACAGCTGGTAGCCCGGCACTTTTGTAATCATGCCCACCCACTGACATCGCTGAGATATCGTATGATTGATCACCTTCCCCCTTCTATTAGGGGAGGTGATAGATCAAAGAAATTGCTCCAACTAGAGTCTAGGTGGATATTCCGCCTAGGCACCTTAGCACCTAGGGGTTTAAATGACCACCTGGGACTGGGCTCGTTTATTTGATCTGGTTACATAGTAATCTGCCCTTTGCCCTAAATGCATGATAACTCCTGTCTGCACTTACATTATGATTGCTCCATTTACTATGTATCTTGAACAATGTACATATCTATTTACTTGTAGATTGATGTACTATTGATCGTTATTCTAATGCTGCTGTCTCCTTCTTCCAGTGTTTATGTTCTGTTTCCATGGTGATGGGTGCACATTGATCTCTTTCTGTGAGATCATCATTCTGCGCTGTTAGCCGGAGGTTGGTCTCCACCCCCAGGCTAGGTGTGCTCACTTGGTGTGTTTTCTCTATTTAAGGTAAGACTGTTTATTCTATGTTTTTATACCTGATGAAAATGCCGCTACAATAAAGGCATTGAAACGTTGTAATAACCCACGTTTGTGGCCTGAATTATTACTTTGAAAACCAGACGCCAGGAGTGCTATACCATCCAACGCTGCTATATATACATTAGTCATCAGTGAGGCCGCCAGAGAACTGAATGTCATTAAAGAGAAAATTGATACATTTGAACATCAGCACTTAACTACTCTAATCGAAGATACAGAAGGTGATTGGGCTAATAAACTGTCGACACAGATATCATCTTTCAAAAAAGATTTGATTGATTTCAAGAAAAACAAGTTTCAGAGAGTCAATCGTGACTACACTGAAATGAATGTGTACAGATGGCTGACAGGTCCATCCAAGTCCTTTAATCGAGAGAGACGCCCACGAAGGAGAGGCAATAGAACATACACTGATCGTGATTCCAACAGCGACACCAGATCATCTGCGAGTGACGCTGGGGCGAGAGCAACAACGTCAAAAAACGAGATGCGCCCCAAGACTGGGGTAAAAACGAGAGCGGGAAGGGCAAAAGACAACGACCCATTAGAAGAGGAGGACAGTGTAGAAGATCCCAAGCGCCGCGGCAGAGGCAAGAGGACCTAACTTTCAATATTTCTAAGAGAGTGTTGTCACAGACCGAAATTGATGTCCTGAACAAAGGGATGTCTTTCGTTCCAACCAATAAATTCGACCCCTTTAATTGGAAGGTCGAGACTCTTAAATTGAATAGGACCCTCCGCCTCCGTGAGTTCTTCGCACGCGATGACATCGTACCTCCTATTAGAACTCCATCCATCTATGACATCTTCAAAAAGAAGTCAAGATTTGACCCCACCTCGTCCAATCAAGCAATTAAAAGCTTTACAAGTGTCTTGGAATCCAAAGTGTGTATTGACCACTCCCAAAAATGTAAGACTATTCATCCTAATCTCACTAAGGATGAAAGATTGGCGTTGCGTAATTTACGCTCATATGACAATGTCATGATCCTCCCCGCTGACAAAGGGGGAGGGATCGTGATTTGGGACCTGGATGACTAAGTCTGAAATCTACTCACAAATCAACAAGAGTGAGATTTATGAAAAACTTCCTCTGAATCCTACCGCAGTTTACAAGTTAGAATTGGATAAAATACTGACTGAAGCAGTACAAATGGATAAGCTTCCAGCATCGGTGAGAGACTACCTGACCACTGAGACACCTCGTGTGCCATTATTGTATTGTCTCCCGAAAATCCATAAAAACTTGTCGGCTCCCCCCGGTCGCCCGATAATATCGGCGAGGGATTCACTTTACAGTCCTGTGTCCAGCTTCCTTGACCACTTTCTGCAACCGATCATCCGTGAGCTCCCCACACATCTCCAAGACACCACTGACCTGCTGGTTAATCTGAGCAGATGTGACGCCTTACCCCCTGAGACATGGCTTGTCACTCTCGACATCTGTAGCCTATATACCAGCATTCCTCACGAAGGAGGAATCAGTGCCATGAGGAACCTGCTGATGTCTACACCCAATTATGAGGGCCCTGATGTGGACTTGTTCATTTCACTCCTATCGTTGACCTTGAATAGGAATTTCTTCTTATTCAATAAAGAATTCTTTCGCCAACGGTCTGGCTGCGCTATGGGATCTCCCGTAGCTCCGTCGTATGCCAATGTGTATATGGCCGAACTGGAGCAGAACCTCTTTTTCAAATCCAACATGTCATCATATATCCTCTTTTACAAGAGATATATAGATGACGTCATCTTGTTTTGGGGTGGCCCTCAAGCTGCCTTTGTGGAACTGATCGCCGGCATCAATGCCCTTGAATGTCCGATTAAATTCACATTCACAATGAGTCAAGATTCTGTGAATTACCTAGACGTGCATATTGCATTACAGTCAGGTCAATTAAGTACTTCCATCTTTTCAAAAGAGACAGATCGGAACAAATTACTGTTGGCTCAGAGCTTTCACCCACCGGCACTTATTAGAGGATTGCCATTCTCCCAACTATTGAGAGTTAAGAGAATCACGAGCTCCCCAGCCGCTCTCAATGCGGACCTGTCCAAGATGCAAGCCAAATTCAAGACCAGAGGTTAATCTGACACTATCCTGACAGCTGCCAGAAACCGTATTGATAAAATCGAAAGAAGTAATACACTTAAAAGGAAATCTGTTGATGGAGTGAAGAAGGATGTGATTGGCTGGGTAAGGTCATTCAATCCCGCCGATCAAGAGATCAAGACCACCTCCAAACTTCTATGGCCCACTATTCAGCATGACAAAAACCTGAAACAGCTTAAAAACACCAACCTCATGTCATGTTACACCAGAGGGAGAAATATCCGAGACTGGGTGGTGAGGACGGATATTTCAAAGAGACTTCCCCCTGGCACACAGTCTAAACCTGGAGGCTGTTATAGGTGTACTGGTTGCACCACTTGCAACTCAATGATGTCCACTAAGTCATTTTTCCACCCACACTCGGGCCATGAATACAAGATTAGGTACCCCCTCACATGTACTAGCTCACATGTGGTCTATATAATAAAGTGCCCCTATGGCCTTTATTATGTGGGCAAAACTATCAGAGCATTTAAAGAAAGAATTGCTCTCCATCGTACCGCCATTCGAGCTGCCATCAATCTGAAACCCATGGACCAGCCGGTGGCAAAGCATTTCTGTACAGAAAACCACAGTTTGGAAAGTTTGAAATATGTCATTATCGATCAGGTCCCTGAAGACTTAAGGGGTGGTGACAGAAGCAAGCGGTTACTCCAATTGGAGACGCAATGGATAGCACGTCTTGATACGGTCAGACCGAAAGGTCTTAATGAACAGCTATCCTATGGAATGTTCTTCTGATAATCCCCCTATGTATCCCCTGATGCCGTTATGATGCTGTTACTGTTTGCATTTATGTTCATTTACGTATTTTTATTCACTGTTCTTTCGTTTTGTCACTAAGATGTGGTGTGCTGTCATTACAGGGCTGCCCGCGCTCCCTCTGCGTCATCGTCGCTAGGCAACCTGACGCTCCGTGTAAGGATTCCGGAAGTGGTGAGTGATCCACTCCCACTGAGCAGTCGCCCAACCCGGAAGTACTGAAGGACGCCAGCACGCGACGGGAGGCTTGCGTTTGGAGGCGGATCCAGTCATGACTTAAAGGTATGTGTTGTCCATTATGTTATTGTTCATTTGCCTAGAAGACGGATTAAAGTTCCGAAACGTCGGCCACTCGCTGTGTCCCTGTGCCTCATTTATTTAGTCCGTGGAGTGCCGCAGCCCTTGCTACACTGTCTACCCCTCTCTGCTTGTTTGCACCCCGGCACGTTGTATCCATCCTCCGGAGTGCCCTCACTGGCCTGCTATATATATATATATATATATATATATATAAATCCGGATGTTCGGCACTCAGGATAATGAAGCAGCTTGCCGGGGTGCCTTCCTAAATCTTAATATGCATCGGGTACCTTCTGGGTTTTTTAGGACCAGCAAGGAAAAGTGGCACTCCACGGACTTAAGGTAAATTGGCTTTTAATCCATAAGGTGAATCTTGTACATCAAGTCAACGTTTCAAGACCAAGCAGGTCTTTTCTTCAAGACTGGTACATTTAAAGTGCAGATAGTGCTGTGCAGGGTGACCAAAGGCAGTTTCTTTTTGGTCACCCTGCACAGCACTATCTGCACTTAAAATGTACCAGTCTTGAAGAAAAGACCTGCTTGGTCTTGAAACGTAGACTTGATGTACAAAATTCACCTTATGGATTAAAAGCCAATTTACCTTAAGTCCGTGGAGTGCCGCTTTTCCTTGCTGGTCCTAAAAAAACCAGAAGATACCCGATGCATATATATATATATATATATATATATATATATATATGTTTATATTAACACCCCCCCCCCCCTGCAGTTGACCATTGACCAAGTTTATACTACTTTTACTTTGTGTTTTGACAGTGTAATATTCTCCCGTGCAGTTTGCAGCCAGTAATGACAAGTAGGAGGGGGCCCCCCTTTCTAAAGTGCCCCGGGCCCCCCGAAGGCTTAATCCAGCTCTGCTTGACAAAGAGAACTCCTGCGAACTGTGGCAGCGTTTCACTCTGTTACAGTCTGTGAATAATATACCAAAATGCATGCTATGATCTATTTCGTATAAATTTCAATATGCTGCTATAATTATACTGCAGTTACATACCAGCAGTTATATCTAGTAGTGATATCCTATGTAACAGTGTCTGTGGTACTGAAATACCAACAAAATAAAAAAGTCAGAGTGAATTAAAACACCAATCCACTCAATAAAACACAAGAGATAACAATTAAAAATAAGTGCAACTGTTCGCAAAATATTTTATTAATCCAGCATGTGGAGCCAATGACCAGCATACCTATAAAACGTCCCTACATCATAAAGGGGCCATTATTGCTATAGCAATAGGAGATAAACATTGATTAAGAGCAATAAGGTCACTGCATCCTGCTTGATAGAAAACCAAGGGCTTATTAAACAAGAGGTGACATAAACCACTGAAGGCATCTGAGCTGCCTGCTTTTTAGGCTGTTTTTCTAGGGGTTATGACAAGAACAGTGTTAGCCAGTTATGGATCAAGGGAGGAGTTCCTTGAGCTGGGATGCGGTCATCTATTAGAATGAACTTAGGTCTACAGTCATTAGGTCTACCCCACTAGGTCGACTGGCAGGAAGGTCGACCTGACTTAAGGTCGACATGGGCCAAGGTCGACATGACTTAAGGTCGAATTTGCATAAAGGTCGACATGAGGAAGGTCGACAGGTCATAAGGTCGACATTGGTTTTTCACTGTTTTTTGAGCCCATATGTGCCGACAGGCGGTATTTCATGCCCTACCATCCACTAGGGCGTGGTGGGAGAATAAAATAGTGTGCCGAGCGCAGCGAGGCACCGTGCCCGAAGCATTGCAAGCGAAGCGAGCGATGCGAGGGTCCGATTCTCATTGCCAACTGTGTCCATGTCGACTGTGTCGACATTCGGATAAAAAAACAGTGAAAAACCCACGTCGACCTTATGACCAGTCGCCCTTCCTCATGTCGACCTTTATGCAAATTCGACCTTAAGTTATGTCGACCTTGGCCCATGTCGACCTTAATTCAGGTCGACCTTCCTGCCAGTCGACCTAGTGGGGTAGACCTAATGCTTGTAGACCTAAATGCAGTCTGACGAATGATCCCATTCCCTTGAGCTAGGAGTAGTCAGGAAGTCAGGTGCTCTGCCTCTCTCTGGTCGGAATTTCACTGAGGATGGTAGGAAAAGGCTAGTGCTCTAAAGAATCTTTCTTCCTCTGTGTATTTCTTATATAATATTTTCTTCCCCCATCTTGTATCTTCTTTCTGTTCTCCCTCTCAGCTAAAGTTTACATGGAATATGGTAGAATGCAGTTAGGCCAGTATTCAATGCCTCTGATTCTCCATATTTTCTGGGGAATCAGTCAATTCCCCGGGTTTACAGGGAATTTTCTCACTGGAAAAACAATTCACCCTATTCAATGGACACAATTCTCTGCAAATGAAGAGCGAATATCTGGCGATTCTCTGTTTGTGATTATCCACGATTCGCCAGTGGTTTTCAATGGGGTTTGTAGTGGAATTCGCCGAGAGTGTATTCAATGCTGAAGTGGAGGACTGCTTTCTTCACTGATTTTCCCCCAGATTCTCCATTTTACATTCGTCATCTTTTTCTGGAGAACTGGAAGGTGTTCTTTGAAAATAAAGCGTTTTTTATTTTGGTGTCAAAAAATCTGATTTTTTTTTCTGTGAAGGGGCATGCTATTTTTATTCATGTGCTTGCAGCACATGAATATATTTAAAAAAAAATTTTTTTTTAAACAATATATATATATTTTTTTACACATTCACCAGCAGGGGGCCGAGCCGGGAGCCGCTCATTAATATTCATATATTCACTGCACACTGATCCCGATCATTACACATGCACGATCGGGACCAGTGTGTAGCGGCTCCCTAACACAGCCCCCTGCAAGCTCTGGGGGCTCTTCCTGTGTCCCACACAGCCCTCCTTCACCCCCACAGTGTTCGGCGCAGGCAGGGAGGCTTCCATCTCCCTGCCTGCAGCCGTCCCCCAGCTCCCCGGCGGCATTCGACGGGGGGGCTAAAATTCACCGCCGGGGGCAGAGAGTCCTGAGGCGTTGAATAGGGAGAACGGGCGGCTGCCCGGCGAATCTCCCTACAGGGAGAATTGGGGAGAAAGTGCAGCGAATCCTACACAGGATTCGCTGCAGCTCCCCATAGAAAGCATTGAATACCTGCCTTAGTAATCCTGTCACATGGTCTTTGAATTTCCTTCTATTCCCAGTGTAAAGCTGCCTTTTCTTCCTACTCCTTTCCGTCAATCTTCTTCCCTCTCCTACTCCTTTACTTCCAGCTTTGCTCTCCCTTCCCTGGTCCCTGCTGCTGCTTGGCCTGGTGCAGACATTGCAGGCTTCTGGGCTGGTAGGGGTTAAATAGCATTGCTGGGGACTGTTGTGCAGCAGACTTTCAGATTCTTTCTGTGTGATGTGTGATTGCTAATGCAGATATTGCAGGCTTTCAGGCTTGCAGGGATTAAATAGCATTGCTGGGGTATGTTGTGCTGCAGGGCTTTTCTCACTGTCTTCCTGTATGCTGTGTGATTCCACTTCAGACATTGCAGACTGCAGGGGTTAAAGAGCACTGCTGGGGTTTGTTGTACCACAGAGCTTGCACACTGTATGAGGTCTCTGGAGATCCACAGCAACAGGAAGTTGCCCTGCATAGCCATTCTGTTAGTCCACGTTCTCATTGCCGCCCCTGCGGGGACCCGGGTTTTTGCACGGAAATTACTGCTTGCCCTGGCAAAAACCCGGGTTTTTGTGGGGGTGAGAACGGGGAATTGGTGTCTGCTCAAGTGTTGTCTACTTTGGGCTTGCAGCCATCTGCTAGTTTGTCCTCTTTGGGACGTGTGTTGACGCTCCTGTCGGCACTGTCTGTGTTACCGGTGGCCCCGCCTCTACCTGTCTACTCAGATGCTGTCCCTGTGGTCACATCTGGTGATGCCGCCGTGCCCTCTGGCGAGTCGTGGCTGACTCCAGCAGTAGCAGTTACAGGTGGGTCTCTGATTATACCCAAAATCGCAGGTTGGCACGCACCTCGTCCTACTCTGGGTTGAACTCAGTGACCTTAGGGGAGAAAGGGGGTGCAGGTCACAGCATAGGCGTTCTAGATGGCATCGCTGTCAGTCACTATGCACTAGCTGCAGCTCTCAGTCCCTGCTTTTCCCAAAAGGGGAGGTGGTCCACTGCGAGAACACGGCTGTGTTGAGGGGATTGCGGCGTAACATGCAGGATAGGATAAAGGAGAGCAAATATGTTAACTTTTCACCATGGCGGCACAGGCCGAAAAAGATTATCACGTGGCAAAGCGACGGGGTGGTATTGGTGAGGAAGCATTTTGCACGTACCAGCAGTGGCAAACAGGGCTGTTTATGTTTGCGGCTTGTTACCTAGAAACTAGGCCCCGAGAGCACATGACCCTGGTGCATTATATGCATATGATGCATGTTATGTTCTTGGCCGATGGGGGCACGTCCTGGAAGTTGTATGATGAGGAATTCTGGCACAAGCAGTTAGGTTCGGGTGTAATGAGGGGGAGATCTGGATGGGTTTGAAGCAGTTGGCTTTGCCTGTCCTGGCTGCCACTCCCGCTGTGCCTGCCACGCCCTGCTGGGCCTCTTCATCCTTTCGGGGGGGGGGCATCCGCTGGGAGATACAGCTGGGCGCGCTGTAGGTTTCGGCATGCGTGCACAAAATGTTGGGAGTCCCACGCCGTAAAAGACTGCCCCCGGAATAAGCTGGGGGGAGCCACTCCTTGGCAGTCTGCCAGGGGCACCCCTCAGTAAGGCCCTTTCTACTATTAGAGAAGACAGCATGGCCAGCTGGTTGCACAGGTACCCTCATAAAGAGGAGGGCAAGGTGGTCCACTGCGAATACACTGTGGTGTTGCGGGGGCTGCAGGGCAGCACACGAGACAGGATCAAGGAGGGTAAATATGTTAACTTCTTTACGATGATGGCGCAGGCGGAAAAGGATTACCGCGGTGCGGGGTTCTTCTGGGCAAGATGCAACAGCTGTCTAACCATTTCAGGGTTCTGATAGTGGCGAACAAGAGGGAGGGGCCGGTCACGTGCCTCTCCTTCTTGGGCATTGAAATTGATGGGTGTGGTATAATTCCCCGACAGTCGGGATTCTGACAGTCATTACTCAGACGTCGGAATCCCGACTGCACAGCGGGGGGAGCGCAATGAAGCCCCTTGCAGGCTATGGGGGTCGTGGACCCACACGAGGGAGCAGTCGGGATTCCGACGTCGGAGGAATGACTGTCGGAATCCCAACTGTCGGGGAGCCGTCCGGCTCCCGAAATTGATACGGCTGCTGGATGCTGCCGCTTGCCCATTGCTAAGCTTGTACGGCTACAAGGGGCAATCGCGCGGTCTCTGGTCTCCAGTAAGCTTCGGGTGCGCCAGCTGCAGTCCCTTCTGGGATTGTTCCACTTTGCGTGCACGGTAATCCTGATGGGGTGAGTTTTTTGTCGAAAACTAGAGCGTTCCATAGCGGCCAGTGTTAGACCACAGTTCTTTGTGCTTTTGAATGCAGAATTGAAGTGCGACTTGCGGGTGTGGGAGGTGTTCCTTAGGCGGTTTAACAGGGTCCAGATCTGGCCTGGCCCCTCTCGGAGCAGTGGGTAGGTGCAATTGTTCGCCAATGCTGCCGGGGGGGTGGGGGGGTGGGGGTGTTTGTTTTTGGGGCTTTCCTGTATGGCTCGTTGTTTGCTGCTTCCTGGCTGGGGGATTGGAGCAGGGAGTGTCTCACCGGGAACATGCTGCTGCTAGACCTCTTTCTGATCATGGTGGCAGTGGGGCGATAGTTTGCGCGATGCCTGCATCACCTTCTGGTGTGATAACATGGGGGTGGTGCAGGCCATCAATCGGCAGAGCTAGTTATCGCTGCCGGTGGTGCGTTTGCTTGTGCGTTTAGCTTGCACTTTGTTGCCAGACACGTGCCTGGTGTTGACAACTCGACTGCCGATGCATTGTCCAGAGGAGACTGGGTTAGGTTTCAGTCTCTAGTTCCGGGGGCGGATTTGGTTGGTGAGCCCTGTCCTCATTATGTTTGGCAGGTGATCAGGCCAGCATGGAGGAATTAGCCATGCGGGCCATTGCTCCTTGGACGCTTCAATGCTATCAAGCCGGCTGGCTTGAGTGGGAGCAGTTCAGACTGTCCGCCCCCGAGGCAGGTAAGACTCCTCGTGAGGTCATGTTGGCTTTTGTGTGGAGTTTGTACTCCAGTGGACACACGGTGTCGATGATGAGACATCTGCTGGCAGGGGTGTAATTTTTCTCATCTCTGTATGGGAGAGCAGACCCTGGTCGGTCTTTCCTTGTGTCTCGGGCCTTGCAGGGATGGCGGCACGCTTCTCCTGTGGCCCCAGACAGCAGGAGGCCTATAGATGTGTCCCTGCTGCCTCCATTACTGGGGGCGGTACGGGATATATGCCACTCCGATTATGAGGTTCAGCTGTTTCGTCTGGCATACGCCATGGCATACCATGGGGCTTTCAGGGTCGGCGAGCTGGTAGCATCCTCAAGGCATCGACCTTCTCCTCTGTTGTTAGAGGATATGTTGATACAGGTTGACTTGGTTTGGTGCCGGGTGCAGTGTTCCAAGACGGATCAGGCTGGGAGAGGTCAGTGGCTGTCGCTGCCTCCGTGCCCGGTGGAAGGGATTTGCCCAGTGGCAATGGTGAGTGCCTTTGAACTGGTGCGACCTGACCGCCCTGGAACATGGTTAATGCACATGGACGGTTCTTCATTGACCAAGTACCAGTTCTGTCAGGTGGTATTTCAGGTGGGGCGTGGTGGGAGAATAAAATAGTGTGCCGAGCGCAGCGAGGCGCCGTGCCCGATCTCCTTACCAATATGCCTCAAAGACTGTTGCTCTTGCGGCATCCTTAAATAAATGCATTGCCTGATTGTGCAGCACCGCTAGGGGGGTTCTGCCCCCTAATGCTATAACCTATGGCCTTTTCCAACTTCTCACTCTTCTCCATGGGGATCCTGTATTCCTGCATCCCTGTGTCAACCTTGAGTGATAGGCCTGCTGAAGCCCTCTTTACTTGTACTCCAACCAGGGCTATTTTTCAGCAGGCTCCAGCAGGAACGGAGGCCCTTATTCTAGTTCACTCTTTCTGACAAAATCCTTCTTAGATGGACAAAACCATGTGCACTGCAGGTAGAGCAGATGTAACTTGTGCAGAGAGAATTAGATTTGGGTGGGGTTTTACTTCAAAGTGAGATCTATATTGCAGTGTAAAAATAAAGCAGCCAGTATTTACCCTGCACAGAAACAAAATGAAGCACCCAAATCTAATTCTCTCTGCACATTTTAAATGCCCCCCTGCAGTGCACATGGTTTTGTCCATCTAAGACGGATTTTGTCAGAAAGAGTGAACTAGAATAAGGGCCTCAGTTCCTGCTGGAGACTGCTGAAAAATAGCCCTGGCTCCAACCATTTTGACGGCCCCGTCACCTGATGGGTACTGTCCTGAGCATGGCTCTGTGTCCACTGCATAATTTACTGATGCCCCCTGGGGTAGAAGGAGTGCTGGCGTAGCCTGAACTTCTGGGTACTTTCTTTGCGACCAGCCTCAAAGGTGAGATTATCATTCCTGGCCATTGTAGGGCTATGCATGGCCTCGCCATCTCGCCTATGGATATCCCTCTGGCAATTTTCTCTTGCACAACCCCAGGTCCCTCCCTGATGAACTCTAGGTTCCTGACACTCCTGGGGGAATGACCTCTTTGGTTATAGGCATACTAAACCCCTCCTTACAACTCCCGCAGCAACACAGCTTCCTAGCTCTTTGGACACTGGCTAGCACACGCCAGAATCCTGCTCGCATCCACTGGACCGACTGCTTTTGTTAGACCCCGCTACTACTGCGGGTACCTTCTTACGGGTAACTACCCTTCTTTTCGTCGCACACTCCTTGGCAGCATGGCTTGCACCAAAAACGGAACGTGCATGTTTAATTTGCACTAGGTGTGGATGCCGCGCCTCTTGTTAAGTGCCCTGCATTTACTATCTTGTTTCTGCCTCCTCGTATCGCGATTCTGCAGAGCTGTATTCTTCTCTGCTAACCCCATGGCCCGTGCCCTGAGCCACAACATCTAAGTCCCTAGTTCCGAAGCCTTTGGGCTTCTGCGTGAGGACTTTGTTCTGAACACTCCTGCCCTGCTTTCCATATCGCCGCATTCCTTATATACGGATTATGAACGGTCCATGTACTTTAACCTGCTCATGGCTATCCTATGATGTGCTTCTGTGTAACCCTATAAGCGAGACATTCCACTCTGCCCATGCTCGATTGTTTAAAAACTGTCTGATTGAGCTCCTCGTTTGGTCTGACCTCTTCCATCCCCTTAATCTGGCCTCTGTTGGGAATGTATATCTTAAAAGGGCCCTTCCTTCCAGTTAGTATAGGCAAGCGGCCAGCTACTGACCTGAAAAACGCATTCCCACTGAGGTCACGGCCTTATCCTGTTATACCAAAACCCCTATTCTCCCTGACTGCAATTGGCCCAGGGACTCCAAAACCAGATGCACTTTATTGCTATTGCTAGGCACCCCTGCAAAACTATGCAAAATATTGCTAACATTCTGTACATTGTGCATGCATCATGATGTAATAATGACATTATTCCATTTGTTACTCTTGACATTACTCTGCCAAACTACCAAAAGCATTTATAACATTCAGTGCATTATGCATACTATTTGTTGTTATTGCCATTTTTTCACCACTCCCGCATTCCATCCCCTCCTTGACCGTGCCAACTCAGACGATACTTCTCTCAGTTAAGCTGTGTACACATGGGCAAAAATGGCTGGCAATATGGTTGCCCAGCGACCAGATTGCGAGCGATTGGAGTGTGCACTGCCGATAAATCTCTGGGTGCACACTCCCATTTTTAGCCCCCTTATGATCGCTAGCAAGCTCCTGCAACCAGCTAATTCCCTCTGCAGCTCCCCCGGCAGAGGTTCCCTTTCATCAGCGACCATCTCTGGTCGCTGATGAAAATGGGACACTGAGCGATATATCGCTCATATATATATATCTATCGTCCCGTGTGTACGCACCTTAAGAGAGGATCCTGCTCCGAGCTTAGTGCCAGGCAGTGTCCCAGTGCATGGATGTGCCATGGGGAAAGATGGAGCATTGCCTAACATGATGTAGCCCAAATCTTCATATCCTCCCTTTGGCTCCATGCATCACCGGCAGGGCCGGCGACAGGGGGGTCAAGGGGGACACGTGCGACGGGCCCTGGCAATCTGAAGGGCCCCAGAGCCCGGCCGCGGCCCATCTGTATTACCCCCCGCGGCCGTCTACTGTGCAGTCTGTGTGCTGCCGACTGTGTGTGCGTCCGCAAAAGGCGGGCGCACCACGCTCCTGCCCACCACCCGGCACTGACAGCAGTAGTCAAAGGTACCTGCTCATTAATATTCACGAGCTGGTACCCGCTCACTGTCAGCACAGGCTGTTGCTGCCATCCTCTCTCCCTCTCTGTCAGGCTCTCACTATCTGCCCGTGTGCCCGGCAACATGGGGGGACAAAGGGCTCAGCCACTAGGCGGCTTTGCCAAGCCACACAGCCTCTATCCCCTCCCTGCTCCCTGGTCAGCGCTGTACTTAAACGCTCGCCCTAGTGCATTGATTGCTGCTGGGCAGCTCTCAGTGGGAGATGGCTGCGGGGGGAGGTGCAGGCAAGGCAGCGGCATGCGACAAGATGATCGGATGCAGGAACCTGTCAGCAGAGTTGGGTCAGACCCAGCTGTGTAACGGCGCTGCTGCTTCTGACAGGTTCCTGCTCACTCCCCTCCTTCTGATCCGGCACCCGTCTACCCCACTACGGGGGCCTGCCAACTAAATGTAAAAAAAAGTGTGTGTGTCCCCCGGACCTGGTCTCTGGCTATCACGCCCAGGTAAACTGTACCTGCTCCGCCCCTCCTCCCTGAGAGGCAGAGAAGCTTGCTGGAATGCACTACAATGAAGCATGTATGTATTTATTTTCTGTGTGTGTGTGTGTGTGTATATCTATATACGAGGAACCCAATTATAGCCAGTAACCCAACAAAATCTGCAGGTGATTATATATATATATATATATATATATATATATATATATATATATATATATATATAGCTTGCCAAGGACGGTGGCACTCAGGATAAATAAAGACACGAAGACCAGTCTGGTGCAGTCAACGTTTCAATAGGAAACACCTATTTTCATCAGGACATAAAACATACAATAAAACACTCACCCTTTTATGTGCTCACCGCCCTTCACCACCCAGCGTGTGCGACGTGCGGGCGTCCTCCCGCTATGGCGCTCACACATGACGTCACCCCGTGTACCGTCACCAATACAATGAACATCAACAAATGTAGCAGCTGTCAAAAATAGCAACAATTGTAAATATACAAACACAAAGTATCCAACATTACACTATACAGAAGACCAGAATGAAATGCATAAAAAAGTACGTATATTCATAAAAAGCAATTAAGACCAAGAGTCTCATTTAACCCTTTTGGGCTCAAACTATCTAAGGTAAAGATCCATTTTGCCTCCCTTTGGAGGAGCAATTTGGATCTATTACCACCCCTGTTTAACGGTGGAATGTGATCTACTGTATGATTTTATGTTTTAAAGCTGTAGGTGAATGCCCCATAATGGCATAATGGCGTGCTACGGGCTGTTCGCTAGTGCCTTTAAGTACTGCCGCCCTGATTGCCTGTCTATGTTGCGCCATTCTGACCTTAAATTGACAGTCAGTCTTTCCTACATAAAACTTGTCACATGGGCAAACCAAAACATAGATAACAAACTGGGTAGAACATGTCAACCGGTAATTGATTTTAAAAGATTGATTTTTAAAGGGATGTTTAATGGTGTCACCCACCCACATGTAACCACATGTGGTGCAACCTGTACACTTAACACATCCTAATCTGGGGGTACCCAGGAAGGTTTTAGCTGTTTCTTTTTCAAAATTGGTCACATCGCTGTGTACCAGATAATCCTTCAAATTGCGGCCTCTGGAATAACTGGTAACCAACCTCTTATTTGCTAAACCCGGCAAATCTTTGTCAGAAGTGACAATAGGCCAGTATGATTTGATGGCCGACCTCGCCACATCACTAGCTGTGCTGTAGCGATTTGGCCAGAAAATGCGATTATTACTTTGTTTCTTGGATTTGCTTTTAAGGGTTTTATGGCGAGGTATTGACAATACCTTTTCTTTGGTAGCAAGTAGGGATCTATAATTATAGCCTCTCTCCACAAATTTTGACATCATTTTATCTAATTGTGCCACAAGGTCAATATCATCGTTACAGATCCGCCTCACCCGCAGCATCTGTGAGTAAGGCAACCCCCTGATGACTGCAGGCGGATGGAAACTGGACGGTGATAGGAGCATATTTCTATCGGTGGTTTTAACAAATAGCGATGTTTTAAGTGCTCCTTGTATAAAAGAGATGCGGACGTCAAGAAAATCTATCTGTGTGTCAGAGATGGTACAAGTCAATTTGATGGGACTATTGCTTAAATTTTGACGTTCTATGATTGCAGAGAGGGCATCAGCTGATCACCTCCATAACAAGATCATATCGTCGATATATCGAGCATAATAGACGATATTTTCAAAGATGGCGGGATCAAAAAAGAAAATCTCATGCTCAACTGCCATCATGAAGGCATTAGCGTACGATGGGGCCACTGAAGACCCCATCGCACACCCAGAGACCTGTAAATAAAACTTCCCATCATAAAAAAAATAATTTTTGGTCAATACCATCTCTAACAAATCACAGAAAAATCTGACGTCCGGCCCTTGGTACTGTGGACTATTGGAGATAAGCATACGAGTAGCAGAAATGCCTTGAGCATGTGGAATGCTCGTGTATAATGCATTAACATCGATGCTGCATAATAGACATCCTGATGGTATATCAGTTAATTTATCCAGGGCTAACAGTAATGAGGTAGTATCTTTTAAAGTGTACTTAGAACTTTGTACTACAGGTTGCAAATAGACATCCAAATATGCAGATACCGTTTGAAAAATAGACCCCCTGGCAGAGATTATTGGTCTGCCAGGGGGATTGTCCAAACGTTTGTGTATCTTCGGCAATGTGTACAATAATGGCTTCTTAGGGAAATCACAAGTCAGTATCTTCTTGATTTTATTATTAATGATGCCACTATCAACTGCTGCACTAATATACCCATCTAATTCACGTTTGAATGCATTGGTTGGATCTGCTGCTAACAGTTGGTAGGTAGACGTGTCGACCAGCTGACGCTGGATTTCGCTTTTATAATCGTTTAAATTTTGAATAACAATCGCGCCGCCTTTGTCGGCAGCGCGTATTACTATATCACGTCTAGCACTCAGAGCAGTTAATGCATCAAATTGTGTTTTATTTAGGTTACGGTGTACAGTTCTTTTATCTTGGTCCACATTGTCGATTGAAGAGTCCATAAGTCTAACAAAAGATTTGATAGACGCATTTGTAGAAGATGGATCAAAGGACGACTTTGGTGCCAATTTGAACAATTCCGATGGTAATGTCTCGTCAGTTTGCAAAGAGGTTTTGGAGCCAAAAAACTCTTGTAACTTCAATTGTCTGTTTAGTTTAAATGTCTCTGTCTTCCATACAAAGGGATCATGACGTGTGGTTGGTACAAAGCTCAACCCTTTTTCTAAGACTTGATACTCCACGGTCGACAGGGGAGTAGACGACAGGTTGAATACTACTTTTTCTGTGTCGGCGGTTTCTTTCCCTTTAAGGCGTTTCCACTGACCCCCTCTGCGGTTACATCTTCTATTCCTGCCCGCTGTGCGCGGGTTTTCACCGCTAAAGGGATGAAACGGTTTCTCTGTGATCGTTTATTACGTTGATCGGTATCACTTGCAGAGTTACCTGTTTCATTAGACGAATCTGTATATTGAGCGCGTCTGAAGCGGCGTCTGTTCTTAAAGCGCCCGCTATTTTGTGGATTGCCAGTGAGCCAACTATAGACATTGTGTGTCTCATAGTCGGTTTTTACTTTAAGGAATTTCTCCTTTTTGTATTTGAGAATGTCCCGCTTATAATTCTCAACTTGTGCTTGGATTTTATCCATCCATTTCTCAGAATTATCATCAACCAGGGTCTGTTTATGTTGGGTTTCAAATGTGGCAATTTTATCCTTAGTGACTTTTAATTCTCTCGTGGACTCTTCTATCACGAGGAGTAATAAGTCCAGAGAACACTTATTAAGGATGGCGCACCACTTCTTGCAGAAGGGTACGCTATGTCGACCAATTGTCGGTATGTTGCTCACCCTAAACCCCCTGGGAATCATTTTTTCAGTAAAATATTCTGAGAGGGTAGCAGCATGATAATAAAAGTCTACCTCACGGCGTTTTAACCGCATCAATTCATGAAAGAGATCAATCGCAGAAGTGTTGACAGCAGAAGAAAATACTTTATCTTTACAGATAATATTGTCGGCCTCTGATTCAGAGTAAGAGTGGACACTGCCTGTTTCCAGGACAACTCTTTCAAAAGGCGTATCCATAGTTAATCTCAATCCGGAATATACTTATAACGGAGAGATACTGACAGTCACTTGGTGCATACAAAATGCAGATGTAAAATATAGGTAAAATCTGTTACCTTAACCACGTTGCTTGTGGCGATGAAGATTGCTGAACAATAAAAATAGACAAAAGTCCAGGGTGCCTTGTATAGATGAAATACACCTGTGTAGGTGATTTGTAAATCCAATGTAGCGTGGATACCGGCACTCTCCAAAATTCAATACTGCTCCCGTTGCCGTCCGTCAAATTAGGGGTAAAAGAACCTCAATACAGCTTGCCAAGGACGGTGGCACTCAGGATAAATAAAGACACGAAGACCAGTCTGGTGCAGTCAACGTTTCAATAGGAAACACCTATTTTCATCAGGACATAAAACATACAATAAAACACTCACCCTTTTATGTGCTCACCGCCCTTCACCACCCAGCGTGTGCGACGTGCGGGCGTCCTCCCGCTATGGCGCTCACACATGACGTCACCCCGTGTACCGTCACCAATACAATGAACATCAACAAATGTAGCAGCTGTCAAAAATAGCAACAATTGTAAATATACAAACACAAAGTATCCAACATTACACTATACAGAAGACCAGAATGAAATGCATAAAAAAGTACGTATATTCATAAAAAGCAATTAATATTGTATAGTGTAATGTTGGATACTTTGTGTTTGTATATTTACAATTGTTGCTATTTTTGACAGCTGCTACATTTGTTGATGTTCATTGTATTGGTGACGGTACACGGGGTGACGTCATGTGTGAGCGCCATAGCGGGAGGACGCCCGCACGTCGCACACGCTGGGTGGTGAAGGGCGGTGAGCACATAAAAGGGTGAGTGTTTTATTGTATGTTTTATGTCCTGATGAAAATAGGTGTTTCCTATTGAAACGTTGACTGCACCAGACTGGTCTTCGTGTCTTTATTTATCCTGAGTGCCACCGTCCTTGGCAAGCTGTATTGAGGTTCTTTTACCCCTAATTTGACGGACGGCAACGGGAGCAGTATTGAATTTTGGAGAGTGCCGGTATCCACGCTACATTGGATTTACAAATCACCTACACAGGTGTATTTCATCTATACAAGGCACCCTGGACTTTTGTCTATTTTTATTGTTCAGCAATCTTCATCGCCACAAGCAACGTGGTTAAGGTAACAGATTTTACCTATATTTTACATCTGCATTTTGTATGCACCAAGTGACTGTCAGTATCTCTCCGTTATAAGTATATTCCGGATTGAGATTAACTATGGATACGCCTTTTGAAAGAGTTGTCCTGGAAACAGGCAGTGTCCACTCTTACTCTGAATCAGAGGCCGACAATATTATCTGTAAAGATAAAGTATTTTCTTCTGCTGTCAACACTTCTGTGATTGATCTCTTTCATGAATTGATGCGGTTAAAACGCTGTGAGGTAGACTTTTATTATCATGCTGCTACCCTCTCAGAATATTTTACTGAAAAAATGATTCCCAGGGGGTTTAGGGTGAGCAACATACCGACAATTGGTCGACATAGCGTACCCTTCTGCAAGAAGTGGTGCGCCATCCTTAATAAGTGTTCTCTGGACTTATTACTCCTCGTGATAGAAGAGTCCACGAGAGAATTAAAAGTCACTAAGGATAAAATTGCCACATTTGAAACCCAACATAAACAGACCCTGGTTGATGATAATTCTGAGAAATGGATGGATAAAATCCAAGCACAAGTTGAGAATTATAAGCGGGACATTCTCAAATACAAAAAGGAGAAATTCCTTAAAGTAAAAACCGACTATGAGACACACAATGTCTATAGTTGGCTCACTGGCAATCCACAAAATAGCGGGCGCTTTAAGAACAGACGCCGCTTCAGACGCGCTCAATATACAGATTCGTCTAATGAAACAGGTAACTCTGCAAGTGATACCGATCAACGTAATAAACGATCACAGAGAAACCGTTTCATCCCTTTAGCGGTGAAAACCCGCGCACAGCGGGCAGGAATAGAAGATGTAACCGCAGAGGGGGTCAGTGGAAACGCCTTAAAGGGAAAGAAACCGCCGACACAGAAAAAGTAGTATTCAACCTGTCGTCTACTCCCCTGTCGACCGTGGAGTATCAAGTCTTAGAAAAAGGGTTGAGCTTTGTACCAACCACACGTCATGATCCCTTTGTATGGAAGACAGAGACATTTAAACTAAACAGACAATTGAAGTTACAAGAGTTTTTTGGCTCCAAAACCTCTTTGCAAACTGACGAGACATTACCATCGGAATTGTTCAAATTGGCACCAAAGTCGTCCTTTGATCCATCTTCTACAAATGCGTCTATCAAATCTTTTGTTAGACTTATGGACTCTTCAATCGACAATGTGGACCAAGATAAAAGAACTGTACACCGTAACCTAAATAAAACACAATTTGATGCATTAACTGCTCTGAGTGCTAGACGTGATATAGTAATACGCGCTGACGACAAAGGCGGCGCGATTGTTATTCAAAATTTAAACGATTATAAAAGCGAAATCCAGCGTCAGCTGGTCGACACGTCTACCTACCAACTGTTAGCAGCAGATCCAACCAATGCATTCAAACGTGAATTAGATGGGTATATTAGTGCAGCAGTTGATAGTGGCATCATTAATAATAAAATCAAGAAGTTACTGACTTGTGATTTCCCTAAGAAGCCATTATTGTACACATTGCCGAAGATACACAAACGTTTGGACAATCCCCCTGGCAGACCAATAATCTCTGCCAGGGGGTCTATTTTTCAAACGGTATCTGCATATTTGGATGTCTATTTGCAACCTGTAGTACAAAGTTCTAAGTACACTTTAAAAGATACTACCTCATTACTGTTAGCCCTGGATAAATTAACTGATATACCATCAGGATGTCTATTATGCAGCATCGATGTTAATGCATTATACACGAGCATTCCACATGCTCAAGGCATTTCTGCTACTCGTATGCTTATCTCCAATAGTCCACAGTACCAAGGGCCGGACGTCAGATTTTTCTGTGATTTGTTAGAGATGGTATTGACCAAAAATTATTTTTTTTATGATGGGAAGTTTTATTTACAGGTCTCTGGGTGTGCGATGGGGTCTTCAGTGGCCCCATCGTACGCTAATGCCTTCATGATGGCAGTTGAGCATGAGATTTTCTTTTTTGATCCCGCCATCTTTGAAAATATCGTCTATTATGCTCGATATATCGACGATATGATCTTGTTATGGAGGGGATCAGCTGATGCCCTCTCTGCAATCATAGAACGTCAAAATTTAAGCAATAGTCCCATCAAATTGACTTGTACCATCTCTGACACACAGATAGATTTTCTTGACGTCCGCATCTCTTTTATACAAGGAGCACTTAAAACATCGCTATTTGTTAAAACCACCGATAGAAATATGCTCCTATCACCGTCCAGTTTCCATCCGCCTGCAGTCATCAGGGGGTTGCCTTACTCACAGATGCTGCGGGTGAGGCGGATCTGTAACGATGATATTGACCTTGTGGTACAATTAGATAAAATGATGTCAAAATTTGTGGAGAGAGGCTATAATTATAGATCCCTACTTGCTACCAAAGAAAAGGTATTGTCAATACCTCGCCATAAAACCCTTAAAAGCAAATCCAAGAAACAAAGTAATAATCGCATTTTCTGGCCAAATCGCTACAGCACAGCTAGTGATGTGGCGAGGTCGGCCATCAAATCATACTGGCCTATTGTCACTTCTGACAAAGATTTGCCGGGTTTAGCAAATAAGAGGTTGGTTACCAGTTATTCCAGAGGCCGCAATTTGAAGGATTATCTGGTACACAGCGATGTGACCAATTTTGAAAAAGAAACAGCTAAAACCTTCCTGGGTACCCCCAGATTAGGATGTGTTAAGTGTACAGGTTGCACCACATGTGGTTACATGTGGGTGGGTGACACCATTAAACATCCCTTTAAAAATCAATCTTTTAAAATCAATTACCGGTTGACATGTTCTACCCAGTTTGTTATCTATGTTTTGGTTTGCCCATGTGACAAGTTTTATGTAGGAAAGACTGACTGTCAATTTAAGGTCAGAATGGCGCAACATAGACAGGCAATCAGGGCGGCAGTACTTAAAGGCACTAGCGAACAGCCCGTAGCACGCCATTATGCCATTATGGGGCATTCACCTACAGCTTTAAAACATAAAATCATAGATCACATTCCACCGTTAAACAGGGGTGGTAATAGATCCAAATTGCTCCTCCAAAGGGAGGCAAAATGGATCTTTACCTTAGATAGTTTGAGCCCAAAAGGGTTAAATGAGACTCTTGGTCTTAATTGCTTTTTATGAATATACGTACTTTTTTATGCATTTCATTCTGGTCTTCTGTATAGTGTAATGTTGGATACTTTGTGTTTGTATATTTACAATTGTTGCTATTTTTGACAGCTGCTACATTTGTTGATGTTCATTGTATTGGAGACGGTACACGGGGTGACGTCATGTGTGAGCGCCATAGCGGGAGGACGCCCGCACGTCGCACACGCTGGGTGGTGAAGGGCGGTGAGCACATAAAAGGGTGAGTGTTTTATTGCATGTTTTATGTCCTGATGAAAATAGGTGTTTCCTATTGAAACGTTGACTGCACCAGACTGGTCTTCGTGTCTTTATTTATCCTGAGTGCCACCGTCCTTGGCAAGCTGTATTGAGGTTCTTTTACCCCTAATTTGACGGACGGCAACGGGAGCAGTATTGAATTTTGGAGAGTGCCGGTATCCACGCTACATTATATATATATATATATATATATATATATATATATATATATATATACACACACATACGGGACGGCGGCACTCACAATATATATATATAAATATATATATATATGAAGATGGGGCAACAGGGCGGCACTCCACGGGAGAAATCAATCTGGTGCAAGGTCCATACAAGAAATGCAAATACACTTACCCCCCCAGGGTGAAGGAGTTCAGACCAGCACTCAGCAACGAAATGAAGAAAAACGAAGGTTTATTTCAGGTACATCAGAAACAAACAGCAGCTGTCCCGACAGCTGTTTCTACTGGACATGAGCCAGTTGTCATCAGGGGAACATAAGCACACAGAATGAACAGCTTTTAAAGCAAAAAGAGCGCCAATCTGAACATGTAAATGAGGTCCAATTGACCTATACTGTCATCGATGACGGCCCCGGTACAGTGACCTATGTGTGGGCGTGCATAACTGTTCTACTGACAGCGGGAGTTCCCTACGCATCAGAGAGGTGTGTCTCTGAGCGCTGGGACCCGTCATCAGCTGTGTGTTGAGCGGCTGGTTGCTATAGTGACATACACGTCAGCAAACGGGCAAGTGAAGGTAATGGGGGAGAACACAGATCTGTCATGTTCACAAATGCGGTAGTAAGCGGTAACAGCAATCTGCTGTCTACCGCTACGTTGTTACAGAGAGCCGCCTCAAAGGTCAGACAGGGCGGCATGCTGATGAGACCAAGTATAGTAGCGCTCACTACGTGCGGCTGCAGAGTGTAATACAGCGTATGTGTGGATGAGCTGTCGGCTACGTGAAGTTTAAGGATCTGTGTATTGGACTCAAGTGTGTATGTGCGCTTTGTATTAATGGCAGCATAAAACATTAAACAATATACAATTGTTAGACAAGAACCTGACAGGCATACATATCGTAAGTGTCATAATCAAAGCCATATTACATATCAAAAGCGCACAAAGCTAGGATATCATGAATCCAACACAGCCAGCGCAGAGCACAACAGGTGTGTAAGTAGGAGTGCTACAGTAGCCTGTGAAGCCCTTCAACCCAATCTACGTAGGGGGTACGGGCAGCGTCCACGGGGTGTTGTTGAGGGATGGTTAAAGGAAGTGGCAGAGGTGCCAGCCAGGTATGACCCCGGGTGCAGGTAAATAAGGGGGAAGAGGACACCGGGTGAGGTGCTTTGGAGTACCCAAAGAAGTGGGAGTGATTCCAAAATTAACACTAATAACCCCCTAGCGCAGAGCATAAATGCGGAGAACCTGGGCTACCCCAAAACCAGAGCCTATAAGATCACCAGAGCTGATGATAACATCCTGAGATGTGATCCCGTGACTAGCGCAGGAGAGCAGGTCCAACAGAGAGCCGACCAGAAGCACACGGCGGTGTTCTGTGTCGGTAACATAGCATAATAATATACATAATAATATATACAGCATACATGACAGAAATGGCACATAAAAAAGGGGGAAAAAAATTGTGAAAAATGCACACTAAAGAAAACAACCCATTTTAAAATCCTCATTGAGTCCCAGAGGGGACATGCAGTTTAGTCTAAAGATCCACTGCAATTCTCTTTGCAGCAGTAGTCTGTCTCTGTCACCTCCTCTTCTGAGGGGTGGTATATGGTCAATGATGGAACATTTGAGTTGTGTGACAGTGTGGGATTTGGACAGAAAATGTCTTGCCACAGGGAGGTTTTTCAGGTCATTCTGGGCATCCTGCGTGTTGTAACTTTTTTTAATGGAGGAGCGGTGTTGACCCAGGCGTTCTTTCAGCATTCTGGTGGTTTTTCCAACATAAAGTAGATTGCAGGGACACTGGAGGGCATAAATCATATAACGACTGTTACAGTCTAACCGATGTTTGATAGTATACTTGGTCCCATTTTGGGGGTTGATGAAGTGTGTGCCTGTTAGGAGGAAATTACAATTCGTGCATCCTGCACACTTGAACGTCCCCTTTCTGCGGCTAAGCCAATGTGTTTTACTCGCCGGGGCTGGTCCAGGTGCTGTCTTCACAAGGAGATCCCTCAGGTTTGGTCCCCTTCTGTAGGCGAATCTGGGTGGTTGTGAGAGTTCTGTGGAGAGCACTGGGTCACTCGCAATGAGGTGCCAATGCTCGTTTATCTTGCTGCGTATCTGATTGGAGGCAACCGTGAACGTGCTGCAGAAGTTCAAGACTTTGGACTTCTCTGGCTCGGGTGGTTCTTTTAACTGTAAAAGGGTTGGCCTTTCAAGTGCTCTGACCCTTGGTTTTCACGTTTGGAACCCAGAAAATTTCGTCAACAACAGAGGAGAGGAGTCGGCAGGCGCCCTCCTGCTCAATTCACGGACATCGAAAGTCGCTCCCATACTTCCACAAGTGACTCTGAAGCACCATCAGGCAGTACCCAGGAAACCAGATATTTAGCCCGGGGCGAACGCTCACGCAGACCGCCAAAAAACCTGCTTTACCCACCCGCCGAGGTGGGAGAAAAAGGAAAAAAGAAACCGGCAAAGTGAACCTGGGCTCTGTAGTCTTCAATCTCTCGGACCATCAGCTCTCTCCAGCAGAAGCATCACTGCTTAACAAAGGACTTTCTTTTGTCCCCACATTGACACAAGATCTTCTCAAGTGGCAGATAGATATGTATCGCCTTGGTAGACAACTTCGGCTGAGAGATCACTTTCTTAAACAACCAGCAGTGAATACCATCCTCCAGACTGATGCCATACACAGTTTGAAATGCAAAAGCACATTTGACCCCCCCACAACGAACGCCTCCATCAATACTTTTACTAGGCTGCTCAAAAGAGATACCAATCCACACATCAAGGAGCAGAAGATCTCGTATCACAATATTTCCAAGGCTGAGAAGGAAGCCATCAAATCCCTGTCTAGTGATTCGAACCTGATCATCAGGCCGGCTGACAAGGGAGGAGGTATCGTACTCCTAAATCGTGATTACTACACCCATGAGGCCGGGACTCAACTGTCGGATACAACCTGCTATGAAGCACTGGGATTTGACCCGACTTGGCAGTTTAAGAAACTTATTGATCAAATAATTCAGATTGGCTTCAACAACTCATTTATCAACAAAGAAACAGCGGATTTTCTGACACAAACACATCCTAAGATACCATTTCTCTATACCCTGCCGAAGGTCCATAAATCTATGACGTCGCCGCAGGCCGATTATATCAGCAAGGGACTCTTTGTGTCAGCCACTATCACAACTGGTGGATTTCCACCTACAACCGGTGGTCAAACGGATTCCGTCCTTTATTGCTGACACCAGTGACTTCCTCAGAAAAATTGAGGTTTTGAAGGACATACCACCAGGGACTCTACTGGTGACATGGGACGTATGTAGTCTCTATACCAACATCCCCCATCAACTAGGACTGGACTCCTGCCGTGCAACGTTAACCAATAATCCACAATATGGTGGACCACCAGTTGAATACCTGCTTACACTTATCGAAACCATTCTGACTAAGAACTATTTTTATTTGAGAACTGTTTCTACCGACAAAAACAGGGGACAGCCATGGGTTCCAATATGGCCCCATCATATGCCAACATTGTGATGGGGGCCTTTGAAAAAGAACACATCACGGGTAACCCCGTTTACAAGGATGACATCTTCTTTTTCGTCAGGTACATTGATGATTTGTTTCTGCTCTGGACAGGTGGTGAGCCACGACTGCTGCTTTTCTTCAATTATCTTAATTCGCTCCCCTGTACCATCAAATTCACCATGAACTTCAGTGACAAGTTCATCAATTTCCTTGATGTGACTATCACCCTTGCTGGCACGGCCATCAAATCCACCATTTACGCCAAAGAGTCCGACAAAAATACCCTCCTCCACGCCACCAGTTTCCACCCAGCACCCCTCAAAAGAGGGCTCCCATACTCTCAGTTGTCGAGAGTCAGACGTATTACCTCAGACCGGGATGAATGCGAAGAGGCACTGACAAGAATGGGGGAGAGGTTCCTCGAACGGGGCTACAGTAAACTCGAAGTGGACTTGGCCACCCAGAGGGTCAGAGCACTTGAAAGGCCAACCCTTTTACAGTTAAAAGAACCACCCGAGCCAGAGAAGTCCAAAGTCTTGAACTTCTGCAGCACGTTCACGGTTGCCTCCAATCAGATACGCAGCAAGATAAACGAGCATTGGCACCTCATTGCGAGTGACCCAGTGCTCTCCACAGAACTCTCACAACCACCCAGATTCGCCTACAGAAGGGGACCAAACCTGAGGGATCTCCTTGTGAAGACAGCACCTGGACCAGCCCCGGCGAGTAAAACACATTGACTTAGCCGCAGAAAGGGGACGTTCAAGTGTGCAGGATGCACAAATTGTAATTTCCTCCTCTGGGACTCAATGAGGATTTTAAAATGGGTTGTTTTCTTTAGTGTGCATTTTTCACAATTTTTTTTCCCCCTTTTTTATGTGTCATTTCTGTCATGTATGCTGTATATATTATTATGTATATTATTATGCTATGTTACCGACACAGAACACCGCCGTGTGCTTCTGGTCGGCTCTCTGTTGGACCTGCTCTCCTGCGCTAGTCACGGGATCACATCTCAGGATGTTATCATCAGCTCTGGTGATCTTATAGGCTCTGGTTTTGGGGTAGCCCAGGTTCTCCGCATTTATGCTCTGCACTAGGGGGTTATTAGTGTTAATTTTGGAATCACTCCCACTTCTTTGGGTACTCCAAAGCACCTCACCCGGTGTCCTCTTCCCCCTTATTTACCTGCACCCGGGGTCATACCTGGCTGGCACTCTGCCACTTCCTTTAACCATCCCTCAACAACACCCCGTGGACACTGCCCGTACCCCCTACGTAGATTGGGTTGAAGGGCTTCACAGGCTACTGTAGCACTCCTACTTACACACCTGTTGTGCTCTGCGCTGGCTGTGTTGGATTCATGATATCCTAGCTTTGTGCGCTTTTGATATGTAATATGGCTTTGATTATGACACTTACGATATGTATGCCTGTCAGGTTCTTGTCTAACAATTGTATATTGTTTAATGTTTTATGCTGCCATTAATACACAGCGCACATTCACACTTGAGTCCAATACACAGATCCTTAAACTTCACGTAGCCGACAGCTCATCCACACATACGCTGTATTACACTCTGCAGCCGCACGTAGTGAGCGCTACTATATTTGGTCTCATCAGCATGCCGCCCTGTCTGACCTTTGAGGCGGCTCTCTGTAACAACGTAGCGGTAGACAGCAGATTGCTGTTACCGCTTACTACAGCATTTGTGAACATGACAGATCTGTGTTCTCCCCATTACCTTCACTTGCCCGTTTGCTGACGTGTATGTCACTATAGCAACCAGCCGCTCAACACACAGCTGATGACGGGTCCCAGCGCTCAGAGACACACCTCTCTGATGCGTAGGGAACTCCCGCTGTCAGTAGAACAGTTATGCACGCCCACACATAGGTCACTGTACCGGGGCCGTCATCGATGACAGTATAGGTCAATTGGACCTCATTTACATGTTCAGATTGGCGCTCTTTTTGCTTTAAAAGCTGTTCATTCTGTGTGCTTATGTTCCCCTGATGACAACTGGCTCATGTCCAGTAGAAACAGCTGTCGGGACAGCTGCTGTTTGTTTCTGATGTACCTGAAATAAACCTTCGTTTTTCTTCATTTCGTTGCTGAGTGCTGGTCTGAACTCCTTCACCCTGGGGGGGTAAGTGTATTTATATATATATATATATATATATCCATATATGCCGGCACTCCAATAGTTCATTGCAGCGTGATCGGTGCACTCCACTCAAATAGTTAAAGATCCAATAAACAGAGGCACATAATTCAGTCAATATTCACAGCAAGTGTATTGGGCAAATGCACATCTAGCGCTTTCAGGGGTCACAGCCCCCGTCCTCAGGATGATAGCCCACAGAAATCACATGTTTTTCTGTGGGCTATCATCCTGAGGACGGGGGCTGTGACCCCTGAAAGCGCTAGATGTGCATTTGATGTGCGTTTGCCCAATACACTTGCTGTGAATATTGACTTAATTGTGTGCCTCTGTTTATTGGAGCTTTTTATATATATATATATATATATATATATATATATATATATATAAGCAGCGCTACTACTGTCGGTAAGTGTGGGCGTTATGTATAAGCCGCATTACTACTGTGGGTATATGCAGAAGTACTCAGGGCATTACGTGTAGAATAATGTGTGTCATAATGTCATATGGTCATTATAGTGTGCAGCATATTGTGTAAGGGGCATCATGATGTATGGCATAATGTGTAATGGGCATTACAGTGTGCTGCATACTGTGTTAGGGGCATCAGGATGTGTAGCATAATATATAATGGGAATTACTGTGGGTGGAATAATGTGTAATAGGCATTACGGTGTGTAGCATTATGTGTTATGGGCATTACAATGTTATTGGTACTTTTATATAGCCACGCCCCTTCCCCATAAAGTCACACTCCTACATTTTTGCAGCGCGCCTTAGGCGAGCACTCTACCAGTTTTTACTGTAGTGGTGGGGCAGTCCCCAATTGCCAAAGGGCACCATAATGGCTAGTTATAGCACTGGTGCTGTGTAATGTGAATAAGATTGTGCTACTGTATGGTGACATTTGGAATGGGGTACTATTGTGTGGCCATATGAAGTATGAGAATTTATAGTTTGCAGGAGGGCACCGAACACCCTAGCACCGGCCCTGCTTCTCATAGCTCAGAAGTACAGTATACATACAGTGACTGCCCCCAGTGTCATCAAAGGAGTTCCAAACTATCAAGTCTGCGAATGTAAGCCACCTGACTTCTTGGAACAGCTTTGACCCAATGGATGTAAAAGGGATTGCAGAAATTACCCAAAAGCTGCATCCCACCAGCTGTGACCTGGACCCTGCCTCAACTAAGCTGCTAATAGGGTGCATGGATATAATTGGCTCTGTATTTGCAAAAATAGTTCAAAGCTCTCTGCAGACAGTCATTTTTCCTGAGCCACTAAAGGAAGCGATAGACCACTTCTTAAAAAAAAAAAATTTAGGCTTCGACTGCCTGACCAACTACAGACCGGTATCAAACCTTTTATTCTAGGAAAGGTTATTGAGAAAGTGGCAGCAACTCAACTAGAAACCCACCTGTCAGCCCATGATATTTATGATCCATTCCAGTCAGGATTCATAAGAAGTCACAGCACTGATACATCCCTGGTATGTGTGCTCAATGATCTTCTGATGGCAAGAGACAGAGGTGACTTCTCAATCTTAATCCTTCTGGATCTCTCTGCAGCTTTAGATACCGTAAACCATGATATTCTAATTCAGTGCCTGAAAAAATTCTGTGGTCTGGGTGGCACAGTTCTTAGCTGGTTCAAATCATTTCTCACTGGTACTGTAGGTCACAGAGAGTTTCATCTGGAGTGTATTCATCATCACCAGAGCCACTTCCATGTGGTGTCCCGCAGGGTTCCATATTATCTCCCATGCATAATGCTGTTTACATGCTATCACTGGGTGAAATAATCAGACGTCATGGCTTGGTTTACCACTGCTATGCAGATGATACACAACTATACCTGTCCTTTGCTCCAGGCACTGAGAACCTAATACCAACCCTAAATGGATGTCTAGCTGAGAGACAGGAGTGGATGAGTGCCAGTTGGCTGTGACTGAACCCTGATAAAACAGAGGTGCTTATGATAGGTCACAGGACAAGACTGCAGAAGAGCCAACCAACAGGACTTACACTTGGGGGTGCAGATCTTCAAAATACGGAACATGTGCGGAATCTTGGTGTTTTCCTGGATAGTGGCCTGACACTTATGGAAGTCGAGTTACACACACGCCATTTTAGGATAGTATGGCCGCCATTTTGGTTCGCAGAGTTGCGCAAATAAAGTTTCCATACCCGAGTATGCGTGGCAAAGTGGACCAGAAGAGTAGCCATACTATCACACATAAATTCATAAACACATACTGACCCTAAGTAAAATATAGTTAAAGGTTTAGAACGCCACACATAGCTTAGTTAGCCCTGCATACATCTATCTGTATCGTGTTTAGTACCGTTCTGTTCAGTTCATTATGCGAAGTATTCCGGTCATTGCGAATATTTCGCAATATACACTGCCCGATAGTTATGGACATAATCCATAATCCAGGGACAGTTTCTGTTGAAAGAATGTAACAAAGAAATCCAGATGAAACCAGTTCTAATCACTGCTGACGCCGAAACCACCGAACAAAGGACTCTTAAAGTTCACTCCCCTGGACCTAGCCAAACCAGGTGTATCAGCTTACCCCCCAATCACAGCTGACCTGACATTCGACCCCTGACCAATGAGAACGGCCTTTGACCTCCCCTTTCTGACCCTATAAGATAGGCGACCCAGAGCAGCCAAAGTCTCTTCGGCACATCTACTTTTCCCTGACCTGACCACCGGACTATAGTTCATCCCTGAACGATAGTGAGCTCTGACCGGACTACACTTCGCATATTTGATGAGAACGGTAACGGTTGCATTAACGGTAGTTATCCTTATTGTATTGATTGGCTGATTGTGTCTTGTATCTGTTTTCTCTCCCCTTAGTAGAGTCTGTTTAGTATTCATTGCTGGATAGGCCGAGTCCGCGGCGGTGCGGGGTTCGGGAAGTGCTAGCGCTGAACCCGGAGTACAATAAGTGAAAGCCACGTGTTTTAAAGTATATCATACCCAAGTGTTTAGTAAACTGTACTTCTGCCTGCCACAAGTAGTTTAACGGGGTATAGTGTCTTGGGTTGCTTGTTTATTACAGTATATGTACCACGTGCGATAAGATTCGCACACGTGGAGTCTGTGTTTATTATAGTACATAGAGGATCCCCTCTGTGCAAAACTATAACTTTTATTGTTAGTTACTGCAAAACCAGAGACTCCGCCACGTGGCGACAAGCCCTGGGCCTTTTTGCAGTAACGTAAAGCGTCTATTGTGTATTAAGCAAGGTGCGCGCGCACGTGCCCATATCGGGAAATTTTCGCATCTTTGTACGTGATTTACGGATTAAGTGCGGGATTTATTTCGCATCTTGATACGTAACTTTCGGACGGAGTTAAGGGATTTATTCCACATTTAGGCGCAATTACTGCGTATAGTGAAACCCGAGTGCAACCTTGCAAATACACTATAGAACACGTGGGTGGCCGATTCACCGGCGGCCTGTGAACAGCGCATGTACACACGTGGCTGTTCATTGGTACTGCACATGCAGCACACATAGGAACTCAAAGGTGAACAGTATTGAACCACTAGCTTTATTTAAACAGTATAGCAATATACTGTGGATAAGGTGGTGATTTAATAAAGAAAAAAAAAAATAAGTTTTTTTTTTTTTCTTTTGTTCATTTTTTCATAAGCAAGCAACTCAAGCATTATTTTAATAGATTCCTATAGCGTATTATAAGGGATTTATACCTGCATAAGTATCTAGTGACAAGCTACCGGCCTGGGAAGATTTTCTGTACAGAAATATTTCAAATATATGCATAAGACCAAGGTGTAACCAGCGCCCAGTGTGAAACATAACTGAGGCGAACGGGTGTGTGACGACACGACTCAAGCGCAGTGTAGTCCAGTGTAGGACAGTCCAGGTAGGACAAGGTTAGGGTTCACGTGACGACGTGCCCATAGGAACTGCCCCTTCAGTGGAATTGATTCCGCTAGGAGGGTACAAGAAGATACATCGGAACGCACTTGTTTCCGATTAGCTACTTTAGAAATCCAATTTTTGGGGGTATAGGAAAACAAGTTTGTTATACCCTGGAAAAATTGTGCCGCGCCAAGCAAGTTGGCTAGAAGTTCGCTGCTAGTTGAAAGACTTGGTGATTGAGTATCGTACCTCGTATCCTTCGCACCTGCTTGACTGTGGGATGTTCTAGGAAGCTGTAGAAGTGAGTGTTTGGGGAGCTCTCAGATAAGTAATAACCCACCGATATCTATTAAGCTGTGAACGTTTATTCCTGTAACTATGGGTAATAACGGGTCACGCTGTGATAACGTGCATGTTAGGGAGGAAGCAAGCCGGCCAAAAGGATCGGCTGCTTTTATTATGTGCAAGAAGCACGGTGAACTCGCAGTTGTTTACCAAAATAAATGGAGAAAAATGACACAAGGCAGCAAGTTAGAATTTCCCAGTGTTGGTAGCTTCGATCCGGAAATCTTATCGGCAGTAAAAGATGAAATATGCCTACTCTCCAGTCGTAAGGAGAGAGTGAAGCATATAGATATTCTTAAATTGTGGCAGAAGGAAGGACAGGAACAATGGGGAAGCAGAGGTCTGGCAATACCTGACACAATCAGCCAAAATATAAATGCAACCGCTGCCATAATAGAATCAGCTCCCCCACCCCCATATGTGCCGAAGGGGATAATGATGCATAAGAAAGGAATAAGTAATAATGTATCCGTTGCTAACCTGTACCCTGTCTTATCCCCTTACAAGGAAACCCGAGAGGAAAACGAGCAGCTGTTGGCACTGGCCGTCTCTCATGCAATTAATATGATTGAGGGAAAAGCTCAACCCGCTGTTGAGGCCCCAGCACAGGAGGAGGAGACGGCTGATGCCAACAGCATAGTATTGGACTCAGGTAATGATGCACCACACAGCACAGACACAAATGACTCCCAAGCAGGTCCCAGTAATGCGAATGTGGTACAAACATACCCTGTACGCACACTGGAGGTTCCCTATGGTAAGGCAGACAGAGAGGGTGTGATACCTACCAGAAAGATGACCATGCTAAACCCATGGACACGGTTAGAGCTGCGGTCCATCATTACAGATTTCCCTGACCCAAGGAAAGATCTGGCATTGTGCCGGAAATTTGTAAGGGATCTGGGAAACTCTGATGAGCCCACCAACAAGGATTGGAGAATCATGTTGAGGGCCTGTCTCCCCACTCACATTGACATCCCGAAATTCATTCAGGATAGTGGATTGAAAGTGGACAAGGAGATAAATGATGAGATCAACCAGGAGAATATACGCCTGATTAACTTACAGTTGGGAGTATATTTTCCTGCGGCAGTAGAATATAGCAAGATTTTCACCATCAAACAGAAAGATGGCGAAACTGCTGCTGATTATTTTACAAAGGCCTTACTGGAGGTATCAAAGTACACTGGTGTCTCCGAGCCTAAGGACGACCCCCACCTGAGGGAGATGATTGTCTCTGTGCTGGTGGAAGGGCTTAGGGAAAACCTGAGAGCCAGAGTCCAAACCTCTTTTCCAAATTGGCGTGGAATGACAGTGGATGCCCTACGGGAATCGGCTGTGGACCACGACTGCAACATTAAGAAGCACAGGGAACTGCAAACTGACAAACTGATGATGGTTAGCATCCAAGCCCTTACTAATGCCCCAAACAAAGCTGCATACCAACGAAACACCAGGGACACAGGTAGAAAGCCAATTATCTGTTACAACTGCAATAAGGAGGGACACATTGCAGCTCATTGTAGGTTAGGAAACCACAGGAGTTACCAAACACATAAGCGAGAATGGGAATCTCACAGAGGTGAGACACGGAGATACCCAGCCCCTAGACAATGGGAGGAGACAGACAGGTCACGCAACATGCCTCCTCCCCATCTGATGGCTGACACTGTGCTAAGGGCAACCCAGGTCAGACCATAGGAAACAGGTCATACCTGTATCCTACAGCCAGTTAGACTAACACAACACCTTGGAGAGGAACCTCAGGTGAAGGTTGATATAGCTGGAGTAAGGCAAACCTTTTTGGTTGATACAGGGGCGGCCAGATCTGTTCTCAACACTCCTCTTCACTTGGGTTTCACTAACCAATCAGTAGCGGCAATTGGGGTAACAGGAAAAATACAACATTACCCACTGACGAAACCAGCGGAGGTTACAATCGGGCCTCTGCATACCAAACACTCTTTTCTGTTGGCTGCAGCGGCCCCGACTAACCTCCTGGGTAGAGATTTACTATGTAAAATGGGATGTGTCATCTATTGCACTCCCGATGGGGTATTCCTAGATACTCCTAAAAATCTTACACAAGAAGTGCAAGATATGCTGGACAGTCCTCAGAGGCTAATGTTGTATTCCACTGTTGTAGAATCAAATCCATCTAGGGTAGCTGAAATTACAGCACAAATACCGAGTTCCCTTTGGACTAAAGATGGACAGGACGCTGAGCTAATGGCAAATGTAGCACCAGTAGAAATCCGCTTAAAAGAAGGCAGGATAGCCCCAAAAATACCGCAATACCCTTTAAAACCTGAAGTTGAGCTAGGAATATTTCCAGTGATCCAACGATTGCTCCAACAGGAAATCCTAGTTAGAACTTCCAGCACGGCCAATAGTCCCATCTTTCCTGTGAAAAAGAGCGGGGGGAGGGGCTACAGACTAGTGCAGGATTTAAGAGGGGTAAACAAGGTAGTTGAGAGCCAATTCCCCGTAGTGCCAAACCCAGCTGTCATCCTAATGCAAATCCCACCTCATTGTACTCATTTCACAGTCATTGATTTGTGTTCAGCATTCTTCTCCGTCCCTTTGCATCCTGACAGCCAGTATCTGTTCGCCTTTACTTACAGAGGAGTACAGTATACCTGGACACGACTCCCCCAAGGATTCATAGACAGCCCCAGCATCTTCTCCCAGGCCTTGCATGATTGTTTACAATCCTTTCAACCCATGAGTGGTTCGATACTGATACAATATGTTGATGACTTATTGTTGTGTTCTGAGTCACTGGAGTCATCAGTGGATGACACTAGACAGCTGCTGATGCATCTCTCAGAGACAGGACATAAAGTATCTAAGGATAAGCTGCAATTATGCCAGACCAGGGTTAAGTATCTGGGCCACTGCCTTACCCAAGGGCTGAGACACCTCACCGACGACAGAATCCAAGCGATTCAGAATATGGTACTGCCACAGACCCAGCATCAGATCCGTACGTTCCTAGGCATGTGTGGATACTGTCGCAATTGGATCCCAGGTTTCTCTATTCTGGCATTACCACTACAAGAGATGGTTTCCTCAACTAAGCCAGATCGGGTTTCTCATACTGAGGAATCTGAACTGGCTTTCGAGGAACTAAAGGTGAGCCTAACAAAGGCCCCAGCACTGGGAATGCCAGATTATGGAAAACCCTTTGAACTGTACGGAACTGAATCAGGTGGGTGTGCGGCAGGAGTACTTGTACAAAAGCATGGTGATGCCAACCGACCAATAGCGTACTACAGTGGCCAGCTGGACACAGTAGCACGCTCACTCCCAACTTGCTTACGAAGTGTGGCTGCAATAGCACAACTAGTAAGTAAGAGTGAGGACGTAGTGTTGGGACACGATTTAACTGTTCATGCTCCCCATGCTGTCTCTGCCCTCCTAAATTCTGCCCAAACACGTCATGTGTCCTCAGCACGGTTCACTAAGTGGGAACTGGCGCTGATGGCCCCAGTAAATATTACCATCAAAAGATGCAACACACTAAACCCAGCCACATTCCTTCCTCATGTGCCTTCCAAGGCACAAAGGGTGGAGGGTGATGGGAATGTTGCTGAATATGGTAAAGCAGAGTTTAGTGAGAGTGAGGACAAACATGATTGCATGTCCTACCTGAATCAGACCTTCACAGCACGTCCTGACATAAGCGACAGCCCATTAAATGAGGTAGACATAACCTTATTCACAGATGGTAGCTGTCATAGACAGACGGACACGGGAGAGCTGTGCACAGGCTACGCAGTAGTAGATGGAGAAGGTATTGTGGAAGCTGAACCCTTGGGACCACCTCACTCAGCACAAGTAGCGGAACTGGTGGCACTGACCAGAGCATGTGAACTGGCCCAAGGAAAATCAGTCAACATATATACCGACTCCAGATATGCTTTCGGAGTAGTCCATGATTTTGGAGCCCTATGGCGCCTCCGAAATTTCATGACGGCGGCTGGCACACCAGTGGCGCATGCGACATATATTAGGAGACTTCTGGGAGCTATTCAGCTCCCAGACAGAGTGGCTGTTATCAAGTGCAAAGCTCACACATCAGAGAAGGACCCGGTGTCACTTGGTAACAGCCGCGCTGATGAGGCAGCGAAAAGGGCCGCATGCCCTGTAAATATTTTCACCCATCCCACCAACCTTTGTACATTGAACATGGTATCCACATCCAAACTGATAGACATGCAGAATTTGTGTTCCCCACAGGAAAGAGCAGTATGGAAGTCGAAGGGATGTGGCCAAGAGTCTACCGGACTTTGGAGAGATGGACACGGGAAACCAGTGGCCCCCAGAGCATACCTTCCTAGTCTAGCCGAGGCGGCCCATGGGCTGACACATCTTGGGAAGGAAGGTATGTGCAAGCTGGTAAAAGCCTACTGGTGTGCACCAGGGTTCGCTTCTCAAGCAGGTAGAGTGGCAATGTCATGCCTCACCTGTTTGAGGAAGAACGTTGGAAAAGCCATCCCAACAGAGCCATCCCACATCCCTCCTACAGAAGGCCCTTTCCAGGTAATACAAATCGACTTCATACAGTTACCACCCTGTAGGAATATGAAATATGTATTAGTTTGTGTTGACATGTTTTCTAGCTGGGTGGAGGCTTTCCCCGCTGCCTCCAACACTGCTACCTTTACAGCAAAGAAAATATGTCAGGAGTTTGTCTGTAGGTATGGTATCCCAAAGGTCATTGAGAGTGACAGAGGCACTCATTTCACAGGAGAGGTCTTCCAAATCATGTGTAAACTCCTGGGGATTAATAGTAAACTTCATACTCCATATCGTCCCCAGGCGAGCGCCAAAGTTGAGAGAATGAATGGTACTATTAAGAACAAATTGGGTAAAGTTATGGCTGAAACAGGGTTGTTATTGCCAGAGGCATTGCCTATTGTGCTGTATAGCATTAGGACCACTCCCAGGACTCCGCTCAACTTGTCCCCCTTCGAGATATTGTTTGGTCGGCAGCCACACATCATGATAGACCCACAGGATGATCTCAAATGTAACAATGAGCTAACTGTACAGTATCTCCTAAAGCTAAACCAACAGCTAAGGGAGCAACAAAAGCAGCTGAAATTACTGAACCCTGATATGCCTACAGAGAATTGTCATAATCTTAAACCAGGAGACTTTGTTATGATCCGAAATTTTTTACGCTCAGGTTGTTTGATAGACCGTTGGGAAGGACCGTACCAAGTTTTGTTGACCAGCACTACATCAATTAAAGTCGCAGAGAGAGAGACTTGGATACATTCGTCCCACTGCAAGAAAGCCAGTAACCCAGAGTCCCAGTGTGCAGAGAGCGAGAGAGAAGAAGTGTCGCTAGAAGCATTGTTTCGGGAACACTGAGAAGCAGCCAAGGTCGAGCAACCTGAGCGAACAAAGGTCTAAGAGCAGAGCAAAATAAAAGTCCCCTGGTAGAGATGATGGAAGGACTCCAAGCAAAAGGTTCACAGCTATGCATATATGTCTTTGTTTTCTTTCTGTGTTCTTTTATTCACCCAAAGATACTCGGTGGCTGCCACATCCTAGAGCGATCGGAGCGGAGTTCTGACAGTGTAATAATGGACCCAGATATGGGTGAGGTAGAATCCCTAAACCAGCTTGACACTTTGCCCATGACAGGAGAAGGTAAAAGGTATGAGGGAAACGTAGTTTAAGGGCTATGTGATGAGTTATTGTCTGGTGAGTACTGTGTCTGTAGATATTGTCAACCTAAAATGGAAGAAGAATGCATCCAGCGATGTCAGTCGACAAGTAAGGCAACTACCGGCCGACATCCCTTGAGTGATTACCACTCACTAGTGGGTAAGGTTTTAAACCAAACAGAATGCTGGGTGTGTTCACAAGTGCTACATAAAAGGAGTAGTGTAGGCCTAGTCCCATACCCGCTTAACATTTCAGAGATAAGCGTATTAAATAAGGGGAGGCCATTGGATAAGAGATACCTGTATACCAGGTCCCCTAGTCTTAGATTACACCCATACCAAGTGGATAAATCCCTGGTATGTATGAACTTCTCGAGTTCCAGAGCGATTGGTACTTGGGAAGTGACATGGCATAACCAGACAATAACTTACTCCCAACGTCCAGATGGAGAGCCTATTGATAAAGAATTGTTGTTAAAAATCCGAACCAGTGGGAGACACTATAAATATGTCTACACGGTGAAGAGAAGTAAAATGATGGCCGGCAGAGTATCAGCCGGCTACTGTAATGTAACCCTACAGCCAGAAATCTGTGAGGAACAAGTCAGGGAACAGGGGACGGGGATGTTCTTATGGATAATGTGTGACAAGATCATGAAATACTCTGTCCCTTATTTTCTCCCTGACGATGTTTATTATATTTGTGGTAGGAGGGCGTACAAATGGCTCTCCATGAACTACGTTGGTATTTGTTATCTAGGCAGAGTGTTACCGGAAGTGATGACCCTCACACATGATGAGATGATGAACATACACAGAGGTATTTCTCCTCCTTACACTCATACCCATTATGACCAAATCCATAAAAGGGATTTAACAATCAAGAAAGAACCCCTAGCTTCTGAAATGATACACGAGTCGTTCGGTATCCAACTCCTCATTGCTTTAGATATCACCCATACCGCCAGAGGAGTCATACATTTTAAATATATACAAGCATTGGCCAGCTTGGTAGATAACATCACAGAGATTTATGATGACACCTTTAGATACACTGGGAAGGAGTTGCAAGCATATAAAAGAGAGCTAGTCCAACATCGGATGGTGCTGAACTATCTGACAGCTATGACAGGAGGATATTGTGTCACCCTCTCTACCCAGTTTGGGGTGAAGTGTTGTACATATATCACCAACAATACTGAAGACCCAGAAGAAGTCATCGATCATCGGATGGATGAGATTCTTCAGCTTAAATGGGAATTTAGAAGGGAACATAATATCAGCCTGGCAGAAATAGGTAACAAAGTTAGTGAATGGACCTCCTGGTTGAATCCAATGCACTGGTTCTCTGGTTTAGGAGAATGGGCGCAAGGGATCATAGCTAGCATAGGAAAACTCCTTCTCTGTATCGGTGGTGCCATCATAGTCTTTGTGCTATTGTTCAAATGTTTAAAGGTGGTGACCCGGGGAAAGACAAAACGTACCGAAATCATGAGTGTAAGAACGAGAGATACAGAGGAAGACCAGGGTTTGGTATATGACCCTAAAATCGAAACCACCTCCCTTTAAAGAAACCATATTTGTGAACGTGTACATGTTGTAACCACCCCTGTTTTTATTTTTATCCCAAAATTGTACATTATCCTTCGTGACCCTGAGTAGGTTGTTCGATAAATGCGGCCCATCGTTTATCCATGATCCTGGATCGGCCGAGAGCAGATGGTTTACTCCCCTTATATGTTTAATTCATGTATCCCAATTTCTCTGTTAGGATTATGAATTTCTGTATTTTCGTGTGAAATGTTTTGTATTGTAACAGTTTTGTAATTACTGTTAAAGGGTGGACTATGGAAGTCGAGTTACACACACGCCATTTTAGGATAGTATGGCCGCCATTTTGGTTCGCAGAGTTGCGCAAATAAAGTTTCCATACCCGAGTATGCGTGGCAAAGTGGACCAGAAGAGTAGCCATACTATCACACATAAATTCATAAACACATACTGACCCTAAGTAAAATATAGTTAAAGGTTTAGAACGCCACACATAGCTTAGTTAGCCCTGCATACATCTATCTGTATCGTGTTTAGTACCGTTCTGTTCAGTTCATTATGCGAAGTATTCCGGTCATTGCGAATATTTCGCAATATACACTGCCCGATAGTTATGGACATAATCCATAATCCAGGGACAGTTTCTGTTGAAAGAATGTAACAAAGAAATCCAGATGAAACCAGTTCTAATCACTGCTGACGCCGAAACCACCGAACAAAGGACTCTTAAAGTTCACTCCCCTGGACCTAGCCAAACCAGGTGTATCAGCTTACCCCCCAATCACAGCTGACCTGACATTCGACCCCTGACCAATGAGAACGGCCTTTGACCTCCCCTTTCTGACCCTATAAGATAGGCGACCCAGAGCAGCCAAAGTCTCTTCGGCACATCTACTTTTCCCTGACCTGACCACCGGACTATAGTTCATCCCTGAACGATAGTGAGCTCTGACCGGACTACACTTCGCATATTTGATGAGAACGGTAACGGTTGCATTAACGGTAGTTATCCTTATTGTATTGATTGGCTGATTGTGTCTTGTATCTGTTTTCTCTCCCCTTAGTAGAGTCTGTTTAGTATTCATTGTTAGTATATTGTATTACTTGTTATACCTGTTTATTCTTATTTCTGTAACCCCCTTTTGTCCATTAGGGACTCAAATACAATCTTTTTACGGAGCTCTTATCTCCATATTTCTATACAGTGGTCGTTGTCTGTTTATTCGCATAATAGCGATAAGGTATATTGCGGACACAGTCCGATAAGGTATATTCGCAGATTAGAGACAAAGTACTGCGAAGGAATCTCTGATTAAGGTATTGGTTCTTGGTATACATAATACAATAAAAGGTACGCTACGCTGCGCTACGCTTTGTTCGCACGTAGCTAGGTATAAAGGGTACGTTGGTTGCAGACTTATTACATAACCAACGCTTTTCACTTATCGTCACTCTGGTTATATTTTAATCACCATTAACACACTTAAACATCTGGTATCAGCCACAATTAATTCTATCATCTAAGGAACATAGCCACAATCAAGCACTTAATTCCCTCAGAAAATCTGCCTAAAGTCATACATGCATTTGTATCATTGCGCCTTAACTACTGCAATGCCCTCTACCTCGGTCTCCCAGCAAAATAATTGCACCGCTTGCAGATGGTACAAAATACAGCTGCCAGGCTATTAACCAATCAGCCCAGTTCCAGCCACATAACACCCATTCTGTACTGCTTTCACTGGCTGTCTATAAGATGGCGAATAATTTCCAAGATTAAATTACTGACTTTTGAAGCTCTACATGACCAGGGCCCAAGGTACCTGCAGCAGCTTCTGATCCATTATTGTCCCACCCAGAATTTCCCTGAATTCATCTGGGGGTCGAGCTTTCAGCGCTGTGGCTCCAACTCTATGGAACTCAGTTCCCCGCTCAGTTCAAGAATGTTCCACTCTGGAAACATTCAAAAATAGACTCAAGACTTTCCTGTTCACCCAAACATTTCACTAATGCCCCTTGATAAGTTATTAAGTTTGTTTTGTATTTTGTGCTGTAAAAGGCTAATGCAATCACTTTGAGTGCTATTAGGAGAAAAGTACTATATACAGTAAATAACATTATTATTATAATTATAATTATTATTATTATTATTATTATTATTATTATTATTATTACAAGTGTTACTGTGCCTTCAGCTGCTAGAGAGTGCTACTGAACAGTCACCATATTTGCTCCTACTGGGAGGCTTTAAATTTAGGGGCGGAACTACTGCCGGTGCGGATGGTGCAGTGAACTGGGGCTCAAGGGCTTCAAGGGGCCCGGTGCCGCCGCCTGCCTGGCATGACAAAGTTCTTTTTATTTTTATTTTTTTAAATGTGCGGTACCGTGCAGCAAGTGCATGTCAGACAGACAAGGATACAGCCACAGCAGCGCCCTGCACCTATGCATCCATTCCGTCCAGTGATCTTTGGTAGCCATAGTAATGGCCCCCACACACAGCACAATTTTCAGGCACTTTCTGAGCGATTTTACTAAATCGCTCAGAAAATGCCTGAAAATGCATGTAAATCGCTGTGTATATAGCCCACACAGCGATTTACATGCGCGCCCCCGCCGTTCTGAATCTGCACAAGATTCAGAATGGCCTGGTCAGTCAATTCATAACAGTCGCTCAGAAGCTCCTGCTCATCTCCCGCATGTGTGGCGCGGGGATGAGCAGGGCCATCTGAGCGACTGTCATGCCGGAGCACGCTGCCCAGATGAAGCCCCGCTGCCACCGACCTGGAAGCCCCGCCGCCGCCGCCTGGAAGCCCCGCCGCCTGGAAGCCCCGCCGCCGGAGCCCAGCTGAAGAGACGCTTCCTGGACCTGCCGGGTGCCGCGCCCGCCCTCTGCAGTCAGATGGAAGCTGCAGTGAGAGGACGCGACGCTGGAAGACAACGGAGTTGGTAAGTATATTCTTCTTTTTTTTTTTTACACTGTGCCACCAACGGTTGAGGGGAGAGGGGGATGCCACACTATACCACCAACGATTAAACTTTTTATATGGGGGACTATGATTAAACTTTTTATATGGGGGACTATGATTAAACTTTTTATATGGGGGACTATGATTAAAATTTTTTATGGGGGACTATGATTAAAACTATTAAACTGTGTATATATATATATATATATATATATATATATATATATATATATATATATATATATATATATAGCGCAGTCTGGGCAGGCACATCCAGAGTAGCCAGCTGCACAATGTCCAGTCGTGACAGATTTGAGATCTCCCGTGCTGAATCTCCCAATTTGAATCTCTGACACAAATCTCTCTGTATGTGGCTCATTGTCTGAAATGAGCCAATTAGTGAAATCTCTTGTGCTGAATCTCCCGTTATGTATCTCTGGCACACATCTCTGCGTATGTAGGGCCCTTAACACATACCCTCCAACATTTGAAGATAAGAAATTGGTACACATTCAGGAAGGCGGTGTGGCCATGGGCAAAAAGGGTGTAACCGCGTGTCCTTTCCGAATGTGTACTGTGCATCAACTACTACACGTAACATGCAGCTCATGTCACATGATGGCTTGGTGGGCTGCTGGCATATTAAATACCGTATTTATCGGCGTATAACACGCACTTTTTTCCCCCTGAAAATAGAGGGAAAAGATGGGTGCGTGTTATACGCCGATATGCGTGCTATACGGCGGTAATTTCACCCGGCGGGTACCTGTAATGCCTGTAATGCCGGGTGTTGCTGTTATGCGCGTTGCTGTCATCCACGGGACGCCTACTAATCGCGCATTCTCTGCTGCTGCTGCTGCTGCTCAGCGTCGGGTCCTCGCAGCAGCAGCACGCTTAAAACTCCTCCCTGTCATCCACGGGGCGCCTACTAATCGCGTGTTCTCTGCTGCTGCTGCTGCTGCTGCTCACCGTCGGGTCCTCGCAGCAGCAGCACACTTAAAACTCCTCCCTGCACAGTGACTCCTTCCTCCCTGGCTACAGCAGCGTCATCAGCCTTCCCAAGCGCTGGCTGTAGCCTGGAGGAGGAGAAGGATTTCTGTGCTAACTGTGCTGCCCTGCTTCTGTTATTCAAGGTGGATTTTTTTTTTTCTTTTACAGATAATCAATTATGTTAATAAACACTGTAATAAAGTTTTTATTTAGAAATCCCCTCTTAAAATGAAGGTGCGTGTTATACGCCGGTGCGTGTTATACGCCGATAAATACGGTAAGTATATTTAATATAAGAAACTGCTAATATACTTATTTAATATGCCAGCAGCCCACAAGCCACCATGTGACATGAGCAGGCAAACAGGTGCGACATGATAGAAGACAGCTGGAGTGATTTAGTGCAGCCTGCCAGGCTGAGCACCTACTTGCTGCACTTACTGGATGATGATCATGTGCTGTGACATTCAACTGTGGCAGGCTCCGGACGGCGACCGATGCGAAGATGTCCAGAAGATCATCCCCCCCTCACGCGCGCTAGGGCTGGCCACCTTTCCCTCACAGAGGTATTCACGCCCGCAGTTCTCAGTCTGCGCATGCGCAGACCGTGAGGGCAGAAGACATCCTTTCCCCTGAGGGTGCGCGGTGCCGGCGCGTGACGTCATGACACACAGTACCGGCCCGCAATGCACTCAAGGGAACGGAGGGGGAGAGGGGAGAGCTGGCACACCAGGGCAGCAAGCACGCGGAGCGGGGCCCAGGAACTAAGACAGCTAGGAGGAGGAATGATTTTGCGGCGCACACAGAGAGTGACAGAAATGCGGTACATTCGGTACAAACTGTATTTGCCAGTACAGACTGTTAAAAAACGGTACTGTACCGGCAAAATCTGTTTCGTTGGAGGGTATGGTAACAGGCAGTCAATCTCGCAGTCAGACAGGAATTGAATTAGTGTGGATGGAAGTGAAGTCCTGTCTGCTCTGAAGCTGAGCATGGAGCACTCGAGGAGGAGCAACAGGGAAAGCACCAATGTCAGCCAATGCCAGAGGTATGTTACTTCAAGGGGAGGGGGGCCCACGGCTGAAACATCTCAAATTATAGAGGGGGGTCACTTATAGATAAAAAGTGGGGGTCACTTATAGAAACCTTTGTAATTCCTACACCTTTCACCTGATTTGAATGTAAATACCCTCACATTTAAGATGAACGTCTGCAGTTAAAGCACATTTTGTTTGGTTAATTTCAAATCCATTGTGGTGGTGTAAAGAGCCCAAAATATGAGAATTGTGTCGATGCCCCAATATTTATGGATCTGACTGTAAATTGAAGAATACTGAGAATTTACCTCATTGCCTTGAAAAGTGGATACAGTCATAATGTTGACATTTACAATATGAACATTCATAAAGTCAACACAACAGTGTTTACAGTTATGATAAAATATCAACATTGAACATTTCACCATCTGCAGAATATTGAAATGTTCACAATGGTGACAGCCAAAGGAGAGGAGAGTTAGCGTTTGGCACTAGGGGGAGGGTTAGAGTTAGACTAGGAAACAGAAGAGTAGGGTTAGCTTATGGGAGGGGAGGGCTAGGGTAAGGCACACGGGAAAGGGTTAGTGTTAGTGTGACATTGCCCCGGTAACGAACCGGTAAAAGATGGCACCTGAGTCTGGATCTGGGATGGCAAAAGCTTCCGCTTTTTTCGGTTGAGGAGATCCTATGGCAGGAGATGAAACACCCCGGGAGAGGCCCACAAAAGAGTAACACCGTCTAGCAGCGATAAAGATTTATTTAAACAGGATACTTGGACCGGTCGCTGCAATGCATATACACACAGGTGCAAATATCGCGAAAAAATTCAATGTATAAACAATCACTTTAAAACACTTACATACTGAAGTGGTCATTGATTATTTATCAATGGCTAAATTGCAGCGGTAATAGCAGACTTTACCAACTGACATTAAAGAGAGGACGGTGGCAAATATAACAACATCAAGAGAAAAGACATTTGCAAAGAGGAAAGATATTATGTCACGTAGACCCTATACCAGTAAATTAAAAATTAAAGTCACTTGAAATGTCCGACAGATGGCGCTACACACCCTGTGTATGCCGGACTACAGTCTCTGCCTTAAGCAAAAGTCACTGACTCAGAAATGGTCCTGTGAAGGAAGATCCTCACAAATACAGAATTAGGCCCTAGCTTAGTGTGCACACTAACTTTATATAGACTAGAAAAAGGTTAACGGTCCTCACAAGAGGGACAGACGAGCTCCCTTTCCCTAGGGTAACTCCCTGTTAAAAATGCAGCAAAACAGGCTGTAGGGGTAGTCTTATTACAACAATAACCCCGTCAATGGGGTCAGTGGCCCTGCAGGTGGCTTGTAGGGACTGGATTTAAGGTATCCCCGTAACTGGGGTGTGGGGAAGCTCCCCCTTGGATGGGACAACAGTACTGCGTACTAGCCGGGTTAAGCGGGGGTCCTGGTACCTCAAGGTACTATGACAGCGCCTCCTGTTAGGACACTGGAAAGCCCAGGGTGGCCACAGCACAAAAAAGGCAGTGTCCTTGAAGGCAGGCCCTTAACGACGGGTTTGCTCTGGGTGCTTATGTCCCTAGGCTGACAGGGCCTGATAAACGGTGGCTTGGGTTCGTGCAGCACGCTGGCTTCTCTCTCCACACTTCCTGACATGTTGCCCAGCTCTGCTGTCCGTTCACCTCTGACGCCGTTGGAACCGCCAATCAGAAGCGTGGCAGGCTCCTTTCCCGTGCAAGGGAGCTGGGGCACTAACTGGGTCCCTTAGTTAACCCTTTCTGCCCCAATCAGTATACAACAGGGTCTGTCTAAGCAGCACTGGGGCTGATTCAAAGGGGGGACACCACTGCAGTGGGGTGCCACAAAAGGCTATGACTGGGGCTTTTGCATTAGCATATGGGTTAGGCTATGGAAGGGGAGGCTTTAGGATATAATATAAAAGGGGAGGGTTAGGTACTAGGGAAGGTTCATTGATATACTAAGGTTGGGGAGGACTAGGGTTATTCAGTGTGATGGGAGGGGTAGGATTAGGCACTAGAGGGTGAGATAGAGTTAGGCTGCAGGAGAAGAGGCAGAATATACAATGAAAAGTTGAGTTCACAGGTGTGCGCACCTAGATGAAGTCGACAGGTGTAGCTCAAGGGCAGTTATGGAGGTAATCCCACAAAGACCTCCGTAAGACAAAACAATAGTGACAAAAAGGGAGAAACAGCCCCAAACTACTTATGTACCTTCACCATAAAACACGTATTTATAAAAAATTGCTTATCTTTCAATCTGCTTAGAAATCCGGTTAACCGCATTTCTAAGCAGATTGAAAGATAAACAATTTTTTATAAATACGTGTTTTATGGTGAAGGCGCAAAAGTAGTTTAGGGCTGTTTCTCCCTTTTTGCAGGAGAAGAGGGTTAGACACTAGGGTGAAGGCTAGCATTAGGCCGCATTAGCAGGTGGCTGGGGTTAGGTTATGGGATGCTGGTATAGGCTACAGGATGAGGGATTAGTTTCTTGGGATGGAGATATAGGCACTAGGAGAGGGTTAGGCTATGGGTAGGTGCTATGGGGTTAGGATTTGGGATTGTACAGTAGGGTGAGGGTTAGGAGGCGGGAGGGAAGTTTAGGGTTTGGCACTAGGGGTAGGGTTGAGGCTATGGAAGGGCAATACTCCCTAACGGAAGTCATCATAAAGCCACCAATAAACCTAGAAGACATCTCTGGAGCCAGAATACCTGATAAGTCACCACTAGGAATGTTTTTTCAATAGTCTAATCATGTTGACATTTCATCAGTTCATGATGAATGTTAACATGGTCAACAAAATAAACCACATACCAATTCTTATCTAATGTACACATTTGCACCAATGTGGGTTTACATCTTACAGGGTAACACAATATAATTATCTGAGGGTATCTTCAATAGGATCAATTTTCAACCCCCTAGGCTAGTTATCATTATTATTTTATTTATAACATGCCACAAGTGTTTTGCAGCGCCATACAAAGGAACAATACAGGGAGACAAAACTTACAGTAAATAAATAACAGAAATAATTACAAGTAAAATGAATGCAACAGTTCAATACACATTACAGCTTAGATGTAAGTAGTGAGGAGTAGATACGTACTACTAGGGGCTGGTAGTCAAAAACGGACTCTGGGTGTTTCAGTATGGGAGAACTGTGAGTGAAATGTGAAGAGAAGAGGGCTTATATTACAGGAGGGAAGAGGGCCCTGCTCTGAAGAGTTTACAATCTAGTAGGAAGGGGCAACAGACAGATTACATGAGGTGCAAGCAGATGGGAGGTGGGTTGATGGCAGGATGTAAGCAGGCAGAGACGGTCAACGCGTGTGACAGGGGTCAGAGAACCAGCCTCAGAGCTAAGTTATGCAGTGGAAGGGTACGCTTTGATGAATAGGTGAGTTTTCAGTCCCCGTTTGAAGCTTTGCAGGGTCAGGGAGAGTCTAATGGAGCGAGGGAGTGCATTCCATTGAAGGGGTGCAGCACGGGAAAAGTCCTGAACTTTGGCATGAGAAGCAGTGATCATTGTGGCTGAGAGATGACAGTCGTCAGGTAGAGGGAGGGAGGGAGTATGAATGGAGATTAGGTTGGAGATATATGGAGCAGTGGAATTAGAGACGGCCCTGTATGTGAGTGTGAGGTGTTTGATTGTACATTATATTCAAAAAAAAAAATCAGAAATAAATGCAGAAAAATAGATATTTGGCACCCTGCCCTTAAATGCTGGCAGACTGCCAGAACCCTGCAAACTCGACCAGCGCTGCAGGGGTTAACGCCTTACTTCCCCTTCTGGAGGGACCCAGAGTAGTGTTCCCTCTAAGATGCACGCACATGTGCGCGCACGTGCACAGAGACATTACAACAGAGCGCACAAAGCAGCAGTGGTCCCCTTTTTGCAGTTGTGGATTCAATTAATGTGTTTTTCACCCATTAACTACATAAAGGAGAGAGGGCGGCCTGCTGTGCTCCTGCTAAACCGTCCCAATTATCCCTCCCCTTGAAATCATACTCCGAGACACGTTTTGGGATTAAATCATTGGCCACAGTTTTATTCAAAATCCTTAACCAGCGTTTGCAGGGTGAGGACAGAGAGCGGTGGGCAAGGTGCAAGAGCCTATCAATGCCGATCATTGATTTCGCGCTGGGGCGTGCCACATACCTACGCGGTAGGCCCTCGGCAACGCCCCCTCCCGTTCTGGGAGCCAGCCCCTGCAGATCACTCTCGCTTGGCGCGCAGCCGATGGCCCGCCGTCGAAAGCTGGAGCCTGGCGTGCGGCCCCGCACCGAGGGTGAATCTGCCACCTCGGCTGGTTCCCCTCCTCCGCCTGCCTTGCGCACCGCCTCTTCCCGCCCTGCCACATACATCAATGCAATTCTGTGACAAAATAGGTAACACATACCAAATATCATTACCGTACATCCCTGTAAATCTTTGACAATAGCACATAACTTGCCAAACACCAAAGAAAACAAAAGCAAAACAACGTTACAACATCGACTTGCCCTGAATAACCTCCTCATGCACTTGTGCTATAACGAAAAAGGGGGTGGGTGGGTGGGATCGTGCTCCGGGACGCTGTGTGCCCGGCCTGCTCCCCTGCCTGGTCTTTTAACCCCCTCCTGGCCGCACCTCCCCCCAGGTGCCCTACTGGCTGCCCTTTGTTCCCCAGGTGTGAAAAAGGGGACGGGGACACCAGCCCGACCCCCCCCCCCCTGTTGTGCCGGGTCGCCGGCCGCACGGCCTGCCCCTCCCCCTTATGCCGCGTCAGCGCCATAGCGGCGCCTGTGCTCCCTTAAAGGAGAGAGGGCGGCCTGCTGTGCTCCTGCTAAACCGTCCCAATTATCCCTCCCCTTGAAATCATACTCCGAGACACGTTTTGGGATTAAATCATTGGCCACAGTTTTATTCAAAATCCTTAACCAGCGTTTGCAGGGTGAGGACAGAGAGCGGTGGGCAAGGTGCAAGAGCCTATCAATGCCGATCATTGATTTCGCGCTGGGGCGTGCCACATACCTACGCGGTAGGCCCTCGGCAACGCCCCCTCCCGTTCTGGGAGCCAGCCCCTGCAGATCACTCTCGCTTGGCGCGCAGCCGATGGCCCGCCGTCGAAAGCTGGAGCCTGGCGTGCGGCCCCGCACCGAGGGTGAATCTGCCACCTCGGCTGGTTCCCCTCCTCCGCCTGCCTTGCGCACCGCCTCTTCCCGCCACTGAGGTACCCGGGTGTATTGGCCGGATACCGAAAAGACCCCCACCCTGCACAATGCCCCTTCTCTCATGCCCCCATCGCTTCCTGGAGCGCATTGTTGAACAAGTCAATGCCAATGTCCGACAAATGCACTCCATCTGTCCGATACATGCCATTGATCTTCTGGTTGATATCCGCGTGGCGGATAACCCCCCACCCCATTTCCAACACCCGCTTGGCTACCGCCACATTTACTTTTTTCCTGGTCCTTTCAATGGCTCCTCCTTTCTTTGCCCCACGCCATACCAACCTGGGGATGATGCTGGACCACAGCACCCTAACCCCTTGCCATCGGGCTTTCACCCACTCTAAGTCGGCGCCAACCATTCTTACCAGGTCCAGGGATCTGGCATCCCCCAAGTCATTACCTCCCAGGTGAATAATTATTGTGCCTGGGGTGCCGGCCATCCCCTCCCCCCTCACCAACGCTTCCCTGAGTCCGCTCCACTTCATCCCCCTCCGCCCAAACCAAAACACTCGCCCTTCGCTCCTTGCCAGCCCTAGCTGTCTGCCGTAGGGCCTGGTCGCGGCCCTGACTTCGGCCCAGTGAACGTAGGAGTGGCCGACAATCCATATCCGTTTTGTGTTTGTATTCCCTGCGGAGGGGGGGGTGGAAGAGTTAATTATCTGTCGGCTTGTTGGTGACTGGCCTGACGTATATCTTATAACGATCCGATTTCCACCTGCCCAGCGCTCTGATTTCAGCGCCTGCGCGGCCCTCGCTAGCCGCTGAAGTGGCCGCCCCAATCCTAAATGAATGCGAGCTAAACCTTCCTGCTGGCCATCCGCTCGCCGCTGCGCCCTTCCTCAGGATAGCTGAGAACTGGTATTTCGTTAGCGGTGACCCGTCCGCGTGCACCAGGAAGTTCCCTTTGCCCGCTGTTCCCATGCCCATAAAGTCCCTAACCGCCGCTACTGGGCACGTTGCAGTGTCCGCGTGGCGGTTTAGCTGGACCCATCTACCCTTGCCTTCCTGATCTGTCTTTGACCTGTGAATCTTGCACAGCACTGAATGCTCCGTTACTGCTACGTTGCTGTGCTGCAGGCCCTCCTCTGCTGATGACTTTTTTCCTGCCACTAACTCACTGATTCTGAATGCGCCACTAAAGGCCATTGCAAATGCCGCCCTGAACAGGGCTGCCTCCCTCTGATCCCTGCAGACCGTTGGAATCTGGTCCAACAAAATCCGCAACCTTTCTATTGTGATGGGTTGCCTCGCGTCTGGCTTTTTTGCCTCCATCCTGGCCCAACCCCTCATGATCGTGCGTACTGCGAAAGACTTCGTCTCATCGACCCTGCCATTGAGTTTGTCAAAAAACGAGATGCCTGCCAGCAAAGCGCCTACCCTGGCTTTTGATGCCTGCTCCCGCCTGAGCTTGACCAGGAAAGCCAACAGCTGCTGCTGTGCGCTGAGCCTCTCGGTGCCTGCCGTGACCTGGAAATCCTTCCAGCAACTCCATGCCGCCTTGTATGCCTTCCATGTCCTTGGCGCCAGCGACCGCTCCACCAGGCTGGCTAACTCGGCTTGACTATCTGCCAGAGACATGGGGGGCATGTTAGGCCTGATGCGCTTGCATTTGGAGCTGCTGCCCTGAACGCTTCCCAGTTCTGCCGTGACAGCGCGTCCGCTATTACGTTCTTTACCCCTGGCACATGCTTTGCCCTGAATGTAATATTGTGGCGCAGGCATTCCATGACCAACCTCCTAATCAGCCTGACCACTGGCGGCGACGATGCTCGCTGGCTGTTCACTGCCTGCACTACCCCCAGGTTGTCGCACCAGAACTGAATTTGCTTGTTGGCTAGCCTCTCTCCCCAGATTGTCACGGCTACCACTATCGGGAATAGCTCCAGGGCTGCCAGGTTCCTGGTGAGACCCGCCTTTTCCCACGCCGGCGGCCACAAATGGGCACACCATTCTCCCTGCCAGTATGCCCCGAAGCCTGTGGCTTCTGCGGCATCCGTAAATAAATGCATTGCGTGATTGGGCCGCATAGGCTCTGGCCACATACGCACCCCATTGAAGTGTTGGAGGAATTCCTCCCATACTAGCAAGTCCTCCCGCAATTCCTTGTTGATGCGCAGAAAATGATTTTTCTTTGCTATGCCCGTTGTGGCTTGCTCCAGCCGTCGCTTAAATATCCTGCCCATTGGGATCACCCTGCAGGCGAAATTGAGGCTGCCCAATAATGATTGGAGCTGCCCCAGCGTCACCTTTTTTTGCTCTGGCACAGTGTCTGACCTCCCTAACCAGCTTTCCCACTTTATCCTCTGGCAATCTGCATTCCTGCTTCACAGAATCGATCTCTATCCCCAAGTAAGACAGAACTGCCTTGGGCCCTTCCGTTTTTTCTGGAGCAATGGGCACGCTGAACTCCTTCAGCATGCCCTGCAGCTCGCCCAGCAAGAGGTTGCACTGTGCCGAATTGGGCGGCCCTGCCACCAAGAAATCATCCAGGTAGTGCGCAATTGCTGCCGACCCAGTTCGCTCTTCCCAGCACCACTGCAGGAATGAGCTAAATGCTTCAAAAAATGCGCAAGATATGGCGCATCCCATCGGAAGACATTTGTCTATAAAAATGCACCCGTCGAAACTTAGTCCCATGAGATAAAAACTCTCGGGGTGAAGGGGGAGGAGCCTAAAGGCTGACTCGATGTCCAACTTTGCCATAAGCGCCCCCTTGCCCTGCACTCGGACCATCTTGACGGCCGAGTCAAATGATTGGTATTGCACTGAGCACTCGTCCCTGTCCAAGGCATCGTTTACCGATGCCCCTTCCGGATAAGACAAATGCTGAATTAACCTGAATTTACCTGGCGCCTTTTTGGGAACCAGCCCCAATGGTGATATAACCAATCCCGCCACCGGGGGGGTTGTGAATGGCCCTGCCATCCTGCCCAATGCCAGCTCTTTGCTGATTTTGTCCCTAACCACCCCTGGCTGCTCCCCGACTGATTTCAGGTTTTTTGAGCTGCCGAAGGGTGTCACGTCCCTGGTTATAGGTATTCTAAAGCCATCCCTGAACCCTGTTAGCAACAAATTGGCTTCCTGCCTCTCGGGGTATCTGTCTAGCCATCCCCGGATCCTGCCTACATCTACGGGACTAACTGCTTTTCCCAGGTCCCGCTGCTGCGGGTACCTTCCTCTGGTAATTTCCTCGCTGCCTAGTGCAGTCCTTGGCAGCATGGTTGGCACCGCAGTTCGAGCATGCGTGCTTGAACTTGCACTGGGCCCGATTGCACAAGGAGTCATTGAACGCCCAGCATTTCTGTTCTGCCTTCTGCGTGCCAGGCCTCCCTGCACCCGCAGTGCTGGGCCTCCCTGCCCCCGTGTACTTTTGCTGCGCAGAGATCTTCTCCACTATCCCGGCTGACTGTGCGTTGAGCCACAGGTCAACGTCCCTAACACCGAAATCGATGGGCATTCCGCTCGCCGCTTTCGTCCTAAAATCCTCATCGTATTTCCTCCATACACTTCCCCCATGTTCTTTATACGCTGAGTAAATGAAATCCGTGTATCTGAGCAGGCCTGCGGCTGCCTCAGGGTAGGCCTCAGTGTAGCACGCCGTATAAGCGAACATCCCGCTCATCCAGTGCTCCATTGTCTTATAGCTATCCGACTGCCTCTCCCCTTTAGGTTTGGCCTTTTCCTTGTCCCTCAGCCCTGCCTCCGTTAGGGAGCATATATCTATGAACGCCCCTTTTTCAATCTCCTTCCTTGTTAATGTTGGCAAGCGGGCTGCCACGGAACTAAAAGGCTGCCCCCCTGCGCTGCTCGCTTGGCCGAATGCTGCTGCTTTGTCCTGTCGTACCACCCCCATCTGGTTCCTGGACGCATCCGCTCCCGGAATACTACCCTTCTTATTTCTCCATTTCGCTACTGCTGCTAGCCACTGTTCCCTGAGCACCCTGCATGCATCATCCTCATCCGACTCCGCTGGGCCTAACCCTAACTCTGACCGCTGCTGCCCACTGTCCCCTGGACTAGGTGCTATCGCTGATACTTCCCCTGCCCTCACCCCGTTGCGCACCTCTTGCGCAATATCTGGCCCTCCCACAATGCTAGGCACGTTATTCTCTAACATTTCCCCCGTATTGCAAACATCATTGCTAACATTCAATGCATTATGCACCCCCTCACTTATGACATTGTTCTTACCCATCCCATGTGTCGCCCTGTCGATGCTTGTGCCGACCTCTGCAGCGAACTGCCCGGGTAGAGCTGCTCCTGCGCCGTTCATAGCGCAAGGATGTGTCCCTGGTGCCCGGCTGCAATCAGCCCTGAATGATGACGCTGGTGAGGCATCGCCGTACATAGCGTAGCCCGTACTGCTCCTGTCTCTTTGCCTGAGATCCCCGGCACATGCCTGATCCCTTGCTGGTGTGCTGTACTGCCGATTGCAGCTGACGCTGCTCCTCTGTGGTGTCCTGCTTGGCGTAATGCGCTGCCGACTGCCCTCATGCCTCAGCGGACTACGAGGTTGACCCCCTGCGTCTGGGTACTCTCTGCGACGCGCTTGAGCTTCCCTGGAGCCAGCCCGCTCCCGACTCCTTGACCGCCCACTCCGACTGGGGCCCCTGGCGTCACGCTGCTCCCTGCGGTATGACCTCCCTGGTGAGGCCTGGTGGTCGCTGGTACGCTCCCTGCGTGAGCTTGCGTAACTGCTGCTCCCTCTTCGTGCAGATGTGTCCCGTGGGGACCGATGGTGCCTGCTGGGCCCCCTTGCTGTATTCCTTCCGTGACGACTCTCATCCCTCCTGCGATATGCTGCCTCCCTCTTCTCGCTCTCCCGTGATGCTGATGCTTGCAGCTGCGTTAGCTCCTTGAACAATTGTGTCGCCATCAGCTGCGCCCATGCCAGCGGAACCTCCGCTGGCGAGCTCTGGTCGACTGCTGCCCCCGGCTCCTGGGTAGCTTGTGGGACTTGTGGTCCCCTGGCTGCCACTGCACCTGTGACCCCGTGCGGCCCATGGTCCTCTGCCCCGTGCTCCTGGGCCTCCACATTGGTGGCTGCTGGTGTGGCCTCGCATGCTGTCTGGGGCTGGTCCTTGCTCCGCTGTTGCTTTTTTAACCGGTTATATGCTGCCAGTTTTTTATTTCCCCTTTTGTTCCCCAGTGGCCGTAATGCTGCTGTCCGGCCACCAGGGAGAGCGCCCTCCGGCCGAGCTCCCACGTGCTGCTGCTGCTGCTGCTGCTTCCTGCTTCTTCTGGCTCCACGCTCCTTGCCGCCCCCCTCCTCCTCCACCAACCTCCTGGGCACCGTCCTCAGCCTGCTGGGGCGGGAGGTTAGGACTTCCCCGCCGACCTGCATTGTTGGTTGGCCTCCAGGACTGGCCATACCAGCTGCCCTGCGATGTGCTGCTTCGGCTGGATGTACCCACGATGTTGATGATGATCGCTGCTGCCTGGAGGGGGACCCGATTACTGCTCCACAAGGTAGGAGGTTGCGTGCTCCCACGTGCTGCTGCTGCTGTGCTGGAGTATGCTGGGTGCTTGTGGATCTTCTCTCCTATCGTGCTCCGGGACGCTGTGTGCCCGGCCTGCTCCCCTGCCTGGTCTTTTAACCCCCTCCTGGCCGCACCTCCCCCCAGGTGCCCTACTGGCTGCCCTTTGTTCCCCAGGTGTGAAAAAGGGGACGGGGACACCAGCCCGACCCCCCCCCCCCCGGTTGTGCCGGGTCGCCGGCCGCACGGCCTGCCCCTCCCCCTTATGCCGCGTCAGCGCCATAGCGGCGCCTGTGCTCCCTTTGTGTGCTGTGTTTTAAATGTTTAATATCATTTCTAGGTAAAGTTAACACAAATGCTGAACGTCATTTTCCAGTTATATATAAGTGATGCACAAAAATTAAAATTTCCTTACAAAGTTGCACAGCCAAAATCTTTTGCCGCACACAGCCTTTTGACCCAGAGGGAGCTAGGATGGGCTCCTGGAAAAGTGATAAGATTGAACAGCCCGAGAACAAAGGAAAGGGTGCGTGGGACAACAGGGAGAAAACTGCTGTGCTTGCCCAGCCCCGGGTGTCCCGTGCTGGAGCTGCGAGGAAGAAGGATGTGCCGTTGGGCCAGAAGAATGGCCGCAGCTGAAGAAGGATGCTGCCTACCCTGAGGCCCAGCCTGGCCTGAATCACAGACCAGCCTAACACAGGGGAGAAGACGCCGCTGCCGAGACCCAGTCGCTTGGAGAAGACACTGGGAGGAGGCTGAGAGATGGGGAGAGTGACAGCCATGACAGCTACACACCTGTCCCTGGGGAGCGTGGAAGCCACAGTCAGCCCCTTGGAGGCCACTACACCACACACAGCCAGCACAGAGGGCCCTTACTGCCACAAGGAGAGGAAACGACTGGGAGGAGAGACAGCAGCCGCCACAGGTACCTCCCCATCCCCTCATACGCTCCCATCCTGGGCTGGGCTGGGACTGTTCCCACTGCCCCAGCCCAGTTCTACCCATTAGACTTCCCCCCTCGGGGAACAGACTGCACCCACACTACCCTGCTGACCACCAGGAAGGGGGTGCTCATGGAGCCCAGCTCAGACATAAACTGTGGCTCTAGGACCCCAACTGGGCCCTCACGTAGCAACGCACCTATTCTGGCCGCAGCCAGGCTTGGGCTGCCCCTCTACTACCTGTTTGATACCCTGTGCTCCCTTTGTGCTGGACACTTCTGCTGCTCGCACCTTATCATTGCTGACTGTAACGCATAGGTGCCGATTTATGTTTTCGCTGGTGGGTGCTCAAGCCAAAAATATAGGGGAGTGGCTTCATGGGGAAGGGGCGTGGCCACAAAAATAATACCGATTTTATATTACGCAGCACAGTTGTCTCCAATATTCAAATTAGACTGACTGTCAGCGCATGGCCAGGCCCAGGCAGGCACCCCAAGAAAATAGAGGCTGACAAGCCTGACAGGAGTCAGATGCTGTTGTGAAACTACATGTCCCAGCATGCCCTGTCACAGTTTTAGCAAACTATTATATAAAATATATGGCAGGGCATACTGGGACATGTAGTTCCACAACAGGTGGAGGGCTGGGGGCATGAGTTTGACACCAACCACTGATCTAAACACTCCTCCTTTCATTTATTCCCTGGCTGCTGTAATATGAGCTATGGTTTTTATAAATGGCCTGCCCAGTGCCCTGCTATTAATTTCAATTTCATTCTTGATTTTGCACACCATAATGCCAGTTACATGGTACATCACACACAGTAATGCCCATTACATGTTATGCCATACACTGCAATGCCCATTACATGTTATGCCAGGACTGAAGACGTTTTTTGTAAAGGAGGGAAAACATGGGCAGTGCGCGCCGAAGGCGCATGTCAAAAATTTTCAACATAATGCTGATTACACTTCACACCCATTACATAGTATACCACATGCTATAATGCCCATTACATGTATGCCACACACCGTGAAGCCCATTACACATTATGCCCATTAATTGTTATGCCACACACCGTGAAGCCCATTACACATTATGCCCATTAATTGTTATGCCACACACCGTAAAGCCCATTACACATTATGCCCATTACTTGTTATGCCAGGACGCAATTTTTTTCTAAAGTAGGGATAACATGGGCAGTGCGCGCCGAAGGTGCTCGTCAAAATATTTCACCATAATGGTGATTACACGTCACACACCCATTACATAGTATACCACATGCCATAATGCCCATTACATGTTATGCCACACACCGTAATGCCCATTACATGTTATACCAAACACCATAATGCCAATTACACATTATACCAAACACCGTTATGCCCATTACACGTTATATTGAACACAGTAATGCCCATTACACCACACACTTATATCCATTACATATAATACCACACGCTGTCATGTCTATTACATATTATGCCACAAAAGTGCTGCTTACCTACATGCTCGTTGCTACAGGTTTAATGCTCGTTGCTACAGGTTGCATGCTCTTTGCCAGGGGTTGCATCATGCTCAATGCAAGGGTTACTTGCTCATTGTCAAGGGAAGTGAGATGCTTGTTACCATGAGGGAGGTGACGGTGACAGTGGCAGGCAGAGAACATCAATCAGGTCTAGGGGCGAATCCAGAAAAATATGACAGGAGGGGCACCACAATAAGTGGGTGGGGTGAAGGGTAATATTGTGCGTGCCTTTGGGTGTGGCCACAAAACAAGGGGAGTGGTCTTACAGGTAATGCGAGTCACACCTATTTTCATTGCGTGTGGAGCATGGGGTACAGTTCTAGCGGGTGACATGGTGAGTGTGCGGGGACAGGTCTGCTAGGGGGCAGGGTTAGGGACATGGTGAGTGTGCGGGGACAGGTGCAATAGGGGACAGGGTGAGTGTGCAGGAACATGTGTGGTAAGGGACAGGATTACGGACAGGGTCAGTGTGCAGGGACAGGTGTGGTAAGGGACAGGATTACGGACAGGGTGAGTGTGCGACTACAGATCTGCTAGGGGACAGAGTGAGTGTGAAAGGACAGGTGTGTTTAGGAGACAGAGTTAGGGACAAGTGAGTGTGTGGGGACAGGTGTGTTAGGGGACAGGGTTAGGGACAGGTGAGTGTGCAGGGACAGGTGTGGTAGGAGACAGGGTAGGGACAGGTGAGTGCGCGGGGACAGGTGTGGTAGGAGACAGGGTAGGGACAGGTGAGTGCGCGGGGACAGGTGTGGTAGGAGACAGGGTAGGGACAGGTGAATATGCAGGGATAGGTGTGGTAGGGGACAGGATTACGGACAGGGTGAGTGTGCGACTACAGATCTGCTAGGGGACAGAGTGAGTGTGCAAGGACAGGTGTGGTTAGGAGACAGGGTTAGGGACAAGTGAGTGTGTGGGGACAGGTGTGTTAGGGGACAGGTATGGTAGGAGACAGGGTAGGGACAGGTGAGTGTGCGGGGACAGGTGTGGTAGGAGACAGGACCTCTCTGTGCCCCCATCATCCTATCCATCTCCCCTACACCTCTCCATCCCAGCCCCCCATCACCCCCACACCTCTCCATCCCAGCCCCCTATCACCCCCACACCTCTGTATGATACTTTCGGAGGGTGCTGGGCTGGGGAGGAAGCCACTACCATCAGCGCAGCAGGGTGGGTGGCACAGGGAACCGGGCAGAAGAAGAGAAAATGCTGCCGGGTGCGATGCGGTGCTGCTGCGCCAACAGGAGAACTGAACAGGTCAGGACCGGGTCCGTTTTCCAACCCCCCAGCGATCCGCCCTGGTTCCCAACTTCCCTGATATACAGCGGCGCAGCTGCGGCGGGAGAGCAGGACTTAAAAAAAAAAAACGCCCATACAAATGAATCATGAATGGGAAGCCATTCATTGGCTGAGACCTCTCTCAGCCAATCGCTGATTGGCTGAGAGAGGTCTCAGCCAATGAATGGCTTCCCGTTCATTTGTATGGATGTTTTTTTTTTTTAAGTCCTGCTCTCCCGCCGCAGCTGCGCCGCCGTATATCAGGGAACCAGGGCGGATCGCTGGGGGGAGGAGGAAACGGACGACGGACAGGGAGTCAGCAGGGACAATCAAACGGCAGCCAGATTCTTCTGTGTGCCCACCCGGCCAGTTCCCGGACATTTTATAGTCCGGGAACGCAGCCCAGCTGCCCGTGGGTGCTCATAGATTTCCGTGGGTGCTCAAGCCCTTGAGCACCCACAGGATCGGCGTAGGGATGGACATCGGAAGCCAACCATCAAATGATGGCAGTACTTCCACCATTGAAACTTTCGATGCGATGGTAATTTACCATCGCATCAAAAGTATTCGATGGTGAAAACTAGTTATATGACTAGCGCATGCGCAAAAGCCTGTATTGCCATTTGTAAGGTGGTAATTGGGTTTGGTGACAGGGCCCAGGCTCTGAGCAACATATTACTTTATCACTGGACATTGTGTGTATAATATACATATATAATATTCACACAATGCCCAATGATAAAGTAGTATATTCATTTTGTACACATTATTAACACTTTAACAGCAAGTAATCAAAATGTAATAAAAATAGATAAATTGTAAACTAACTCGCTTTAGGTTTCACTATTTTTCCAGATAGGAAAATGTCTATTTATTAAGGCAAGTGTAACTACACACACACACAAATAAGGGAGATGATGGTACAGTGGTCATCACATCATTAATATGGTGAGATAAATATTGCAAAGAGCAGGGCCGGCTCTACCATTAGGCAGCTGCCTAGGGTGCCAGGATCTGAGGGGGCACCACTAATAATGCTACACACTAGGCGATTCTAGCTTCCATCGTCAGCTATATGGTCGCTCAGTGACCATATTGCCGGTGATACCTAGCGACCTTCGCCATGTGTGCGCTCCCACCGCAGCCCAGCGACGGTCGCAGGAACTTGCTAGAATCGCTGGTCACCAGTAAAATACTGATAACCAGCAATTCAGTCGCTGAGCGACCAGGTCACGTAATATAAAAAAATAGTTCACTATATATAAAAACAGTTAAGGTGCCCCTACACTGAGGCGATTTGGTCTGATTTTGGCCAATTGCGACCAATCGCCACGTTAAATCGGACCAAATCGCATCTCACTGACATGCCGTTGGGTCCCGTGCGCATCGGACCCGACCAGGTGGTCGGACCGGCAGGCCGTCCACCCGTTCCTCCTGGCGGTGAGGCGGGCCGGAAGCAGGGACGCATGCATCCATCACAACGGATCGCATGCGTCCGTGCTTCCGAGAAGGTCCTGGCAGCTTGCAGGCTGTCGGGTGTCCGTACACTGCTGCGAGGCCTCGCAGCAGTGTATGGGCACCTTTAGCTTGGTCCATTCCACTGGTACCCCAGGACTGTGTATATTGTTCCTCACTATATTCACAGAAACAGACTATCTCTGACCAACACTTCACTGATGATCATATAGTGGTTGCTGCCTGGTAATACTAATGCAGTATATTAATGAGTGTTGTATGTGACTGACATTCACAGATATCTGTAGCTAGTTGTATTGTGTACTTATTATTATTGTAGCTTGCCTGAGCTGGTATAACATTCAGTGACGTCTCCTCCTCTGAATCCTCCAGAGCTCAGTGTGTCTGTGAAATTTGCTGCTGTTTGAGTGACTGGTGCTGCAGGGTGAGGTTTGTGCTCTGATTGGCTCTCTGAGTCAGTGAGAGCCAATCAGAACTAGCAGTGGGCCCTGTTGCCTAGCAGCTACAGCAACCATAGAGAGGGAGAGGGAGGGAAGCAGAGAGAAAGTCAGACAGCCTCCAACGAACCTAGGAAGTTTCCCTGACACAGACACAGCAGCCAGGGGAGGCATATCTTTTGGGAATTACAAAAAATAAGCCACCATCGGTACACCATCGAATGATTAGCATTCGATGGTGACAAACATCGGAAGGTCACCATTAAATGGCAAAAACACTAACATCGAAAGAAAACCATCGATGTTTCCGAAACATCGACCATCGATGTCCATCCCTAGATCGGCGTGTAACGTACTGTATATTGCATTGTTATATGCTAGTGTGATGTGATATTGTTTACGTGCCTTTACATGTTAATTGTTGTTCTATAGTAATGTTATGTAGGGACAGTGAGTGGGTTGAAATGAGAACTCTGTGCCTTTACATGTTAAGTGCTAGGGGAATGTGCTGCTGTTTATGTGCCTTGTGATTATGCCATGCATGTGTTTGCCTTTGTTTTACCAAAGTTAGGGGTAGATTTATGAAGCAGTGATAAGTGAGGAGAAGTGATAAAGTGCCTGGTACTTTATCACCGGCCAATCAGCTCTTGGCTGTTAAGTTACAGGCTGGGTTTAAATAGGGATAGTTAGGAGCTGATTGGCTGGTGATAAAGTACCAGGCACTTTATCACTTCTCCTCCCTTATCACAGCTTCATACATGTACATCTACCCCATAGTTTGCAGTGGTGACCAGTGATTCCTGTTTAATACATTGCTTGGCACCGTCCTCACGTGTTGTGACTTGCTGTCAGGGGTTCTGCCTTCTGGGGTTTTCCTTTGTCCTTCTGCCCACCCGCCATCTCGGGTGAAGAGAAGCTGCACCGGAGTACAGGTGTCCCACCAGAAGAAGATACGGATAATCGACACTCAGTAGCCAAGGTATTCGGCCGATAAGCCCGGTGTCACAGATACATACTATACATATTGATTTACCAAAAAGTCATCATAATGATATAATAAAACAAATCTGAAAATTCACCTGAAAATACAAATATGTGGAAAACCACTAATCATCTGGATATATATGATGATATCAATTAGGTATCCTCAATAGTACAAGATTAGAGGTTAACCTGAAATCCTACTAAATAAGTGAATTCTGCAGAAAAGGTATGTATAATTTTTACGCATTAATAAAAGTTATGTTTTAATTTACTTTAAAAGTGCGTACACATTAGCGTATAATAATTAAGGCTGTGCACGCTAAAGATATTGTTAAAAATGTTTTCATGCATATTAGCTAATGTGTATGCAGTATATAGTTAACAATACGCGTTCCCGCAGGTTGTTAATGACCCCCCTATTTTCTAGGGATGGCCATCGACCATTGATGATTCTAAATCATCGATGGTTCATGGCCGATGTCGAATACTTTTGCCATCGATGGGGGAAAACCAGATGGTTTCCCTCCATCGATGGATCGTTATGCTGTTTTTTTTTTTCAAAGTGCCAGGACACGGAGCATTGCCTCGCCCCCGTTTTTGATTGGCCTACAGGCCAATCAATCAAACACAATGGATGACCATCGATATGTAAAAATATTGATGGTCATCCATTGCATAGTTTAGCACTATTAATGGCCAGTTGCAGAATTGCCATTGATGGCAACCAGCGATGGCCATCCCTACTAGCTTCTGCAAATGCAGTCAAATCCTGACTATCTCATCACTGACAGCATGCTCGCACCTGTGTGTGCGCACTGTGTCGTTTGTCAGGGCGAACAGGCAGTTGTTGTTTATGATCGATATCCCTTAATGTGTACCCAGCTTTGAGTGACCCAATAAATGATTATTTTCTCTGACTCCTGTGCTTCAATAAACTCTAGGGGGGAGTATAGGGGACTCTACATTAATACCTTACTAATACATTGCTTACACACTTACCATGTATACCTGTGCACCAACCTCCCCTTGCATACTTGTTTAATTTATTCCCTGCTTTGTCAGTTGGGGGCAAGACTTATGGTGTGTACACATGGTCAACATGCCGTGCGATGCGAGTCCCGATGCGATCTGATCGCATCGGGACTCACATCGCACGGCATGAAGGAGAGAGGAGGACATTACTGATACCTGTCACCAGGTGCCGGGCAAGGGCACAGATGGCAGGGTGCCGCGGCACAGCAACAGCTTACCCCCGCCGCATACATCAGAGGCCACACCAACAGACTTCCGCAGTGACCCGGAAGTCTATACGGCGGACTTCCGGGTCACTGTGCATCAGCCCTGCAGCCCCAGGAGAAGCCTCGCTGGCCGCCGGAACTGTGTGAGTATAAAGGCACAAAGACTATATAGTGCAGATCTGCACTATATAGTCTCGGCTGCCCTCACTATGTCGCTGCCGATTTGTGCTCACTCGGGAGCGCGCATTGGCAGCGCATCGGGCTCGCAAACCCTAAAAAGTACACAATCGGCATGCGATATGGCTTCCGATGTGCACTATATCGGCAACATCGGAAGCCATATCGCCCCCGTGTGTACACAGCTTTACATATATCACCAAATGTGCTATATGCTATATAATAAATGGAAAACTCTGCTCCTCACCCCTGTGTGGGGAATGTAAGTGTTTTGAGCACTGGTGACCACTAGATGGCACCTGACCAAGTGTTGCTCCATTAGCAGCGCACACAGCTGCCGGCACTTACATTACTGTTATGTTGTTCTGTCATTCTGATGGGCTGGTAACTAGTTGTTATATATTACTGTGACTATTATATTATAGCAAGTAAGACACAAACTCTACTTTTTTTTACTATACTAATATATATTAAGGCCATAATTAACATGCTATTATATATTATATAAAACGTTTATGTTATTCCTGAGCAGTATTCTAAATATAGAAGATCCCTACATATGTATTTATATGGGTATGGGTCATTAGGTCGACATACATTATGTCTACCACTGAAGGTCAACAGGCTTAGGTCGACACCTGAAATAGGTCAACATGGCTATGGTCGACAGGGTTGGAAGGTGGACACCGGCATTAAGTCAACAATGGGAAGGTCGACAGTCAAAAGGTCAATGTGAGTTTTCCAGGTATTTTGTCCGGAATATCGACATAGTCGACATGGATGCCATCAACGAGTACGGCGTCCCCTCACATGGCTCACTGCACTATTATATTCTCCCACCGTAGTGGATGGCAGGGCATGAAATACCGCCTGTCGGCTCAAAACCATTGTCAACCTAATGCTTGTGTGGACCTTCCGACCCTGTCCACCTTAGCTATGTCAACCTACTTCAGGTGTCGACCTAAGCCCTGTCAGCCTTCATTGGTCGACCTAATGTATGTCAACCTATCGACCGTATCCCGTTTATGTCTATCTACACACACAAACATATACACCCACACATATAATAAACACTCACAATGCAGGAAGCACTCATGCTGCTTTCACATTGCAGAAATGGGTAATGACACGGTATTCTTAAATGGGACTTTAAAACGGGTCTGAGCCTTGAGACCTTTCACATTGCAGGTGAAAACCGTTTTAAAAATCATTTAATACCATTAAAACATTCAACCCGTTTAACCCCCAAGGGACATGTTTAAAGCCATTGAAATAGAGCTGTTCAAACTGCCAAAGAAACGGCTTTGAACCGTGTAGGACTCTGCTTTTTAACCGTGTTGAAATACCGGTTAACTTTAACCGGTAAATCAACTCTGGCACTTTCACATTGCAGCCTTAAACGTTTTAAAATGGAAAAAAAACAGCAATATACCGTTTTAAAAGTGCGATGTGAAAGGGGTATCAGTTATATATTAGATGCATATAGCAAACAAATACACAACAGATACACGAGGCACTTGTATAACTTGTGAAATAGAACATCTTGGTGTCTGGATTGTGTGCATATATGTTACAGTATATGAATATACAGATTCTAATGTTTCTCCCATTGTAGCTAATATTTTAGTTACAGAAACTCATGATGAGGTCACTCACCTAACGAAGTGTCACAGTGAGCGATGTCCAATCGCAGAAGAATCAGGACTGGCAGAATACAGAATACAGATCCCATCTCCCCTCTTGTAATGTTCAGCTACTCCCGAGGTACAAGCTGTTACTGAGAGATATGACAAACACAAATAATATATTATACAGGGAAATCTAGGAGACTGACCATGAAGGCTCTGTGATTGGACAATAACTTTCTATAAGGACCAATCAGAACAGTTGTTCCAGTCATCACTTGTTACTAGGGAGAGATACTCTATAGATGTGCTTGCTTCTGTCTGATCATGCAAATACTAACAAAACCACTAAAGCAAAAATATGCATGTACAAGGAGAGTGATGGGCAACATAATATGTATGTAATATGTGTCTTCTCCAACCTTTAATGGATGGCACATTACCCTTCATTTCAAGAAAAACAGTCTCAAAATGACCTTAGAACTCACACATAACTAATCTTAAACTGTATACAGTTGCTAATATTCAAACAAATACATGCGTCTAAGTATCTGAAATGTAGCACAGCCCATGCTTCCCACTGAGTATGCTGGACCTACTGTAATGCGCTGTCTCTGAAATGTATTGGAAATGCGTGGCACCCCATTGGAGCTGGCATGAACTGTATTATGACTTTTGTGCTGGTTCCACTGCTAAATGCATCCCAGCCTGGATACTATTAAACTTACAGCAGGGGAAGGGTTAACTGCCCTGAGAGCGGCCTCTGGTGCTGGGACCCTGATTGGTCAGCCAAGAGGCATATGGATCCCAGAGAGAGAGAGAGACGGCTTACGCTGTGGCATTTACAGACGTGTTCTGGGACAGTTGGCAGTTGGGTGGCGGTTGGGGGACTCATGGAGATGGTCTGATGGGAGTGTCACAGAACAGGCTGTGACCTCAAACGTTTAATTGCTCATATTGGAAACCAAGTGTTACAGATGTAGCCCCGCTCCTCCTTTCTACCTATGGCAATTTTATCGCCAGCCCGTCATGGCGGACTACGGCGCGCGGCATCGCAATACTTTTTAAAAGTTTGGCGATTCGCCGTTGTGTCTCCGGATGAATGCAATACCAGTGATCATTCACCAGATGTCACTTTTTGAAATCCTCATTGCGCATGCGTGAAATTTGTGCTGCAGGGCGTGCATGAAGCGCAGGAACTACAGTAAAGTATGTACAGTACTTTGCTACTATTGTACTGTCCAGTAAGCTGTACTGTACTGTCCCTGGCAGACTAGTCAGCGCCTCTCACACCGCCGGCACCAGCATGATCCCCTCTCTTTGGTGGAGAGGGGACCATGCTGGCAACGGCGGAGAGGCGCTCCATCTGTTTGACACGCAGGAGCGTCTCAGACGCTCCAGCAATGAGACGCTCCTGCGTCTGAGTTGCTATTACGGCAGGGTACAGCAACCCTGCCTACAGGGTTAGGGGTTCTGTGGCGCCTTTTGAAACCCCCACTATCCACAGCAGCCGGAAGCGTGGCGAGCACAGCAAGCCCTGCGAGGGGCCGTGTTACGCATCCTCCCAACCTTTTCATACCCTCACTATACACGTCGGCGTGGAGTTGATTTCATATAGTGTGGTGAGCGCACGTGGGGTAAGCAACCACATCACCATAGAACCACCTACTGTACTTTGTACAGTAGCAGAGATACTGTAAGATCTCTCACTTCTCTCATAATGATCGGCAATAATATTGCACAGTACCCCCTGCATTGTACAGTATCATTTACTGTATACAAGATCGTATATTGTTTTATTAAATACTGTAAACCTTGTTAAACCATTACACCGCATTGTTGATCGCTATTCACACACAACCCCAATTGTTTATACTGTATGTACTTTATCACTGTCACACCACATCCTATTTCTGTAATTGGCGTACATCAGCGACACCCTGCGTTCCGTACGGCTGCGTTCCGTACGGCAGCGTCGACCGTGCGGCGCATAGGCCACGCCCCTAGCTGCGAAAAAAAAAAAACAGGCAAATTGCAGATTTGTACTAAAATGACCAAATAAAACTGAGGTCACACATGACATGTATATGTGAATGTACATCTGTACTGAGCACTTGTTTGGTATGTAGTAAAAAATAACACTACCCATTCCATATGTCAATCCAGTCCACCACTTAGGCAATAGTAATCAGTGATAGCATCCAAATCACATGTGAAAGGTCTCCAAATTCTGCCTTGATGCTAGCTACATTTCATTCAACATCTCTAGTGTGGCCCAGTAGAAGGTAAGTGTACACATGGCACCATGGCCTAATATTGGGAAAAGGTCTTGCACTATTTGCTATGTTTCTGCTGTATAGCTTTCACTATAATAAAGCTGTTTAGTACCTTGTAGAGTTAGGTGTAACTGGCCAGTGATGCAGACTATTTCACCTGTTGTTTTCACCCATGTTTGGTGAATGTAATAGATTATATATAATGGGTTGCAAACTTCTTTCACCCTGTCTGTTTAGGAGATACTAAGTAATGGCATGGTCTGCTAAACTATGCAAAGGTACAGCAAGTGTTGTTTTGCGATGCAATGGGTTAGCCGTCTGTTGTCGCGCATACACGCTGTTAATGTCAAAATGAACAATAAAGTTAATACCAAATATCACTCTGAACAACCAATTACAGGACATGATTGCTTGAATTGTGCCATTGCTAAGATGGCGGCCTATGGCAGAGCAGCACCTTTCTCTGCCGCGGAGCTGAGGGCACTGGTCTCTGTTATGGAGACCAGGCTGGGGCGTGCGGGGCCCTTCATTAGCAACCGCCAGAAGCGCCAAGCATATGCGGCTGCCCACAGGCGCATATTCGCGCGCACCCAGGTGCGCAGGACCATCGCCCAGCTGGAGCGGCAATGGTCTGATCTGAGGCGCCGGGAGCCCGAAAAGCTCCAGCAAATAAGGGCCAGCATTGCACGATGTAAGTGTTTACACATGAAATGGCCAATTGTACATTAATGCTTACATGACCTTTTTTGTCCCAATAAGGTAACCTGGTTCATCATGAGTTAACCATGACATACTCTATCTGTGTGGTACCTCATGTTAGACATGCTGTAATGTGTGTGTAATATGTCATTTTTTGGGATGCAGGATGAATGAACAATTCATGTGACTTATTTAACACTCTGCATTTTGATTTCCCTTACAGCACGTGACCGTGCAAGACGGGCCCGTGAAGAGGGCCAGGAGGAGGAGGCCCCCCCTGAAGAAGTGGCCGAGGAGGAGGCCACAGAAGTGGCCGAAGAGGAGCCCACAGAAGTGGCCGAGGAGGAGCCCACAGAAGTGGCCGAGGAGGAGCCCACAGAAGTGGCCGAAGAGGAGGCCACAGAACCCATGGTGGAGGCCACAGACGAAGTGGCCGAGGAGTTTATGGGCCACGAGGAGGTGGCCGAGGAGGTTCTTGAAGAGGAGGAGGCATGTGAAGTGCTGGAGGAAGAAGGAATTGGTAGGTACACATAAGGCATCATTAATAATTGGTGGTAGTACTATTTGTTAGGTACCACTGGTGAATCTAGTGTGTTTTACTCTATTAGTAATAAATAAACAAAAGTGGGTTACAGCAGACACACTTAGGGGTTATAGGCCCAAGCTGCAAACGTGGAATCTGGAGCCTCAGGTAGGTGATGCGTTTTGGTTTATGGAGGGCCTTTCTATTTGTTTGGTGTAAGGAAGCGGATTAGTGCAGCAGCTTCACCTATCTGGCAATGTGACTATGATTCCGGAAGTAAGGGGTAGAGGGACTAGGCTAGCCTTTGAATGTGGTATCCAGCCATCCATCCATCCATCCATCCATGTAACCATCCATCCATGTAACCATCCATCCATCCATGTAACCATCCATCCATCCATCCATCCATCCATGTAAACATCCATCCATCCATCCATGTATCCATCTATGTATGTATCTATCTATCATGCAGTTTAGCTATTAAGCAGTGACATGCAGGTAAATATGTATGGCAAAATGTGGCATGTAGTATTGGATGTAGCTTTCTAGTAGATTGGTTATTGGTAAGGCAGGAGATTTTTATCAGTCACATATTCAGTAGTGTAAGCCAGTGTGTGTGTGTGTGGGCCCATTTTATTTTTTACCATTACAAACAGTATTGGCTATGTAATTGTTTGTATGTATGATTTCGCATGCTGTAGGTACTTAGGATTGACAGTACAAGGTCGTCATGATTAGCATAATTTATGTTTATCCCCCTTTAACAGATGACCAGAGGATAGAAGGCGAGGGGTTGCGAGGGGCCCTCCTCAGACTTCACCAGCACCTTGTGCTTATGGCCGAAGAGGTGAAGCATGTCTGCGACCTCCTGGTGTGAACCTGTTTTTTGTTTAAATGTTCAACTGTGTAAATACATTTTTCAAGTTAAAGTTATAAGTGGTCTGTGTGTTATTGTATAATTTTACAGCATAAGTATACATATAAGTATAGAAGTCTAAATAGTGGTGTTTATTTATGTATGGTGCAAAAGGGAGATACAGTATATATAGATGGGTTTAGTGCATAAAAATGGCTGCAAGTGAAGGGTAATGTAAAGATGTCCATAGTGTGTTGATTTGTATGTGTGTGTTTGCGGGTGAAGAATAATTTATGATGTAATATGCATACAAAGAATGTTGAGAACTTAGCATGATGAAAGGGTTAATGTAAAGTGGTAGCAAAGTGTTTATTCTTCAATTAGATAAATAATCGATGACTATTTAAATTAATCCGTTTTGAATGAGGTAGCCTAATTGCATAAGTTGGTCATGTTACAGATTTGGGTGTTCTGAGAAGAGTGTTGATTTGTGCGTAAATACACCGCATCTGTGCGTACGGCCAGGTTCCCGTCCGTTCTAACGCGGTAAGACCATGCTTACGCTGTAAGACCGTGCAGAATCTGTGCGTGTCCACCGCACACGCAAGGTTTATATGTCGTCCGTAAACACGCCCTGCTCTTAAAGAGTGAGTCCGTCCGAATGCGGAGGCTCGGTGGGCGTTTCTACGGACGATATAAATACCGGGTCAGGGACACAGCACCTTCCACCATTGAAAAAGTCCCTCTAAGGGATGAAACGCGTTTGATAGCCACACCAGCATTTCAATTGTATATTGTTTACAATAAATTGTGCTATACTTTAAGCACTAGTCTATAGCCTCATCATTTATCCATCCCTCCTGCCGTCTGACTGCTGCACCAGGAAACATCCAGGCAAGGAGTGCATGCTGATCCAACAGGACCTAAGGGTAAGTTGCTACAGCAGCAACAATTCTGTTTATTTACTCATTCTGATACATCCTCCTTGCATCTGAGGTACCAGCACCACAGCCCAGAAGCAAGCGACACCTATTCAGAACGCCCAGCCACAAGTCACCCTGATATAAAGAATACTCTTCGAGGGACAGGTTACTTAAGGTCTACAGACCAAACCGGTCCTCCAATTATCTTTTCCCAACACCCAGCCTACAGTTTTTGCCTACTGCCAAGATTACACCATCAGTGACTAACAGCACCATTCACCCCTCACGGCAACCCCAGAGCGCCAGCACCACCTATTTCCTTTATCTGTTCTCATTAAGGGGGTAACAGGACTGCCCCCTACAGGTGCGAGCTGCTAAGGGTTAGCCTCTCCCCCTTCCGAGCGCTGTGCAAACACCATCTATCTACATTCGTTTCTACGGACGATGTCCGCACAGCGTGGCGTGCGGAACGCTCCGTAAGAATTCTGGAAAGTACGCACCGATCAGAATAACGGCCTATATTATTATTATTTTCACACCTATTTTGACAAATTCACTTTGCACTCAACGGGATCTCAGTACTGGTTTAAGGCTGCTGTAAATGTGGGAAGAGGAGATGTATTACCTGTGAGAAATAAAATCATGGAACATTGATAACCCTGATGCTGTGTTTCGATGTCCCAGGGCAACTAAAATGGTGCATGGCCTACATCACAAAACGTACCAGGAAAGACTAAAAGATCTTAATATGTATACTTTAGAGCAGAGAAGGGAAAGGGGGGACATGATAGAAACTTTCAAATATATCAAGGGCTTTAACAAGGTACAGGTGGGAGACATTCTTCACAGGAAGAGGAGCAGCAGAACACGAGGACATGCACTGAAACTAGAGGGAGGAAGATTCAGGGGAAATGTGAGGAAGAATTACTTCACAGAAAGAGTAGTAGATAAGTGGAATAGCCTCCCAACAGAGGTGGTAGAGGCAAATACAGTAGTATAATTTAAACATGCTTGGGATAAGCATATTGATATCCTTACAAAAAAATAAGGATCAAATATGGTTTGAGGTAACATGTTAAAAAAGGGGCAGACTAGATGGGCCAAGTGGTTCTTATCTGCCGTCAAATTCTATGTTTCTATCCCTACTATAGCTTCTCTATGCTTAATGTCTGGTAAAACCTTCCTTGGATGCCCTGAGTAGGAACAGTCTACCCGGCAACTATTGTGTCATGTGATACAAATATTCCTATTGGCCAAAACCTCCAGTAATATGTTGTGAACTTGGCGAGGTTGTTGTGTGGGTGTCTCTGTAAAGTACAGACGTCTCTGAGCAGAGTTGAGGACAGGTTGTGTGTGTTATATGCCCGATGCCTCACAGTCAGGACCTCCACCTGGGCTACCTATCCCTGATATCTATGTTCTTCCTGAGCACCAGTCAGGCTATTGAAGGTAAGTGGCAGCATAGATCAGGTATTGGGAGGTTAGGTACGGAAATAAGGGACTTAAAACCCGGATCTGGTCAAGATCCCTGAATGCCGGATCGGACATCAAACTCTGCATTCCTGAGCTTGTAGTGTCTAGTCCGGGGGTGTCTGGTCCGGGGTGATGCCTGTGAAAGCTATCTTCACAAGGGACATGGGGAAGGGGAGATTGAAGCCTCCCCTTGTGGTCTGGACCATTCAGTGTTTTTGCTACATGCCCGAACCATGCAGGGAGGCTTTATTCCCCGGACTGGACACTACAAGCTCCAGAATGATAGAAATTGATGAATGGAGCCTGTCCGGTCCGGTTTTTACCCATACCCCAGATAGGGTTACCACCCGTCCGGGATTACTCCGGACAGTCCGGTAATGAGGACCAGCGTCTGGAGGGGTGGTGTTCCTGGACTATACAATGTCCGGGAATCGGCAGCTTCATGGTTAAAGTGTATTTGGAGGCGGAGCACCTCAGCCTGCCCACCTTGGCTGATTGTCCTTTGTCCTGCGGCGTGCACTAAGCCATCTCTTGCCGCACATTTAAGTTAACATTGACAGCAGCGGGTGGGCGGGCACCGATACACAGAGGCTCTGTCCTGGGGGCAGCGGCTGGAGCTGGCGGTGGACAAGATCGTGTCATGCAACACTGTGGGGCTTCCCCTGCTGCTCATCTCGCTGGGCTTCGCCCAGGAGATCTCCATGGGTGAGTAGTGTGGCAGTGCCATGCCCAACAGCAGCTGACAGACACAAAGCAGCCCCTGCTCTGCTCCCTGCCACCCCACCTTGTCTGCCAGGGGGCACTCCTCTGCCCAATTTGTGCTTCTCCACACCCCAGCATTCTATACTGGGACTTATAGTTCCTCCGGCAGGGGGTTGGCATATAAAGCACTACTAGGTAATGACAGGGTGAAGGAACAGGCAGGGTTCCCTTATACATTGGCAGCAAATATTCCATTACGTACAGACGATTTTATATGGCTGGTTTGTTTGCACAGTTATTCTCCTTTATTTATACGGCGCCACAAGGTATCAGCAGCGTCCAATGACAGAGTATATAAACAAATAAACAATCTGGCAATAAAGTACATAAGCAGGCCAATATTCATATCTGCCACTACCATATACCGGTAGTCTACATTATTGCCATTTATTATACAAGCATGTGTCCTGTACTGTGGATTATGCTCAGCATATAACCCCTGGCAGACAACATATAACCCCTGGCATAGGGCATATAAACCCTGGCATAGAGCATATAACCCCTGGCAGACAGCATATAACCCCTGGCATAGGGCATATAATCCCTGGCATAGAACATATAACCCCTGGCAGACAGCATATAACCCCTGGCATAGGGCATATAATCCCTGGCATAGAGCATATAACCCCTGGCAGACAGTATATAACCCCTGGCAGACAGCATATAACCCCTGGCAGACAACATATAACCCCTGGCATAGAGTATGTACCCCCCTGGCACAGAGCATGCAACCCCTGGACGATCATGTAACCTCTGCCAGAGAGCATGCAATCACCTGGCATTGAGCGTGAAATATTGAAACCCTTGGCATCAAAAGTGAAACCCGCAGCAACGGGCATGTAGTTAATCAGCACTTATATGTAATGGGTATTACGGCATGTAGTATTATATATCAAATGGGCAGTACGGTGTTTGGTATAACATGTAATGGGCATTACAGTGTTTGGTATAATGTGTAATGGGCATTACAGTGTTTGGTATAATGGAGGTTATTCTGATCGGTGCGGCCAAACGTGCGTACGTTCGCTATTAACGTACGCTAGCCGTACGCGGCCGTTGGGGTTAAGTCCACCCACAAATCAGCCGCTTACGTACGGGCAGTAACAACGTAGAAGGGGAGTGGCGTACAAATGAGCGTACAGCAACGTACGCGGCCGGCCCAGCCCTTACACTCCGACAACTAGCGTACAACTGAGCGTACGGCAACGTACGCGGACGTCTTTCGTCCGTCTTCCCACCGACTTCTTGCGGAGATCTGAGCGTACGCCAGCTTGCACGGACGGGTCCCTATTGTTTTCAATGGAAAACTCAGCTTATGTCACCGCTCGGGCATACCCTTCACATATATGGACCTGCAAATCTTGCCTTTGAACTATAATTATGAAAATTAATTAATTGATTGAATTAATTAATGTGCAAAATAGTGGGCATGGGCTTAAAACATTGCTGAAACATCCTTTGTAGGTGTTAGATGTGGTTTATGTTATTGTATCATAAAAACAAAACCTATGTTTGTATTAGAGTGAACACGTTGACACATGTCGACTTGTGTAGATTGAGTGTGCTACTGTGTAAAGTCTATGAAAGCACGTAGTGAATGTGTCTAACTGTTTAGCAAATACCTACCTTAGCATATATAAGCAGGTGTTAAAAAGATTCTTACCTTAAATTAAACAAACGTTTAAATGTCGAGAAGTATAGAAAGATAAGCTTCCAATGTGTTAGAGTGCTGTGTGTGGCTTGCAGGTAGTGAAATCATGGTTTGGACTTAATAGACTGCAGCATTGCTTATTACATTCAGGTGTATGTGTTTGGTAGTAATCAGCGTAAATTAGCTCACGCAGGCATGCGGTATCTGTAGGGGTGGTTTGAGATGGCGGTTGGCAGCCGCCTGTTTGGTGTCCGAAATGAACGGTGCTTTAGTCGATCGTGCGGTAGTAGCACCGCTCATTTTTGGTGCACACCCCCGTGTACGCCCATATTTACGCCCATTTTCCCTCATTATTTCGGCCGCTCCCCTCATCACGCCCCTATGCCGCCCCCAATGCCCGTACACTCGCGTACAGGTTTTTTCGCACGTAGAGACCCGTCCGTAAGCGTTGTGGAGTGGTCGCGCCTGCGCATTAGCGAATTTACGCATGCGCAGATCATGAAAAACCCCGGGACGTACGCGTACGGCCCGGCCGCTCCAACCAGAATAAGGCCCACTGTGTAATGGGCATTACAGTGTTTGGTATAATGTGTAATGGGTAAAATGGCCTGTGGCATCATGTGTAATACATGTAATAGGCATTACGGAGTAAATTTTCAGCGCGCACTATCCCTGTTTTTTAGTTTGTCTGTCTCCCACACTTTCATCCTGGTTCCTACATTTTAAAAAAATCCCCAAGCCCTGGCATAATGTGTAATGGGCATGTGTGGCATTACAGTGTGAAAAATCAAGAAAAGAATTGGAGCAAAGGTAAAAAAAAATGTGATAAGGTGGGTCAAGGGGCGGGTGAATGGATGGGCTGTGACTGTGTCAAGTAGCAGGCACTGTCCGGGAATCTCTCAACAAAAAGGTGGTAACCCTAACCCCAGAAATAATAGTAAATGCATTATAGTAGATGCATTACAGAGGGGGCTGTTATATGGAGAGACATTAAAAAAATAAAAAAATGCAATTCATTTAATTCCACTATTCAGATGTCTCTAGCAGTATAACACCTGTAAAACACAGTTTAGTTTCCTCAATTAGGGAGAGATGCACTGGGATATGGTCACTGGGTCACCAGCAAGTTGTTAGACAGCCATTAGGTCGACACCATTAGGTTGACATGTGTCTAGGTTGACATGCAGAAAGGTCAACATGGGTCTAGGTCGACATGGGTTAGGTTTACAGTCAAAAGGTCGACATGGGGTTTTTCACAGTTTTTTGAGCTGACATGTGCCGTCCACTAGGGCAGTAGTTCCCAACCTCGGTCCTCAAGTACCCCCAACAGTGCACGTTTTCCAGGTAACCCGGCAGGTGCACAGATTATTCAGACACATTTTAAAAGATCCACAGGTGGAGCTAATTATATCACCTGTGATTCTGTGTGGAGACCTGGAAAACGTGCACTGTTGGGGGTACTTGCGGACCAGGGTTAGGAACCACTGCACTAGGGCATGATGGGAGAATAAAATAGTCCGACAAGCATAGCGAGGCACCGTGCCCGAAGCATGGTGAGCACATCGGCGCACTTTAACCTGTGTCCATGTCGACTGTGTCGACATTCGAGTAAAAAAAAAACAGAAAAACCCCATGTCAACCTTTTGACTGTTGACCTTATGACCCTTATGACCCTGTTGACCTAGACTCATGTCGACCTTCCAACATGTCGACCTAAATGCATATCGACCTAATGACTGTCTAATAAAAACTTTCTGGTGACCAACTGATCCACACCCCATAAACTAAGCCTTGAAAAGTGAAGTGATGAAGTGGAGAGAGATAAAGGGCCTGATTCAGACCTGTCCACTAGGCTGTCTATGTTCACAGCCTACTGAACAGGTAAACGTCACCTGGTTGACCACCCCCCCCCCTCCACGACACACCCAAAACCCCTAACCAGCATGCAAGGAGATGTGTACGGGCAGGGCCGGCGCCACCACTAGGAAAGTTTAGGCACTGGAGGGCGGTAGTGAGCTGCAGCTGGCCAGCAGCAGCAGCAGGAAGCTACGCTACCGCAGAGAAGAGCCCGGGGGAACTTTGAACTAGAAGCTGCAGCGTCAGCGATCGACTGCAGCAACAACAAGCAGCTATTAGGTGAGTTATTCGGATCAACCCCCCCTCCCCCCCTGCCGGAGCCCGCTTGTGTACCTTGCTGCCGCTGACAGACAGTCAGCCCGGTCATCAGCTACAGCCAGGGGCGGATCCAGGATAAAATGACAGGGGGGGCACCATGATAAAAGAGGTTTAGGTGGGGGGGGGCGGTGTTAGTGGTGCCAGTGTACATGCTAAGAGAGCGGCAGAGAGAGGGTGGGAATGGGATTAAAAATAGGCCCTGGCATTTAAAGTACGCAGGCCCACCATGGTGACAAAAGTGAAGGATGTAGTTTTGCACGCGCCGAAGGCGCGCTACGGAAAATGTGGTGTGGCCACTCAACAGGGGGCATGTCCTTGAGTGTAGTGTACAACACCATATACAACATCTACACATTATGCAACAAAATACTAGACCCCATTATACTTGCCCCTTACACATGATGCCAAATGGAATGAGCCAAAATTCACATAATGCCACACGGATTGAGCCAAAATTCAAATAATGCCACATGGATTGTGTCAAAATTCACATCAAACCACACGGATTGAGCCAAAATTCACATAATGCCACATGGATTGAGCCAAAATCCAAATAGTGCCACATGGATTGTGTCAAAATTCACATAATGCCACACGGATTGAGCCAAAATTTACATAATAACACACGGATTGAGCCAAAATTCACATAATGCCAAATGGATTGAGCCAAAATAAACATAATGCCATACGGATTGAGCCAAAATTCACATAATGCCACACGGAGTAAGCCAAAATTCACATAATGCCACACGGATTGAGCCAGAATTCACATAATGCCACACAGATTAAGACAAAATTCACAATATGTTTCATAAACAGGAACATTGTCCACCAAAGGCGCGCATTAAACATTTACACCATAATGTCCATTACAGGTTAAGTTACACGCTATTATATCCATTATGTATTATGTCAAACACCATAATGCCTATTAAAAATTATGCTACATAAGTGCTGCTTATCTACATGCTCATTGCCAAGGGTTCCATGCTCATTGCCAGAGGTTCCATGCTCGTTGCCATGTGGGATTACATGCTCATTGCCAATGGGGAATACATGCTCGTGGTAAATGGGGGACAGCCGCCGCAAGGCAGAAGTGATAGCCACTGACAGTGGCAGAGCCTGGGTGTATTCAGAGCACTGCAGGTCCCGGCTATTTGAAATAATACCCCTTTCACCCCAGAAAATGCATTCCCAGGTTGGCCCCTTTTACACCAGCCTAGTCCCTGCATTTTCTTGTGTGAGGGGGAGAGAAAACCACCCCTCCCCCCCTTTAACCAGTTATCTTATTTAACCGGCTATATCTTGGGAAGCAACTGACCCATTTACATGAGACAAGTATCATATTGAAGAACTTTTGAGTGGGCTTTGAATGATTTTGGTCCAGTGAAACTGGAACGTTTGGTTCCAGAGTAATCTGCCCTCAAAGAACATGAACAGCCATGAAATTACATTTCAAAAATAAAAAAATTAGTTTACACGTAATATCTCTGGAACCGATTGACCGATATGGACCAGCCTGGTATCATATTGAAGGCCCAGCGATTTGGAATTGAATGAGATCAACCAAAAGCTTCTGTGATGCCAGGGGGGGGGGGAACCGGCAGCCATCGGAACCAGGTGGGGGTCAGATTTGACAGGTCCTATATTATCCTATGGGGAAAAAACGTTACAGCTTTGCCAGGCGATATCTCTGGTTCTCGGGGGGCTAGAGACACGGGGCTGGGCTCGTTGGAAAGCCCTGGTCCTCAGCTACAAAATAAATGACAGGGGGGGCACGTGCCCGGGTGCCCCCCCCCCTGAATCCGCCACTGGCTACAGCAGCCAGTGGCAAAGTTCGGCGGTGGGCGGCAGCAGCCCCCGCCGGCCAGTCAGCCTCAATCCACTGCCCCCCCGGTGCACTGGACACCAGGACAGTCACACAGGAGCCGAGACACAATCTGCGACGAGTGCCCACACCCGCCTCCCCCCCCCCCCTCCTTGAGCAAAGTAAGCTGCGGGTTATCCCCCCCCCCTGTTGGAGCGGGTGAGCGAATGGGAGAGGGGGGCGAGCGAGCGGGGGGTCACTTGATGCGCTGACAGGGCTGGCTCCGGCCCTGTGTACGGGAGCACATCCCCTCGCATGTGACCATCGGATGATTTCTCCAACCTTCACTCTGAAAAATCCATACTTACTTTTCAGATGCCCGCTATCCGCCGAATTAGGGCCGAGTGCTGACGGCAGCTTCCCATCCTCCAGCAGACATCACCACACCTGCATTCTCAGGGGAACACCCAGCATTTTTATAAGTCCTCCTGTTACCGCCTCCAGCCATCCCCACCTCGCCTAAGCCATTTACTCCCAGGGTTTGTGTATGCACAGACCCCAAACAATGGGAAAGGGGCCTGTATGAATAGGTCTGAATGGGCCTCAAAGTACCAACCAGCTGATTTTGTAAACACAGGCTGTCACATGACAGTTAGGAGCTGGTTGGCTGGTACTTTATCTCTCTCCACTTTATTAATTTTCAAGTACTTAGTACACCTGACCCTATTAGTGGTAATAGTACATTTATACTAGAGATGAGAGGTTTGGAGCGTCAGAGGGGTGTTGGAAGAACTTAAGCTGGCCATACATCAGAAAGATCGATCTTAAGATCGATTGCGCTCATGATTGTGTACAATTTCCCTTGAAATCCCCGGCAGTCCTTGGTGGTTTTTGGACACACAATCTACACCCAATCCATCATACAATCAGTCATACAATCCATCTACTGCATGATTGTATGATTGTGTACACAAGATGTGCACCCAATCTGCATACAATCCATCATACAATCAGTCATACAATCCATCTGCTGATTGATTGTATGATTGTGTACACAAGATGTGCACCCAATCTGCATACAATCCATCTTACAATCAGTCATACAATCCATCTGCTGCATGATTGTGTACACAAGATGTGCACACAATCTGCATACAATCCATCTTACAATCAATTGAGATTGTATGATTGGGTACCATATCTTTCTGATGTATGGCCACCTTAAGTGTAGTAGTGCAGTTAAGCTGGCCATACATCAGAAAGATCGATCTTAAGATCGATTGTGCTCATGATTGTGTACAATTTCCCTTGAAATCCCCGGCAGTCCTTGGTGGTTTTTGGACACACAATCTACTCACAATCCATCATACAATCAATCATACAATCCATCTGCTGTATTATTGTGTACACAAGATGTGCACACAATCTGCATACAATCCATCATACAATCAGTCATACAATCCATCTGATGATTGATTGTATGATTTGTGTACACAAGATGTGCGCACAATCTGCATACAATCCATCATACAATCAGTCATACAATCCATCTGATGATTGATTGTATGATTTGTGTACACAAGATGTGCGCACAATCTGCATACAATCCATCTTACAATCAATTGAGATTGTATGTTCGGGTACAATATCTTTCTGATGTATGGCCACCTTTAAACTGTTAATGTTGTTAACATGTGCAGTGCAGACTAGAGTTAGACTGCAGTGCAGACAGAGGGGTGCTTTCAGTTCTGTGCAGTGGTTGTAAGGTGCCTATTGAATTATTGTGATTGACCTTTACCTTAACTTAATGTTTGGGAGAGTTTTAGGAGAAGGGCGCTCTGCCTCTGTGCCGGCTGCTAAGTCAGGTTTGTCCAAACCTAGGGGAATTACAATAAAGAAAAATGACTAGCGCTCAGGCTATAGATTGGTATCAGTGGTTTACTGATAGGGTGTGGATATCAAAAAGTGCCTAATGTATGATAGGTGTGATCAATGTCTTAGAAGATATGACAATGAGGTAAAATAAAATATATTTATTTATCAGGTATCATGGATGTATTGTCAGCATACAAACATGTGGGGTGGGAAAGGGGTGTTGGAGAGAAGGCCCTTGTGGAGGGATCCGGGGAAAGCAAATATGTGGCTGCAATAGCCTGATTGTCCAAGTTCACAGAGGGATGTGTGGTCCCAGAGCAGACACCGCTTCACCTCCTGCGGTGAACGCGGTCTGTGTGCTCTGGATGGGGGTGGGCAGTGGAGGGGAAAAACAGTCACAAGTCCCAGCTGCGGTAATGCTCGGTGGCTGAAATTGTCCAAAGGGTCATGGAAAGTGTCCAAGTGGTGCCCAGTCCAGAGCGTCCTCCTGCTGGTCTTGGCGATGCACCCAACACTTACCTGATACCCGGTGGTGTCCTCTCTATGACCGTCCCACGTCGCGCTGAGTCTGGCTGTGTCCTGCTGGTGTCTGCACAGCCGTGCAGCAGCACCAGTGAAGATTCTGCGTCGCTTCCACAGTGACCTCAGTACTTCCGGGTCCCGCAGCTGTGCGTGCGCCGGGTACCTAGGGTCACTGGAGTAACACGGGCTCGACTCCCGGTGGGGAGGAGACTGCTGTGATGATGGCTGAGTAGTGGAGCTGTGGTCCAACGCGTTTCAACCCCTCTAGGGTCTTTTTCAAGGATGATGTTCTGTGGTAAGCTATGGCTTTTTGAAGGTAGTGAGCAGACCCCGCCCCTTAGAGGAGGGCGCTCATTGGTCTGTGTCCATCAAAGGTATTGTGCAGTGTCATACCTGTTATATGAGTAAGGGGTGGATGTCCATCATGAAAGAACTTTGATTGATATTTCCATATACAGTAAGTTGATTTGAAGGGCATGACGGGTTTTATGCGGAACCTGATGTTTTGTAAGTCATGTGTCGACCATGTCACATATTGGTGAGTTTAAGTCTCAGAATTGTGTGATGTTGATAGGTATGGGGTAGTGCTGTGTCGCCTGTCAACTCCCCATGTCGGATGATAAAAAAAGTTCAAAATAGGTGGGTCACAGTACCTATCGGATATGAGTCAGGGGCATGTGTCCACGCTGAGTAGTCCTGTTACCTGTGGACGTCTGTTGTAGATAGTGGTCGTTAAAAATGGACTGTGTTGTCTGGAGGGTCGACACTGATTGTGTCGACTCTTGTCTGAGTTATAGGCTGAATCATGTGGGAACAGATTTAATGTGTAGTCAGTTATTATTTGGAAATGATCCCCAGGTTAAAATCTATGTTGAGTCCGTTGGGTGTAAGTGTTTTCAACTGGAAGATCCAGAACAACTCTCCTATCTAACGTGGCTGCAAAGTCACCCCCACTCCAGTTTCTTTTAGGTGCCTCAATGGCTGTAAACTGCAGTCCTTTGGGGTTGCAATTGTGTCTGTCCTTGTAGTGAGAGGACACACTGTGTTGTGCATACCCTCTTTTTTTTGGTTTGAATGGACAAGGTGGGTTTGATGTGATTTTTTGTCAGTTTTTGTTTGGGGTCTGGGGCTTTCCTGAAGACTAGTTTAGGTTTATCTTGAATGTGTGCTTTCAGATCTGCGTCTTCCTGTAGTATATGCCAATGTTTCTTCAGAATTTTCTTAAGGGTGTGGGCTGATTGGTTATATTGCGTGATAAATAGAGTGTTGTTGTTGTCGGTGGTCTCTGTTTTGTCTTTTATGGTTAATGTGTGTGCCCGGTCTGTGTTGTGTACTTCTTGTTGTGCTGCTTCAACTGCTATGGGATTGTATTGCTTTTCTAGAAATTGTCGCTTTAGTTCATCGGATTGTGTTTCGTAATCTGTTATTTTGGAACAGTTCCGTCTTATTCTGCGGAACTGTCCTTTAGGTATGTTGTCGAGCCACGGTCTGTGATGTCCACTATTGTACAGTATGTAGCTGTTTACATCAACAGCTTTTTTATAAGTTCTAGTGTGTATCGTGTCTTGTTCAATGTATATTTCTAAATCCAGAAACTGTACTGCGTGTTTACTGTAATGAGTGGTAAATTTGAGGTTGTTATTGTTGGTATTGAGTTGCTCTATGAAGTGTTGTATGGAGTCCTCTGGCCCTCTCCAGATGAATATGATATCATCTATATATCTCCGCCATAGGATCAAATTGGCACTCCAGTCATGCTCACCCCAGATATGGTCCTCCTCCCACTTCCCCATAAATAGGTTTGCATAACTGGGTGCCACTTTTGATCCCATGGCGGTCCCTGTAGTCTGTAAATAAAATGAGTTGTTGAACCAGAAGTAGTTGTGTAGTAGTATGTAGTCGAGTGCTTTTATGATGAAGTCTGAGTGTTCTATTGGTAGTGTTTTGTGCTGTCAAGTCCTTGTCGATGGTTGATTATTGTGTATAGAGATGTGACGTCGCTAGTGGCTATCCAGTAGTCTTCCTTCCAGTCTATGTGTTGTAATGTGTTGAGGATTGCTTCTATCTCACAACATTAGGTTTACTCAAAACACCAAACAAAGCCAAAACCGTAGTGACAAGAACCACATACAAAGACCAATCTGTTTACAAAAACAAGGGTCTCACGTACCAACAGTACCACACAAAAATTCACAAAATCAACGCTATTGTAAACACACAAAACGCTATCCCAAAACCCTTACAGACAAATATAGACTTAAACATCAGTGACTCAACAGACGATTCATCTGACAGTTCTTCCAACACATCTTTTTCGATACATGAAATAGAGGAAGACAGAGACTATGACGACCAAACTTTCCTTTGATGAAGGTTGGGTGACCACACTGAGGGAGTACCAAGACAATATTAGAGAAACCACTAGAACACAGACACATACCTCCGACAAACAAGGCAGTATTGACAACCCCCCTGAAGCATCATGGGGGGATCATTTTTTAGATACAGAGGCAGGCCGAAAAGCCTGCCAGACAGATCGCAACAACACAACCCCCAGATCCAACAACAAAAAACGACAAATAGAACAAGACGAGGCTGTAGAGGAGGTTCCAAGAACAGCAGCAAAAAAACAGAAACAACTGACAAACACACAGCAGACAAAACCACCAGTGACACTCCAATCTACAACCTCAGCGATACCACACTGACCCCAGAACAAGAAACTGTACTGACTAAAGGACTCAAATTCGCACCTTACAATAAACCAAACAAATTTGAAGTCTTTTGCGACTTACATGCTTTCACTAGAAAATTATGTCTAAAAAAATATTTCAACTCTAACCCCATTGTCAGGAACCATCAAGACACCATTGAGAAATACCAGCACACAAACTTGAGACCACAATCACACTTCAACCCAACATATCTCAAAAGTCACCACATAAAAACTTTTGAATCATTGGTAACTAGGGACCTAGAAACCATTGATCAAAAGAACTCACACAGCACAACACCCAACCTCACCAAACAGGAAACCCAGGCCATTAAAGAACTTGAGAAAAACAAAGACATCACTATCAAACCCGCAGACAAGGGGGGGGGGGGGGCATCGTCATCTTAAACACCACTGACTACATACAAGAATCGCACAACATCTTAGAAGACACCGACACATACCAACAATTGAAACAAGACCCCACACTAGCCTACAAAAAAGAACTAGACACCCTCCTAGAAGAGGGAAGACGCATGGGCATCCTCAATAAATCCGAGTACACATTCATCAAAACAGATCATCCCATCATACCGTTTTTTTATTACTTACCCAAACTACACAAAAATCCCAAGAAACCACCTGGCAGACCCATAATCTCAGGTATCAAATCACTATCCGCCAACCTCGCACAATATACGGACAATTTCTTACAGGGAATAGTGAAGAACCTACCATCTTACATCAGAGACACGACAGACATCCTCAACACATTACAACACATAGACTGGAAGGAAGACTACTGGATAGCCACTAGCGACGTCACATCTCTATACACAATAATCAACCATCGACAAGGACTTGACAGCACAAAACACTTCCTAGACACAGCCTCAACACTACCAATAGAACACTCAGACTTCATCATAAAAGCACTCGACTACATACTACTACACAACTACTTCTGGTTCAACAACTCATTTTATTTACAGACTACAGGGACCGCCATGGGATCAAAAGTAGCGCCCAGTTATGCAAACCTATTTATGGGGAAGTGGGAGGAGGACCATATCTGGGGTGAGCATGACTGGAGTGCCAATTTGATCCTATGGCAGAGATATATAGATGATATCATATTCATCTGGAGAGGGCCAGAGGACTCCATACAACACTTCATAGAGCAACTCAATACCAACAATAACAACCTCAAATTTACCACTCATTACAGTAAACACGCAGTACAGTTTCTGGATTTAGAAATATACATTGAACAAGACACGATACACACTAGAACTTATAAAAAAGCTGTTGATGTAATCAGCTACATACTGTACAATAGTGGACATCACAGACCGTGGCTCGACAACATACCTAAAGGACAGTTCCGCAGAATAAGACGGAACTGTTCCAAAATAACAGAATACGAAACACAATCCGATGAACTAAAGCGACAATTTCTAGAAAAGCAATACAATCCCATAGCAGTTGAAGCAGCACAACAAGAAGTACACAACACAGACCGGGCACACACATTAACCATAAAAGACAAAACAGGGACCACCGACAACAACAACACTCTATTTATCACGCAATATAACCAATCAGCCCACACCCTTAAGAAAATTCTGAAGAAACATTGGCATATACTACAGGAAGACGCAGATCTGAAAGCACACATTCAAGATAAACCTAAACTAGTCTTCAGGAAAGCCCCAGACCTCAAACAAAAACTGACAAAAAATCACATCAAACCCACCTTGTCCATTCAAACCACCCTAACCAATAGCATAGGTTTCTTCCACTGTGGAACATGTATAGAAAGAAAAGAGTATGTCCATGTGTGATGCACCTGTTGAAACTCACACGAGTAAAAAGTAACTTTTATTTGTCAATTTTAAGAAAGCGAAATATATAAAAAAACACATACAACAAATACACTCTGTGTTAAAAAACGGTGGCTCTCTGATCCTATGGGCGGTATAAATCTACCTTAAATTCAAATACAGAAATGGAGGGCCATAATATTTTTATAGTGTAATGTAATATCACAGTGTTGTATCACTGAATGGTTGGCCACAATCCCTAAATGGAGGCGCACTAAATGACGATACAAGATCAAAATAGAACGTATTGTTGGACAGGCAGTGTGAATAAATGGTGCATGAAGGTCTGCCTGGGCTACTGTTTAACACAATATGTATTCCTGACGTCTATCGACACAGGTGTCGTCGTTATAGGATTTCTCCTCCCAAACACAAATATAGGCTGGCAATTATCACAGTGCACTGTGTCAATGGGCGCCTGTCATGTATACGCCTAGTTGGGGGAAATAACTGTGTACCACAATTCCTGGTCCTAGTATGCGTCAACGCAAATGTCATCACCTAGGGTATGTCCCTTCTCCAACAAATATATAGGCTGGTGATTTAATCCTGCGCATTAAATATGCGGGTGCTTGTCACCTATAGGCCTAGTTGGGGGTGACAGCCTGGTGATAACTGTGTCGAGTTTTTTGGATGTCGACTTCCAAACAAATATAATCAGGCTGGTGATTGTCACAGTGCGCTGAATCAGTGTGCGCCTGTCATCATAAGGCCTAGTTTGGAATGACAGTTTGAGGTGTAGATTGTCGATAATGTAAATTAACTCAAGACACCTTTGGTGGCCACAGAAAGTTAACAGAAATTACTAAGTCTCTCCATTACCCGAGAAACGGGAATAGTGTGGAGACTGGTATTAATGTTATGGCGACCGCTCATACAGATGAGTCAAATTTCATCTCTGCGGAGTGTAATTGGTCTAGTGATCAGATCTTGTGGACACAGTTGGTGTAATGTCGACACTTAGTGTCTGTAGTTTATTTGCGGACAAATAATTGATATATACAAAAAACACGTGTTATCCTGCCTCCCGTGAGGGTAATCAAATCGGTACAGGGTCGGTTTTTAGTAATATTAAAATGTCGACAGAAAAGGTCGTCACTTTCAGAGTTGTCGACTTCCAAGCAACAACAGACAGGTGGATGATTATCACAGCGTGCTAAATCAGTATGTGTCTGTCACTGGTAAGCCTGGTTTTGGACTGACAGCCTAGGGTGTAACCCGTCACTGATAGTGATTTACTCAGAACACATGCGGTGGTCATAGAAAATTAACATAACTTTCTCAGTCTCTTAAATTACCCGAAAAACGGGAATAGTGTGGAGACCAGCGATAATAGTGTTATGGTGACCACTCATAGAGATGAGTCAAATTTTATCTCAGTAAAGTATGGTTAGTCCAGTGATCAGGTGTTTGTGGACACAGTAGGTGTAATGTCGACACTTTGTGTCAGTAGTTTATTAGTAGACAAATACATTTAAATTTCACATACACATCAAATACGTTTTATCCTGCGTACTGTGAGAGTACTGTAATCGGTACAGGATCGGTTTTTGGTGGTAAAAATAAATAGATAAATGTCACATATGCACCATATATGAAACTAACGTGGCAGATAGTACAAACCACCTCAATTAGCAGGTACACTATACGGGGTTGCTCGCATACATATACATATTCTTGCTAGATGCCATGTTTCCTCACGGTTTAAATGAGGAGAATAAATACACAGCATATCTTTAATTTTATCTCTCATCCATATTCTCTTATCTTACAAATTCCACTCTCATTTATAGTACCATTGCCTATGTTGCCTTACACCTATTATTATACTATAATATCTTTTGCATCTTTATTTTTTGTCCATCTTTATCCCCTATACCAACAGATAGTGGACATGACAGTCTCTCCAATATCATTAATACTAATATTAGGTCATTTTCTTCATCTCAACACGTTTTGGTTTCCACACTCAGTTTGTTTTTATTTGTCACACTCACCTTTATTATTATTTCTTCACTGACCAATATCCCCACAGTGGATTATCTCTTGGATCTCACTTGAGCACCCATGATAGATGAATTGCTCTTTTTTTTTTCTGTAGTCCTTCTTTGCGATTGCAGTCAGATACACACCAAAAAAAAAATATATATATATATATCCCCTTCCTGACAGAGCCAGTTTTTGCGTTCCTGACAGAGCCCTTTTTTTCAAATCTGACATGTATCACTTAAGTGGGGATAACTTTTTTTTGCTTTTACTTATCCCAGTGATTTTGAGATTGTTTTCTCGTGACACATTGTACTTCAAATTAGTGGTAAATTTGGGTCGATACAGTCTGTGTTTTTTTGTGAAAAATACCAAAATGTCGTAAAAAAATGGAAAATTTAGCAATTTGCAAAATGTTAAATTTTCTGCTTGTGAGACAAATAATCATACCACTCAAAATAGTTAATAACTAACATAGACCATATGTCTACTTTATGTTTCCATCATTATTTCAACTTCCTTTTAATTTTTTTGGACACTAGGAGGCTTACAATATGAATAGCAAATTCTCAAATTTTCAAGAAAATTTCAAACACTGAATTTTTTAGGGACCAGTTCAGTTCTGATGTGACTTTGAGGGACTTGTATGTGAGACACCCCCATAAATGATGCCATTTCAAAAACTGCACCCCTCACAGTATTCAAAACAGCATTTTGGAAGTTTGTTAACCCTTTAGGTGTTTCACAGGAATTAAAACAAAGTGTAGGTGAAATTTCAAAATTTCATTTTTTTAGCAGATTTTCAATTTTAATACATTTTTCTAAGGAACACAGTAGATTTTACTAGAGAAATGTGACTAAAAATTGATTCCCCCAATTCTTTTGTTTTCATAAATATCCTATATGTGGCCCTAGTGTGCACGTTGACCAAACCACAGGCTTCATAATAGAAGGAGCACCTACTTGATTTTGGAGCCTCCTTTTTATGAGATTATTTTTTAGGCACCATGTAGGTTTCTAGGCACCATAAGATGCTAAAATTTAGGAACCCCCCCACAAGTGACCCCATTTTGCAAACTACACCCCTCAGGGAATTCATCTAGGGGTATAGTGTACATTTCAAACCCCCAGGGGTTTCACCAATTGTGGTACAACTGGGCAGTGAAAATGAAAAATTAAATTTTTTACACAAAAATGCAGTTCTGGCTCAAAATTTTTCATTTTCACAAGGAATGAAGGAGACAAAGCACCCCAAAATCTGTGCCCCAATTTCTCCCGAGTACGGCAATGCCTCACATGTGACCAAAAAATACCATTTGGGTGCATGGCAGGACTCAGAATGGAAGGAGTGATTTTTGGATTTTGCAGCTCAGATTCTGGTGGAATGTTGGTGGGTGCTATGTCGCATTAGCAAGACCCCCCAAGCACCAATACAGTGGAACCCCCCCACAAGTGACCCCATTTTGCAAACTACACCCCTCAGGGAATTCATCTAGGGGTATAGTGTACATTTCAAACCCCCAGGGGTTTCACCAATTTTGATACAACTGGGCAGTGAAAATGAAAAATTACATTTTTTTACACAAAAATGCAGTTCTGGCTCAAAATTTTTCATTTTCAGAAGTTATGAAGGAGAAAAAGCACCCCAAAATCTGTGCCCCAATTTCTCCCGAGTACGGCAATGCCTCACATGTGACCAAAAAATACCATTTGGGTGCATGGCAGGACTCAGAAGGGAAGGAGTGATTTTTGGATTTTGCAGCTCAGATTCTGGTGGAATGTTGGTGGGTGCTATGTCGCATTAGCAAGACCCCCCAAGCACCAATACAGTGGAACCCCCCCACAAGTGACCCCATTTTGCAAACTACACCCCTCAGGGAATTCATCTAGGGGTATAGTGTACATTTCAAACCCCCAGGGGTTTCACCAATTTTGATACAACTGGGCTGTGCAAATGAAAAATTACATTTTTTACACAAAAATGCAGTTCTGGCTCAAAATTTTTCATTTTCACAAGGAATGAAGGAGACAAAGCACCCCAAAATCTGTGCCCCAATTTCTCCCCAGTACGGCAATGCCTCACATGTGACCAAAAAATACCATTTGGGTGCATGGCAGGACTCAGAAGGGAAGGAGTGATTTTTGGATTTTGCAGCTCAGATTCTGGTGGAATGTTGGTGGGTGCTATGTCGCATTAGCAAGACCCCCCAAGCACCAATACAGTGGAACCCCCCCCACAAGTGACCCCATTTTGCAAACTACACCCCTCAGGGAATTCATCTAGGGGTATAGTGTACATTTCAAACCCCCAGGGGTTTCACCAATTTTGATACAACTGGGCAGTGAAAATGAAAAATTACATTTTTTTACACAAAAATGCAGTTCTGGCTCAAAATTTTTCATTTTCAGAAGGTATGAAGGAGAAAAAGCACCCCAAAATCTGTGCCCCAATTTCTCCCGAGTACGGCAATGCCTCACATGTGACCAAAAAATACCATTTGGGTGCATGGCAGGACTCAGAAGGGAAGGAGTGATTTTTGGATTTTGCAGCTCAGATTCTGGTGGAATGTTGGTGGGTGCTATGTCGCATTAGCAAGACCCCCCAAGCACCAATACAGTGGAACCCCCCCACAAGTGACCCCATTTTGCAAACTACACCCCTCAGGGAATTCATCTAGGGGTATAGTGTACATTTCAAACCCCCAGGGGTTTCACCAATTTTGATACAACTGGGCTGTGCAAATGAAAAATTACATTTTTTACACAAAAATGCAGTTCTGGCTCAAAATTTTTCATTTTCACAAGGAATGAAGGAGACAAAGCACCCCAAAATCTGTGCCCCAATTTCTCCCCAGTACGGCAATGCCTCACATGTGACCAAAAAATACCATTTGGGTGCATGGCAGGACTCAGAAGGGAAGGAGTGATTTTTGGATTTTGCAGCTCAGATTCTGGTGGAATGTTGGTGGGTGCTATGTCGCATTAGCAAGACCCCCAAAGCACCAATACAGTGGAACCCCCCCACAAGTGACCCCATTTTGCAAACTACACCCCTCAGGGAATTCATCTAGGGGTATAGTGTACATTTCAAACCCCCAGGGGTTTCACCAATTTTGATACAACTGGGCAGTGAAAATGAAAAATTACATTTTTTTACACAAAAATGCAGTTCTGGCTCAAAATTTTTCATTTTCAGAAGGTATGAAGGAGAAAAAGCACCCCAAAATCTGTGCCCCAATTTCTCCCGAGTACGGCAATGCCTCACATGTGACCAAAAAATACCATTTGGGTGCATGGCAGGACTCAGAAGGGAAGGAGGGATTTTTGGATTTTGCAGCTCAGATTCTGGTGGAATGTTGGTGGGTGCTATGTCGCATTAGCAAGACCCCAAAAGCACCAATACAGTGGAATCCCCCCACAAGTGACCCCATTTTGCAAACTACACCCCTCAGGGAATTCATCTAGGGGTATAGTGTACATTTCAAACCCCCAGGGGTTTCACCAATTTTGATACAACTGGGCAGTGAAAATGAAAAATTACATTTTTTTACACAAAAATGCAGTTCTGGCTCAAAATTTTTCATTTTCAGAAGGTATGAAGGAGAAAAAGCACCCCAAAATCTGTGCCCCAATTTCTCCCGAGTACGGCAATGCCTCATGTGTGACCAAAAAGTGGCAGGACTCAGAAGGGAAGGAGTGATATTTGGATTTTGCAGCACAAATTCTGGTAGAATGTTGGTGGGTGCTATGTCGCATTAGCAAGACCCCCAAAGCACCAATACAGTGGAACCCCCCCACAAGTGACCCCATTTTGCAAACTACAACCCTCAGGGAATTCATCTAGGGGTATAGTGTACATTTCAAACCCCCAGGGGTTTCACCAATTTTGATACAACTGGGCAGTGAAAATGAAAAATTACATTTTTTTACACAAAAATGCAGTTCTGGCTCAAAATTTTTCATTTTCAGAAGGTATGAAGGAGAAAAAGCACCCCAAAATCTGTGCCCAATTTCTCCCGAGTACGGCAATGCCTCACATGTGACCAAAAAATACCAGTTGGGTGCATGGCAGGACTCAGAAGGGAAGGAGTGATTTTTGGATTTTGCGGCTCAGATTCTGGTGGAATGAATGGTGGGTGCTATGTGGCATTAGCAAGACCCCCGAAGCACGGTGAAATTATGAACCTAATAATCCATAGATGTGTGGTATATTTTAAAACACTCCTTTATACATAGGCCGGGTTTGTCGGGGCAAGTGTCACACTGGAAAATAGTTTGCTTTCTTATTCCCTTTTTATAGCAAACTTTGCACCTTTTTTGTGTCCTGCCCTTTTTTCCAGTGGAGGGGATTTCATCAGGAAAATGCTGCCCTGGTACAATACGGGGGCCAGTACTAGAAGTACTGGGGCCCTCTGCCTGCTGGTTCCCAAATATTAGGCCCTTTATGACTTCCTCTTGAAAGTGCATAAATGTCCCCCTCTGGCCGGTAGAACGGAATAGCACGTAACTGTTATACAGTGCCATCTGGATGATATACACGGCCAGCTTCTTGTACCAGATTTTTGTTTTCCGCAGGGCACTGTACGGCTTCAGTACCTGATCTGAAAGATCCACTCCGCCCATGTACCTATTGTAATCCAGGATACAATTAGGTTTTGAGGTGTGGGTACTGGTACCTCGTACAGGGACGGAGGTGGTACTGTCTCCGTGAATTGTTGTCAGTATAAGGACATCCCTCTTGTCCTTATATTTGACCAACAACATATTTTCGGTGCATATTCCCCTGCTTTCACCCCTTCTCATTACTTGGGCAATGTGCGTTTTTGGGAGGCCTCTTTGGTTCTTGCGCACAGTACCGCAAGCTGCTGTACCTCTTGAACCAAGGGCCTTAAACAGGGGGATGCTAGTGTAAAAGTTATCCACATAGAGGTGATAACCTTTATCCAGGAAGGGGTGCACTAAATCCCAGACAATTTTTCCACTAACACCTACGAGGGAGGGGGGGCATTCTGGCGGTTCAATTCTTGAATCCTTCCCTTCATATACCCTAAACATGTGGGTGTACCCTGAGGTGCTTTCACACAGCTTATACATTTTTATGCCATACCTTGCCCTCTTACTGGGAAGGTACTGGCGGAATTTAACCCTTCCTTTAAAATGTATAAGGGACTCGTCAATACAAATACATTTTTCAGGGATGTACATCTCTGCAAATTTGGCACTGAAATGATCAATGACTGGCCTGACTTTGAATAGCCGGTCAAAGGTGGGATCATCTCTGGGTGGGCACTGTGCATTATCGTTGTAATGCAAAAATTTAAGGATCGTCTCAAAACGAGTCCGGGTCATGGCCATACGGTAAAATGGGGTGCTGTACAGAACATCTGTACTCCAATATTGCCTAATTTCTGGCTTTTTTACTATGCCCATATGAAACACCAGACCCCAAAACGTCATCATCTCTACTGCATCTACAGGGGTCCACCTAGCAAATGATGACGTGGGGTTTTGAGCAATAAACTGCTGGGCATATAAATTAGTTTGGTCCACCATTAAATTTATAAAATCATCAGAGAAAAATAATTTGAAAAAGTCAATTTCTCTGAGACCTGTGGAATCAAATTGGATTCCTGGCATGGCCAAAAACTCAGGAACCTGGGGCTCAAAATTGTCTGGTGGTGGGGTCCATACGAGATCAATTATTGGGGGGGGGTCTCAGCTGCTCTACGGGGGCGTCTTTGAGGGGGTCCCTCATCACCAGAGGAGGAAGAGGAGCTTAAGACGAATCCTTCAAATTCCCCGCTTGCATCACTGGCTGTGTCAGAGTCAGAGGCAAGCATGGCATATGCCTCCTCCGCTGAATACATTCTTCTAGATCACTGGGATGACATTTGGGATGCCATTTTTATTTTTGTGTTTCTGGTAGTGAAATGTTTCAACACGTGTATAGTGTAGGGGGGGTACAAACTTTATTTCAACCCGGGGGGTATGTAGTGTGTAGTGTGTATGTAGTGCAGAAAAAAAAAATACTTTATACAGGAATTTGATCCCAATAAAAAAAAAAAAAATTGAAGGGGTTAAAAAAAAAAAAAATTGAAGGGGTTAAAAAAAAAAAAAAAAAAGGTCCTGCGCCAAAAATTGAGCACAGATGTTGGTCAGAAACGTCCGTCACTGAACAGCGCTCAAAGGCAACAGGAATTTGATCAAAAAAAAATAAATAAATAGATCAACCCTGTGCCGAAAAAGCTGATCAGTGATGTACGTCACTGATCAGCGCACAGTGGCCACAGGACACCCACAAAATCACAGTGTGTGTAAAAAAAAAATTAAAAAAAGACCCCACAGCACCCTCAAAAAAAAAAAAAGGTGATCACTGATGCGACACTGATTACCAGTGAGGGGCAGCAGGTGCACAACCTTTGGTGCAACTGACAGTGCAACTGGCAGCAACTGACAGGTATATATATAAAAAAAAAAAAACCTCTGCACCCCCAAAAAGTTGCTGATCAGTTAATTTATACTGATCAGCACAAAAGGGGGGGCAGCAGTCAGTTGCACACGCAGTACAGCTGTATATATATATATAAAAATATAAAGCACAATCTGTCACTATCTCTCTATCTCTCTCTATCTCTCTCTATCTATAACTCTATCACACTGCAGCAGCACAAAATATAGCACTCTCTGTCACTATCTCTCTCTATCTCTCTATCTATAACGCTATCACACTGCAGCAGCACAACACAGGAAGTCACAAGTAGTAACAGGATCCAGGAAGCATCCAGCACGCTACAAGCAGTGATCAGGTAAGTATTTGGAAGGATCAGGTCAGTATATCACGGCAGATAGGCACGGTGACCGCACTGCACGCAATTCCAGACCGGAATGGCGTCTGCAGTGCAGTCACCGTTAGTTTAAATCACCCTCCATGGCTGTGATTGGTTCGTCGGTCCGACGAACCAATCACGGCCTTTGGGGGCGGGCAGGGTGAGGTGGGGTGACACCAGTGTCACCCTTACACCCCGTGGTGATTGGTACTGTACTTTACAGCACCAATCACCACCGATCCCTGTGTCACCGGCGAACGTTATTCGCCGGTACACAGAAAACGCTGTGAATGGCTGTTCACATTTGAACAGCCAATCACAGCGATCACCGACGGGGGGGCGGCATCGCAGCCCCCCCTGGGCATGCAGGGACATGTCTGCTGTCAGGGACAGCAGACATGTTTAAACTGTCACTGCGTCTATAGACGCGGTGACAGTTTAAAGCCATGACGTACATTTACGCCATGTGTCGGGAAGTACATCCCGGCCATGACGTAAATGTACGTCAAATGTCGGGAAGGGGTTAAATATATATGTATATTTTTCACTTATATTCCTCTAATTATCACATTAGTCTTCCACAAAGCGGACAGACCGTTTATGATTTCACCCTGTACACCAATACCCCTCTCTCTCGTGTCACTGTCACATTTTTTGACATTTTTTGTCATATTTAATTTAATACATCTAAAGAATTTTTCCTTTCTTGACACATTATAGTGTCTCCATTTTTATTGACATATGACTATCGCAGATGAGATACGATATCACTATTAAATATATCTTTTTCTCTTTCTCATGTCCCTTTACGTTTCTTACTGATAATGATAATGGAATTATTATACAAATTTCAGTATTTTTAGTTTTTCGATGTTGTCAACAGATAATGTGGGAAAGATGGATACTTTATAATAAGGTGTCTCCATGAGAAACATTATTGCATTAACATGGTTACACTCTGGCACAAACATGGCAATTATGAGAATACCATGCCCCGTCAGGGACCTGTGACTTAATCCTTTTGCCCCTTAACTGTACTTTGCGATTATTGGTACTTTCCTCCTCCCCTCCCTCTCCCTGCCGATTTGCTGATTTACTTACCCCTTAGCATTGTATGAACTATTCTGCTCCTGCCCGACGGCTGTCACAATCTGGGACATTAACTCCCATGAAGGAATCCCTGATTAGACGGGCACCACACAAAAACAGCGTGTAGCTGAACATTACGCATACGTTACCTGGATATGATCTGCGGCTATTTCAGCAATATTCTGGGAGACAGCAGAGGATAAGATTTGACAATAGTCAATCACTCCCGGAGGCTGCCACGCCCCGTAGCCAATCAGATCTGTCCCACTATGACAGACTCAAACTCATAGGACGCAGCAACCTTCAATCACATTACGCCCACCCCAGGGAGGGTATTTAACAGCCTCAGTTTGGCCAGACGGGTTGGCCTTGAAAAAGCTGTTTGCGAAGCGTGCGCCGGCTAGCGGTGTCGCTCTCTGATCTTAAAATTTACTAGGATGCATTTTGATTGATGTACTTTTCTTACAGGAACCCCTATTAGAGGCGCACTGACAGACAGTGTGAGGACAGCCTCACGCGTGTCATAGAACAGTGGCAGCAACCTCTTTGAATTATCAGACACTAGCTCACAGAGAAGATAGTGTGGGAATTGCCTTCCACCCCTCTGACATTTGTTACTTGTCCTTGGGGCATTATAACACTTCCATTACCCGCACTTAGGGTTTTTTGGAATATTTCCTCCACACAGTTTGGAGACAGTGTTATTTGTATGCGAGCAACCCCGTATAGTGTACCTGCTAATTGAGGTGGTTTGTACTATCTGCCACGTTAGTTTCATATAGGGTGCATATGTGACATTTATCTATTTATTTTTACCACCAAAAACCGATCCTGTACCGATTACAGTACTCTCACAGTACGCAGGATAAAACGTATTTGATGTGTATGTGAAATTTAACTGTATTTGTCTACTAATAAACTACTGACACAAAGTGTCGACATTACACCTACTGTGTCCACAAACACCTGATCACTGGACTAACCATACTTTACTGAGATAAAATTTGACTCATCTCTATGAGTGGTCACCATAACACTATTATCGCTGGTCTCCACACTATTCCGGTTTTCGGGTAATTTAAGAGACTGAGAAAGTTATGTTAATTTTCTATGACCACCGCATGTGTTCTGAGTTAATCACTATCAGTGACGGGTTACACCCTAGGCTGTCAGTCCAAAACCAGGCTTACCAGTGACAGACACATACTGATTTAGCACGCTGTGATAATCATCCACCTGTCTGTTGTTGCTTGGAAGTCGACAACTCTGAAAGTGACGACCTTTTCTGTCGACATTTTAATATTACTAAAAACCGACCCTGTACCGATTTGATTACCCTCACGGGAGGCAGGATAACACGTGTTTTTTGTATATATCAATTATTTGTCCGCAAATAAACTACAGACACTAAGTGTCGACATTACACCAACTGTGTCCACAAGATCTGATCACTAGACCAATTACACTCCGCAGAGATGAAATTTGACTCATCTGTATGAGCGGTCGCCATAACATTAATACCAGTCTCCACACTATTCCCGTTTCTCGGGTAATGGAGAGGCTTAGTAATTTCTGTTAACTTTCTGTGGCCACCAAAGGTGTCTTGAGTTAATTTACATTATCGACAATCTACACCTCAAACTGTCATTCCAAACTAGGCCTTATGATGACAGGCGCACACTGATTCAGCGCACTGTGACAATCACCAGCCTGATTATATTTGTTTGGAAGTCAACATCCAAAAAACTCGACACAGTTATCACCAGGCTGTCACCCCCAACTAGGCCTATAGGTGACAAGCACCCGCATATTTAATGCGCAGGATTAAATCACCAGCCTATATATTTGTTGGAGAAGGGACATACCCTAGGTGATGACATTTGCGTTGACGCATACTAGGACCAGGAATTGTGGTACACAGTTATTTCCCCCAACTAGGCGTATACATGACAGGCGCCCATTGACACAGTGCACTGTGATAATTGCCAGCCTATATTTGTGTTTGGGAGGAGAAATCCTATAACGACGACACCTGTGTCGATAGACGTCAGGAATACATATTGTGTTAAACAGTAGCCCAGGCAGACCTTCATGCACCATTTATTCACACTGCCTGTCCAACAATACGTTCTATTTTGATCTTGTATCGTCATTTAGTGCGCCTCCATTTAGGGATTGTGGCCAACCATTCAGTGATACAACACTGTGATATTACATTACACTATAAAAATATTATGGCCCTCCATTTCTGTATTTGAATTTAAGGTAGATTTATACCGCCCATAGGATCAGAGAGCCACCGTTTTTTAACACAGAGTGTATTTGTTGTATGTGTTTTTTTATATATTTCGCTTTCTTAAAATTGACAAATAAAAGTTACTTTTTACTCGTGTGAGTTTCAACAGGTGCATCACACATGGACATACTCTTTTCTTTCTATACATGTTCCTATACCTTATGTCCAGTGGTAGCACACCTCCGATAACTATTGACATCTTTCCAGTCATTGTACCAACTGGGGGTCCACCTTTTTGCCTCTCATAGATGAGGATCCTGTGCGAATAGCCCAAGCTTTGTTTGTTCCAATTTGTTTGTGAAGTTACTTCACTTTCCTCACTATTCAGCACGGATATTATATTCATACGAGTTCATTACTATAAACTTCTAGATTTGTTTCATCCTTAACAACCCGTGTTTTCCAAACTGAGGTTCCCTATATTGGGATACCATACTTCAATCATGCTTAACCCAGAGATACCCATGAATGCTGCTCCCCAATTTAGCCTGAGTAATGAACTGGACCTCAGACAAGCCACGTTCAGACAGAATTGAGAAACCATGCTAGAAAGAGATCTGTCCCACTTTAACACACGACAAGAGGACTGGATGAATGATCTCCAACAGCTCAAAATGATCTTAATGAAACAAACTAAGACATTTTGGAATAAAATGACCTTTGAGAGCTACATAAAACAAAAAGTGACACCCAGAGGCCTGAGACCCAGGGTTTTCCCTTCATTTGAGCTGGCCACACCAGCCCTTAAAAATGAATGGGAAAGAGCCCTGACCAACTGTTCCTTCGAACTCATTAATATCCTGGTCAAACATGATGAGACAGTTTTGAATCAATATACCACCGATATAGCAACTCTCAGCAACAAATTAAAACCCTTTGAAGGCCTAGAAAAATTTAAAAAAACATTCATGAAATTTAAAAGTGAGATTGACAATCTAGAGAAAGAGGTCATTAGTAGAAAGAAAGGGAAAATGCAGAGAGATGTTCATGACTTTCAACATGATCAGGTATACAAATGGAATTATAATAGGAACAGACCTACATCTACCAACTCAGCCAAATATAGTAGCTCGGAACTTGAGTCCTCAGGTAATGAATCAGGACAGGATGGGCCTATCCCCAGCACCTCACAGAGGAATTTTTTAGGGGCCAGCCCAGGTTTCATCAGAGAAACCCTTGGAAGAGACATGGCAGGACAAGGAGGGGGCAGAAGAAAAAAGCGAGAAGTGAGGGATTGGAGGGAGGATCACAGGGAACGGCGGAGGTACCGCAAGTAGAAGAGTCACTTAAAATCAAGTCAAGTCAAGTCAACTTTTATTGTCATCAGCAGCGGGAGAAAACTCTCACTGCAGACGAAATTGTGTAGTACATAAATACCAGTACAGTAAAAGCAATATCCGCATAATACATATATAAAAAAAAAGGGGAGAAAAATACATTGGGGATACATAAAATCAAACATCACTTCAAACATTCAACATACGCACTGCTGATGGAAGGAAACTATTGTGCAAGCGGCTAGTACGTGCCCTCATGGTTCTGAACCTTTTTAGCGAAGGTAATTGCTCGAATGAACTAAAAAACGGGTGACTGGAATCGGCTAAAATATTTTTGGTACGCTTTAAAATTCTAGAATTATAGAGCTCCAGTATGGTTGGCAGTTGCACTCCTATAATTTTGCCTGCGGCCTTAACAATACGTTCTAATTTTGAACGATCCCTAACCGTGCAATTGCCAAACCAGACGATGATGCCGAAGGTCAGAATACTTTCTATCGAGCATCTATAAAAATTTGTCATGGTAGGCTTGCTCACACCGGCTGCTTTTAAACGCCTCAGAAAAAAGAGACACTGTTGGGATTTCTTTATCTGAGTGAGAACATTGCCAGACCATGACAGATTGGCTGAGACCTGAAGTCCCAGAAACTTAACTGTCTCCAAAATTTCAACATCTGCCTCGTTTATACACACTGGTTTCTTCGGCACCACTAACTTTCTCCTGAAATCGATCACTAATTCTTTAGTTTTTCCCTCATTTAACACTAAGTTGTTTCCCTCACTCCAGGCTACCAGTCTCGCTATTTCTTTTCTGTAGTGGGTTTCATCATCCTCACTAATCAACCCCACAACTGCTATATCGTCAGCAAATTTCACAATCTTGACAGAGTCAGAGGACGATATGCAGTCATGGGTAAATAGCGAGTATAGTAGGGGACTGAGGACACATCCCTGCGGCACTCCAGTCTGAATTATGGTCTCCTCAGATACGGTGTTCCCTATTTTGACCACCTGGGGTCTGTTAGTTAGGAAATTCAGGATCCAGTTGCAAGTAGATCCACTCAAGCCCAAGTCAAATAGTTTCGACACTAGTGACATTGGGATCACTGTGTTAAATGCGGAACTATAGTCAACCAGAAGAATCCTAACATAGGTTGATTTATGCTCCAAGTGCGTTAGGGTGGAGTGCATGACAGAAGCTACAGCATCGTCAGAACAACGGTTTTTCCTATATGCAAATTGGAAGGGATCAAATTCTGCCGGCAAGAATGACTGAATCTGTCTTACGAGCAGTTTCTCAATACATTTGGTTACTAATGACGTTAACGCAATAGGGCGGTAGTCATTCAAACATTTGGGGAGGCCTTTCTTTTTGGGAACTGGGATGATGGTCGAGGTTTTTAGGCATTTTGGGTCTATACAGTCCAAGAGGGATTGGTTAAATAAAAAGGTTAAAATCCCACCCAATTGGTCTGCACAGTTTGCCAGAACACTACCACAGATCCCATCAGGACCAACTGATTTTTTCGGGTCTGTCTGACGCAAGCAGTGAAATCATTAATCTCACTACCCACATTCTTACCCAACCACAAGTAACAGTATTACAAAAAGGCTTATCCTTTTCTCCATCAGAATCTTTTGATAGATTCACCTATGAAAAAGATGTACATTTGTTTGCATGTAAACTACTACTAAAAAAGTTTTATTGCAAAAAGGATAGGGATGGAGAATTTGGAACCACCACAGCCTCTCTTGGGGCACATGATCCCACCAATCTGGGACCCATTTTCAATCTGTGGTACACTGAGGAGGAAAGACAGGCTGTACTAGCATTGGAAGAACTCCAGCATGACAATGGGAGTGATAGTATTGAGGAAGAAACATCTGGGGAAACTAGCACTCTGATTTCCCAACCCAAGAAAAAGTCAACCTTTTATCCAGACTTCTCCATATGTCCTGTAGTAAAAACATTTGTTGATGTTGTAAGCAAAGATTTAGACCAACTACAGAGGGACAAGTGCCAGTATCAATTTAAGAGCAACCTCAGCCGAGATGAGCTGAAGGCTATACAAGAAATTAAAAACTGGAAGGACACCATTGTCAAACCCTCTGACAAAGGGGGGAATGTGGTACTTTGGTCGAGGGACCTCTATGTGAGAGAACTAGAAAAACAACTTCAGGATGGTACCTGTTACAAAAGATTGACTTTTAACCCCACAGAGGACTTCCTCAATTCATACTCCAAAATGCTAGATACAGCATACAAAAATGGTGTGATCACCAAAAATCAATACCAATTTCTTTTGGTTAAAACGGTACGCATCCCTACCTTGTACCTCCTCCCCAAGGTACATAAAAACGAACATACCCCACCTGGACGACCCATTGTCTCTGGCATAGGAGGTCTGACTGAGAAGGCAAGCGAGTTTGTCGACTTTCACCTACGACAATATGTAGTCACTTTGCCCTCCTATGTCAGAGACACTATGGATGTCCTCAAAAAGATACAAGATGTAGTTTTGGATTCCAATGCTTGGCTTATAACGTGCGACGTAGAAAGCCTCTACACTAGTATCCCTCACCAACAGGGCATCCATGCAGCACGATATTTTCTTAGCATGGACAGAGAAAATGATTTACATGAGATTATCATCTCACTTCTACGATTCGTGCTGGAATGAAATTATTTCGTTTGTAATGAGGCCTTCTATCTCCAGGTGCGGGGGACCGCTATGGGGAGTACGTGTGCTCCCACATACGCGAACCTGTACCTGGGGTGGTGGGAACGGGAGGTGGTGTTTCAGGAGTCCCATGAACTATATACCAACCACATATTATTGTGGTTGAGATATATAGACGACCTACTTATCATCTGGGAAGGGGATGCGGACCTGTTTGTTACCTTTATTGATATTCTCAACACCAATAATTTCAACCTCCGCCTCACCTACGAAATGAGCCAGGAAGGGGTAAACTACTTGGATTTACGCCTGAATATAGAGGAAGATGGGACCATCTCCTCCGATATGTACAGGAAAAAGACGGCCACCAATTCCTTATTACATTTTGGAAGTGCACACTTTCCTCCTGTAATTAAAGGGCTGCCGAAAGGGGAGTTCTTACGAACCAAACGTAACTGTTCACAGGCCCATACCTTCGCCAAACGAGCTGATGAGCTGAGTGGCCGTCTCAGAGAGAGAGGCTACAGCAATAGGGCCATTAAATCTGCATTTAATACCACCCAAAAAGTGACAAGAGAATCACTACTGACATCTTCTAAGAAAAACACTCAACAAGATCAAAAAGTCAGATTTATTGGGACCTATTGCCAGGAGTGGCAAGACATACAGAAAATTCTAAACCAACACCTTGATATACTCAAAACGGACCCAGATCTGTCCTCCATCCTGGGTAATAGAATTGACATCAGCTGGCGCAGAAGTAAGAACCTGCGTGACATTTTAGTCCACAGCCACCTGGAAAAATTAAGGGACCAGACAAAACCACTACTGGGTCACGTAAATGTGGGACCTGTAAGGCCTGTACTTTTATGATTGCCAAAAACTCTTATCTTGATAAATTCCACTCCACCTGGAAAATCAAGGACCAGATTACCTGCAACACAGCAGGGGTTGTATACCATTTACAGTGTCCTTGTGACAAAATTTACATAGGTAAGACTATCAGACCCTTTAAAAAAAGCGAATTATGGAGCATGTGAACAGCATCAGAAATGCCCCAAGAGACAAGGCAGCCATGAGAACCCTAACACCAGTGGCTCGCCATTTTTACCGATATCATAATCAAGACCCCTCAGGACTCAAAGCATTCGGCATGCTAAAAGTTAACCTTGGCATTAGGAGAGGTGATCTGGACAGCGAATTGCTCAGACAAGAAACCAGACTCATATTCTTGCTAGATGCCATGTTTCCTCACGGTTTAAATGAGGAGAATAAATACACAGCATATCTTTAATCTGATCTCTCATCCATATTCTCTTATCTTACAAATTCCACTCTCATTTATAGTACCATTGCCTATGTTGCCTTACACCTATTATTATACTATAATATTTTTTGCATCTTTATTTTTTGTCCATCTTTATCCCCTATACCAACAGATAGTGGACATGACAGTCTCTCCAATATCATTAATACTAATATTAGGTCATTTTCTTCATCTCAACACGTTTTGGTTTCCACACTCAGTTTGTTTTTATTTGTCACACTCACCTTTATTATTATTTCTTCACTGACCAATATCCCCACAGTGGATTATCTCTTGGATCTCACTTGAGCACCCATGATAGATGAATTGCTCTTTTTTTCTTCTGTAGTCCTTCTTTGCGATTGCAGTCAGATACACACCAAAAAATCTCTTATATATTTGGCTACATCTGTCACTCAAAGTGTGTCTGGAGCTGTAACGCTGGGTTGTGGACTTCCATCTTAATTTATGATTGTCATCACCTGTTTTAAACAGGGTAATTGATAAGAAAGGTGTTTAAGCACAGGTGATGGTAATCCATAAATTAAGAAGAAAGTCCAGAAACAGAGCAATGTGTCCCTCCTGGAGAGGGTCATGTTGGGTATGCACCTCCCTCCCTCCCTCCCCCCCCCCCCCCCATTCACGGCATCCCCACAATTAAATGGCACATGCAAAACACTGACATGGCTATGGTCGACAATGAAAAAGGTTGACAAGATTTATTTTTCACTTTTTCAATGTTTTCATATTCATTCTCATGTGTCGACATGGACACCAATGAAGTGCCACACTTATGTCAACATTTACATGTGTTGACCTTTCTGTGTTGATTTTTTCTTGTGGCAATTCGCGGCACCCCCCGCGACCCCCCTCCCGCGATTTGTAGCACACCCCCCGCAATTCGCGGCACCCCCGGTGACTCCCGCGATTCGCGGCCCCACCCCGTGACACCCCCCCCTCCTGCGATTCGCGGCACCCCGCGACCCCCCCCTCCCACGATTCGCGCCAACCCCCCGGGCCCCCCCTCCCGCGGTTCACGGTGCCCCCCATGACCCCCCCTACCGCGATTCCCCACCCCTGACCACCCCTCCTGTCATTGCGGCAACCCCCCGCCCCTGCGACCCACCCTCCCGCGATTCACTGCAACCCCCCCGCGCCCCCCCCCCCTCCCACAATTCGCGGCACCCACACCCCCCCCGCGAACCCCCCTCCCGCAATTCACGGCATCCACCCACGACCCCTCCTCCCGTGATTCGCGGACACCCCTCACCTCCTCCCTCCCCCCCACCCCCGCGCGCAATTCACGGCAACCCCAGGATTAAATGGCACATGCAAAACACTGGCACGGCTATGGTCGACAATGAAAAAGGTTGACATGAGTTTTTGTAGATTTATTTTTCTTTTTTTTAATGTTTTCATATTTATTCTCATGTGTCGACATGGACACCGATGAAGTGCCACACTTATGTCAACATTTACATGTTGATTTTTTCTTGTGGCGATTCGCGGCACCCCCGCGACCCCCCTCCCACGATTTGCAGCACACCCCCCGCAATTCGCGGCACCCCCGCGATTCGCGGCCCCACCCCGTGACACCCCCCCCTCCTGCGATTGCGGCACCCCGCGACCCCCCCTCCCACGATTCGCGCCAACCCCCCGGGCCCTCCCTCCCGCTGTTCACGGTGCCCCCCATGACCCCCCTACCGCGATTCCCCACCCTGACCCCCCTCCTGTCATTGCGGCAACCCCCCGCCCCCGCGACCCACCCTCCCGCGATTCACTGCAACCCCCCGCGCCCCCCCTCCCACAATTCGGGGTACCCACACCCCCCCCCGCGCGACCTCCCGCAATTCACGGCATCCACCCACGGCAGCACCCCTAAGCCCCTCTTTAGTCCCCCGTATACTCACACACCCCTATCACTACCCAGCTTCCTGCTCTCCTGAACCGTAACTTCCACCACTGGGGAGTCGCTGACGCTGTTTTGCCCACATGCCCCTATCATGCCTCATAGCCCAGCCTCCTGCTCTCATGCACCCGAATTCCCACCCAGTAGGAGGAGACACTGACTAAGGGCCACCATCCTGTACTCCTGTACTGCCACGCTGGACCCTCACCCACTGGCAGAAGCTGCACAGTATCTCCCACCCTCCTCTTTAGTCCCCCTTATGCCCACACACCCCTATCACTACCCAGCCTCCTGTTTTCCTGTGTCGTGACCTCCGCCAGTGGGGAGCCGCTGACTCAGAAACACCCTACTATACTATTGCACACACACACCTAAACAACACGCACACAAAGCCCCCCCCACACCCACAAATGTCACTGTACCATCCACACTATCAATGTACATCTTACTCTGTAACCGCTTTTTAATTAAACAAAACAATACACACCCCCTTCCACATCATATGCTCTCTATTTAACACATTTCACCTATAACTCAAGTTGCAATACAGGCATCTTTCATACAATTCTAACCATCTTTCTCATATGCAAATGTTCACAAATTAAGGGGGCGCAGCCCCTTACGACGGTGTGAAGAGCGCCCGTAGGGCGCGATGAATCACCTAGTATATATATATATATGTATATTTCTCACTTATATTCCTCTAATTATCACATTAGTCTTCCACAAAGCGGACAGACCGTTTATGATTTCACCCTGTACACCAATACCCCTCTCTCTCGTGTCACTGTCACATTTTTTGACATTTTTTGTCATATTTAATTTAATACATCTAAAGAATTTTTCCTTTCTTGACACATTATAGTGTCTCCATTTTTATTGACATATGACTATCGCAGATGAGATACGATATCACTATTAAATATATCTTTTTCTCTTTCTCATGTCCCTTTACGTTTCTTACTGATAATGATAATGGAATTATTATACAAATTTCAGTATTTTTAGTTTTTCGATGTTGTCAACAGATAATGTGGGAAAGATGGATACTTTATAATAAGGTGTCTCCATGAGAAACATTATTGCATTAACATGGTTACACTCTGGCACAAACATGGCAATTATGAGAATACCATGCCCCGTCAGGGACCTGTGACTTAATCCTTTTGCCCCCTAACTGTACTTTGCGATTATTGGTACTTTCCTCCTCCCCTCCCTCTCCCTGCCGATTTGCTGATTTACTTACCCCTTAGCATTGTATGAACTATTCTGCTCCTGCCCGACGGCTGTCACAATCTGGGACATTAACTCCCATGAAGGAATCCCTGATTAGACGGGCACCACACAAAAACAGCGTGTAGCTGAACATTACGCATACGTTACCTGGATATGATCTGCGGCTATTTCAGCAATATTCTGGGAGACAGCAGAGGATAAGATTTGACAATAGTCAATCACTCCCGGAGGCTGCCACGCCCCGTAGCCAATCAGATCTGTCCCACTATGACAGACTCAAACTCATAGGACGCAGCAACCTTCAATCACATTACGCCCACCCCAGGGAGGGTATTTAACAGCCTCAGTTTGGCCAGACGGGTTGGCCTTGAAAAAGCTGTTTGCGAAGCGTGCGCCGGCTAGCGGTGTCGCTCTCTGATCTTAAAATTTACTAGGATGCATTTTGATTGATGTACTTTTCTTACAGGAACCCCTATTAGAGGCGCACTGACAGACAGTGTGAGGACAGCCTCACGCGTGTCATAGAACAGTGGCAGCAACCTCTTTGAATTATCAGACACTAGCTCACAGAGAAGATAGTGTGGGAATTGCCTTCCACCCCTCTGACATTTGTTACTTGTCCTTGGGGCATTATAACACTTCCATTACCCGCACTTAGGGTTTTTTGGAATATTTCCTCCACACATTTTGGAGACAGTGTTATTTGTATGCGAGCAACCCCGTAGTGTACCTGCTAATTGAGGTGGTTTGTACTATCTGCCACGTTAGTTTCATATATGGTGCATATGTGACATTTATCTATTTATTTTTACCACCAAAAACCGATCCTGTACCGATTACAGTACTCTCACAGTACGCAGGATAAAACGTATTTGATGTGTATGTGAAATTTAACTGTATTTGTCTACTAATAAACTACTGACACAAAGTGTCGACATTACACCTACTGTGTCCACAAACACCTGATCACTGGACTAACCATACTTTACTGAGATAAAATTTGACTCATCTCTATGAGTGGTCACCATAACACTATTATCGCTGGTCTCCACACTATTCCCGTTTTTCGGGTAATTTAAGAGACTGAGAAAGTTATGTTAATTTTCTATGACCACCGCATGTGTTCTGAGTTAATCACTATCAGTGACGGGTTACACCCTAGGCTGTCAGTCCAAAACCAGGCTTACCAGTGACAGACACATACTGATTTAGCACGCTGTGATAATCATCCACCTGTCTGTTGTTGCTTGGAAGTCGACAACTCTGAAAGTGACGACCTTTTCTGTCGACATTTTAATATTACTAAAAACCGACCCTGTACCGATTTGATTACCCTCACGGGAGGCAGGATAACACGTGTTTTTTGTTTTTTGTATATATCAATTATTTGTCCGCAAATAAACTACAGACACTAAGTGTCGACATTACACCAACTGTGTCCACAAGATCGGATCACTAGACCAATTACACTCCGCAGAGATGAAATTTGACTCATCTGTATGAGCGGTCGCCATAACATTAATACCAGTCTCCACACTATTCCCGTTTCTCGGGTAATGGAGAGACTTAGTAATTTCTGTTAACTTTCTGTGGCCACCAAAGGTGTCTTGAGTTAATTTACATTATCGACAATCTACACCTCAAACTGTCATTCCAAACTAGGCCTTATGATGACAGGCGCACACTGATTCAGCGCACTGTGACAATCACCAGCCTGATTATATTTGTTTGGAAGTCAACATCCAAAAAACTCGACACAGTTATCACCAGGCTGTCACCCCCAACTAGGCCTATAGGTGACAAGCACCCGCATATTTAATGCGCAGGATTAAATCACCAGCCTATATATTTGTTGGAGAAGGGACATACCCTAGGTGATGACATTTGCGTTGACGCATACTAGGACCAGGAATTGTGGTACACAGTTATTTCCCCCAACTAGGCGTATACATGACAGGCGCCCATTGACACAGTGCACTGTGATAATTGCCAGCCTATATTTGTGTTTGGGAGGAGAAATCCTATAACGACGACACCTGTGTCGATAGACGTCAGGAATACATATTGTGTTAAACAGTAGCCCAGGCAGACCTTCATGCACCATTTATTCACACTGCCTGTCCAACAATACGTTCTATTTTGATCTTGTATCGTCATTTAGTGCGCCTCCATTTAGGGATTGTGGCCAACCATTCAGTGATACAACACTGTGATATTACATTACACTATAAAAATATTATGGCCCTCCATTTCTGTATTTGAATTTAAGGTAGATTTATACCGCCCATAGGATCAGAGAGCCACCGTTTTTTAACACAGAGTGTATTTGTTGTATGTGTTTTTTTATATATTTCGCTTTCTTAAAATTGACAAAAAAAAGTTACTTTTTACTCGTGTGAGTTTCAACAGGTGCATCACACATGGACATACTCTTTTCTTTCTATACATGTTCCTATACCTTATGTCCAGTGGTAGCACACCTCCGATAACTATTGACATCTTTCCAGTCATTGTACCAACTGGGGGTCCACCTTTTTGCCTCTCATAGATGAGGATCCTGTGCGAATAGCCCAAGCTTTGTTTGTTCTTCCACTGTGGGAAGTGCTCAGGGTGCAAGATTATGAATAACATCAGCACCAAGGCACAAACCACCTGGCACTCCACTACGTTGAACAAAACCTTCCAATACAGGGAACACCTCACATGTAACTCCACAGGGGTCATATATCTCCTCAAATGCCCATGCAATTTAGAATACATAGGCAGGACCACAAGAACATTAAGTACGAGAATATACGAACATGTTAGAAACATAAAAAGAGGGTATGAACAACACAGTGTGTCCTCTCACTTCAAGGACAGACACAATTGCGACCCCAAAGGACTGCAGTTTACAGCCATTGAGGCACCTAAAAGAAACTGGAGTGGGGGTGACTTTGCAGCCACGTTAGATAGGAGAGTTGTTCTGGATCTTCCAGTTGAAAACACTTACACCCAACGGACTCAACATAGATTTTAACCTGGGGATCATTTCCAAATAATAACTGACTACACATTTAATCTGTTCCCACATGATTCAGCCTATAACTCAGACAAGAGTCGACACAATCAGTGTCGACCCTCCAGACAACACAGTCCATTTTTAACGACCACTATCCACAACAGACGTCCACAGGTAACAGGACTACTCAGCGTGGACACATGCCCCTGACTCATATCCGATAGGTACTGTGTCCCACCTATTTTGAACTTTTTTTATCATCCGACATGGGGAGTTGACAGGCGACACAGCACTACCCCATACCTATCAACATCACACAATTCTGAGACTTAAACTCACCAATATGTGACATGGTCGACACATGACGTGTCCACTTTTTTCACATTTTTTTCACATTTTTTTTCAATTAAACTTACAAAACATCAGGTTCCGCATAAAACCCGTCATGCCCTTCAAATCAACTTATATGGAAACATCAATCAAAGTTCTTTCATGATGGACATCCACCCCTTACTCATAACAGGTATAACACTGCACAATACCTTTGATGGACAACTACACAGACCAATGAGCGCCCTCCTCTAAGGGGCGGGGTCTGCTCACTACCTTCAAAAAGCCATAGCTTACCACAGAACATCATCCTTGAAAAAGACCCTAGAGGGGTTGAAACGCGTTGGCCCACAGCTCCACTACTCAGCCATCATCACAGCAGTCTCCTCCCCACCGGGAGTCGAGCCCGTGTTACTCCAGTGACCCTAGGTACCCGGCACACGCACAGCTGCGGGACCCGGAAGTACTGAGGTCACTGTGGAAGCGACGCGGAATCTTCACTGGTGCTGCTGCACGGCTGTGCAGACACCAGCAGGACACAGCCAGACTCAGCACGACGTGGGACGGTCGTAGAGAGGACACCACCGGGTATCAGGTAAGTGTTGGGTGTACCGCCAAGACCAGCAGGAGGACGCTCTGGACTGGGCGCCACTTGGACACTTTCCATGACCCTTTGGACAATTTCAGCCACCGAGCATTACCGCAGCTGGGACTTGTGACTGTTTTTCCCCTCCACTGCCCACTTCCATCCAGAGCACACAGACCGCGTTCACCGCAGGAGGTGAAGCGGTGTCTGCTCTGGGACCACACATCCCTCTGTGAACTTGGACAATCAGGCTATTGCAGCCACATATTTGCTTTCCCCGGATCCCTCCACAAGGGCCTTCTCTCCAACCCCCCTTTCCCACCCCACATGTTTGTATGCTGAAAATACATCCATGATACCTGATAAATAAATATATTCTATTTTACCTTATTGTCATATCTTCTAAGACATTGATCACACCTATAATACATTGGGCACTTTTTGATATCCACACCCTATCAGTAAACCACTGATACCAATCTATAGCCTGAGCGCTAGTCATTTTTCTTTATTTTAACCTAACGTTTATTACCCCTAGAAATAAATCACTCGGACACTTTAACCTGAAATAACCACACGGACAACCACTGCATAAGTTTAAAAGGTCAACAGTATTTATTGTTGGTATGACCCTATTGAAAGGGATGGCCAGGAAAGCGCTTGGAGACCAGCTAAGTCACAAACGTTAACAATGGCGGCGACTACAATGCCCCAACTTGTAACCAGGCTATGAACCGCCCCCATTGAATTCAAGGCACAGCCTGCACTGTGACGGTCTTACCGCCCCTCCTATTGCATGGTGAGGTTCAAGGAAGTGGCCATCGTCCCCCCTCGGGGGCAGGACTCACCAGCCGTCCTGGCAGAGGGTGGCAATACCGCACAGTGACCTCCTGCACCTCAAACTTGACCGCTGATCGAGAGCATCCTCCCGCCACAGCAAGGTTAAAAAATTACCACTAAAGGTAATTACTGCAGAACCGCTGCCCGCCAACCCTAACAATAGACCTATGCTAAACCAAATAAAGAAATAAACCCTATCCTAACAATGAAACCGGTCTTGGAGAAAGACTGTCATGCCTGTGTACGATAAATGGACACCATCCTTCCTGTAGAGAGAGGGGGGTGGGGGCTCAGCTATGCCATTGTCTACCCCTGGAACATGATGTGCCATGAAATGTATGTTGCGCTGCAAGCAATGCAAGACCAGGTACCTAAGCAAACGCAGGGCTGGGGGAGAAGAGGAGCGCTGATTGTTAATGGCGTGTACCCCTCCTAGGCCATCGCACCAGAACACGATCGTCTGGCTCGCTAACCTCTGCGGCCACAATTCTAACACCACAATGATGGGGAAAAAGCCCCAACAGCAGCCAATTGGCTGTGAACCCCTCTCCACCCAGGACTGGGGCCATGGGGCTGCGCCCCATTCAAATTGAAAGAACACCCCAAAACCCGTGGACCCCGAAGCCTACGAAACAACTGAAGCCTGGTATTAGGGGAAGGCTCTGAGGGCCACAGGAGCTCCCGGCTAAAGTGCCCCAGAAAGGTGTACCAGACAACGAGATCGTCGCGTATCACCAGGGACAGCCTAACCATGTGATGGGGGTCCCTGGCCCCCGCCGTAGCTCACTCCAACTTGCGACACAAACCCTGCCCATGGGGTAACCAGGCTGGCAAAATTGAGGGACCCTGGCAATGACTGGACCTGACGTAGCCTAGCCTTCTTCCTGTGCAAGCCTACCTGAATGAGGCCCAACAACTTATCTACCTTGTAAGCCGGTAGGCGACAGCGGCCGAGTCAATCGCCATGCCTAAGTAGTATGGAGTGCATGCGGGGCCCTCGTTCTTGTCATCGGCAACCGGTACCCCCAGGACCTGAAATACTCTGCAGGAGGACAATATAAGGGAGCAGGCGTTGCTGTCTCTTGGCCCTACAAAGAGGAAATCATCCAGGTGGTGTGCCACACCCCGGCACCCCGTATCGTCCTGGACGCACCAATGCAAGAAGGTGCTAAACTTCCTGAAGTAGGAGCAAGAGACCGAGCAACCCATAGACAAGCATTTGTAAATGAAAATACCCCCGTCTAAACGCAACCCCATAAACAGAAGGATTCCGGGTGTAACGGGAGTAGGCGGAAAGCGGACTAAATGTCCAGCTTAGACATGAGTGTGCCTTGCCCGAAACTGCGGATTAAACAGAGTACTTCCTCAAACAGCTGCTAACGTACACTGCAAACTTCATCAGGAATAGCATCATTAATGGATTCCCCGTGAGGGTAAGACAGGTGCTGGATCAACCGGTATTTACCTGGAGCCTTCTTGGGCACTACCCCCAAGGGCGAAAAACACATTTTGGACGATGACTCCGAAGAAAAGGGGCCAACCATCCTGCCCAGAGCCATTTCGGCCTGCACCCTGTGTCTCACCACCTCGGGAAAATCCACTGCTGATTTCAAACTCCTGCAGGAAACCAACTTGACCGTTTGGGGAAATGGGTAAACTAAAACCGCAACTAAAACCCTGTAACAAAAAACTGGCTCCCTATTAGGGTAAAAGCGCAAACTGCGCTCCAACTCAGAAACACAATTTTCAGTCATAGTCCCACCACGCCGTGCCCTTGTAAGCGAGGGAAGTCTCGTTCACCAGGAATGTAACAAAGCACCTTGGCGTGCTCCTCGGGCCTAGTGTCCGAATAGGAGGAAGCAAATATGAGGAAACCTTCTAGCCAGTTGTGGAAGCTCCTGTAGGAGTTCTCCCCAATTCCGGCAGCCTTCTTGGCCTTATCTAACCTGCTTTTCATATCGCTAGTCGACGTACATATGTCAACGAAATTCCCCCTTCGCTATCTGCCCTTCATGCCCTTGCGTAGACCCCTGGTGATCACGGTATTACTGCAGCAAACCGTGTCTGACGATGGTTGGGGAGCTGTGCTAGACTTCGCCTTGCTAGAGTGCTCCCCCCTCCCACCTGCCTCGCTACAGCTCGCACCACTAGCTTATCGAACTTGCGGGGGTGCCTAGTCGCTCCTGATTCACCACTGCTGGCCGAGGAACGGCATGAGGCAGAATAAGTAGAGGTATCATCATCATGCTCACCAGTACTGGATGGGTCAACCGCCTCTCGAGTTCCGTTCCCAGTGATGTTCCTGCCCAGCCGGAACCGCATCGGTGGAGACCGCGACCGAGGAGTGGAGGGGTGCGGCCGACGTTACATCAGCGTCCTGTGCCCCTGCCGAGGTATTCTCCCTTGGGTGCTGGGTCGCCATTGTGGCATCCCGCTGATCGTTCGATGAGACCTCAGGGAAAACAGAGAACAAGGGTTAGACAAGTAGTATTTCTGGTCAACGAAACCCCTGCCGGCTCTGTATAGGGAGCCTGTGCGGTGGCAACTGCGCTAGCCAGCGGGGGAGGCGGGGCAAAAGCTAGCTAGCGGCGTGGGGGTAAAAATTAAAGCCCCACCTGAATTGCCTGGCTGCCAGTAGGCGGCCTGGTGAGCAGGTGCGCCCGCCCAGCCCTGACCGTATGGGCCAGAGTGCTGGTACGCCTGCGCCTGGCCAGGTAAGGGGAGGAACCCAAAATTATGTTGGCCAGGGTAGACCGCTGGCTGACTTGGGGTGGGCTGTGTGGGGAAAGACCATGTTGTGGGTCCCTGGTGTCCCACAAAGGGCGGGATTGTGTTAGAGGAGGCCCGGATTGCAGCTGAGAAAGCTGATTGGCTACCTTGGGGCAGGGTGCCAGCATGGGGCCCCGCACCAGAGTTTGCGGGCCCCACGGAGGCAAACGGTGAGAGCTGGAGAGTATGGCCGGCCGCTGGGGGCATGGGGACCTGAGGATGAATTAGCTAAACTGACCCACGCACCCCCACACGGGAGGGGGGGGGGCACTTGCCCCGGGAGAAGGCCGCTCAGGGGAAAACCACCCGCAGCATGCTGTAAACCAGGAAACACAAGCAGAGGGAGCTAGTGTGCCGCTGCAACTGGCGTGTATGCCGCCTATAGGGCTGCCTGTGTCCAGGTGCCTGTGACCACGGGATCCCCGTGTTATCATGAGCATCCCCTCCTCAGCGGGTGCCACAGGAGTGGACACCCTGAGTGGTGGGGTGCTCAGACCCCCAGCAGCGCTACCCGCTGCTGAGGTTATGCTGTAACCAGCCGCCGCGAACCAGCCACCGCTGCCGGGACCGGAGCACTTTCGGCCGGCGCAGGGCTGGGTGAATGGCAAGCTGGGACACAGTGGGGACGAGGCCTGCGGGAAGAGCAATGACCGGAGCCCGGAGGCAGTGCTCCTAACCTCACCGCCCGCCAACCAGTGTAGCGGGAGAGGAGAGGGGGCATGCGGCATACTCCAGCCAGCGCGGTGGAGGGGCAGGTCACCCTGTACAGAGGTAAAGGAGGGAGCAGTGAAAAGGCTGAGGGGGATGAAAGAGGAGAAGTAAGGATTATAGTTCACCGTGGCCACTTAGCTCTGTTTCCTCTGGTGGGTCCTGAATCCAGACTCAAAGAGGAAGCAGGATCACCTGACTACCCCCTAAATACCCCTGCATAAGCTACCACCCATTCTACACCTGATTGGCTACACCTACAACCCTGGACTCTATGGGGTAAGAAACATTTCAACTAACTTTATTATACCAATCACAAAATTGCAAGGCTCTTATATGCCCTCATGCCTATACAGCCCTCGCTTAACCTTGTCAGTCAATTCCTCATAGTGTGCAGACTGCAGACAGACAAAAGGATGTGTTGTGTAACTAACTTGTGTTGTTGAACTTGTGCAGTGCAGAGAGTCAGAGGGGTTTGGAATTGGCACTGGGGTGTCATCATAGTGTGCAGGGCAGACTGCTGCAGACAGAAGGGTATTGTGAACTTGTGCAGTGCAGACTATACTACACCATACTACTGTCAGAAGCAGAACAAGTTCAGTGTGTGATTATTCTGCCTCCATGGTCAACGCAGTGTTATCCAAGGGCCGCCCATAAAAAAAGTACAATATACAATTGTTAGTATTATACCCCTTTCACATTGCAGCTTTAACACGGTATGTTTTTTTACCATTTTAAAACGGGAACAGCTGCCGTGTGAAAGCTCCATTGTCAATTTACTGGTTACAGAATACCGGCATTTTGAAACGTGTTAAAATATCAGAGTTAGAGAAGGGAGAGGAAGGCAGTTGAGGAAGAACAAGCAGGTACGGGGGCTGGAGGCAGGGGCAGGCTGGGCCGGGGGGCAGGGTGCCATGTGCCCCCCAGGCCACTCTGTTACCTAGTGTCTTGGGCCGCTGCCACATCGACTTGATTCAAGTCACTGCAGTCACCTCCATCCTCCCCCTGCGCTCACTACTATACAGAGCGCACCACTTACTGTGCAGCGCAGGCTTCCTCCCGCTATTTGGAAGCGCCTATTTGGTATGCGGCAACGGCCGCCAGCCAATCATAACTCGTGTTCCGGCAGCCGCGGTGATTGGCTGCCGGGATGCGAGCTCGAATTGGCTCACAAACTGGAGCCATATTTGAAATGGCTGCCGGAGGGGTTAGCAGCGGCGGCGGCTGCGACTGCAGCGTCAGTCGGCTGGGGGAGACCCGGGAGAGTGCTGAGCTGTGGCAACATCTATGACAGCCACCCCAGCCCCTGCAAGACAAAGGTAAACACATGGCTCCGCCCCCTCTTTTGTACTTTCCTCCCCTTCCACCTTCCCTGCTGTTAGTAGGGATGTGTCAGCATCGTAGCATACCTGCCCTGGCCCAGCAGTGACAGACCCCTCACTCTCTTTAATGAGTGATGAAGTACCCAACTTCCTTATGTCCTGTGCCAGCCTATTCCTGCTGTACCCATCTCCCACCTAGGCTCTCCTCTAATACACATCACTCCTTGTCCTAATACAGTAGTTCCTCCTTTCCCCAGATTCTACCGCAACCTGCATATCTCTGCCCTTCCTAGCACCCTAGGTCTCCCTAGTGCCCTGTGTCTCTGCCCAGTACTTCAACATCTTTGCAGCCACTGGTTATGGTACGGAACTTAAGTACTGGGTCCACGCCACTCTCCTGTGTCCGCGCCACCATGTATTACGTTTAGTAAAGTTGTGGCGAGCGAAGTGAGCCACCGAGCCCGAAGGGTGGCTAGTGAAGCCAGCCCGCAAGGGGACAATGGTGCTGCTAAGCATTATCCATCGCTCGCCACCCTTCGGGCTCGGTGGCTTGCTTAGCTAGCCACAACTTTACTGAAGGTAATCCTTCCATAGCGGCTAACGTAACTGGCATAGCAGTGGCCACAAAGATGAGGAAGTACGCTCTGCCATCCCTAGCACCCTGCAAATCTCTGTCCTCCCTAGCGCCCTGTGTCTATCACCCCTCCCATCCCTCTCTACATCTGTCTCTGCACTCCCTAATACCCTATGTCTCTCTATCCCTCCCTAGGACCCTGCCTCCCTCTATCCCGCCCTAGCACCCTGTGTCACCCCGCCATCACCTTCCCTGCGTCTCTCCCTGCCAGCTCTGTCCCTGCGACTCTCCCTGCCAACACTGCGCCTGTGTCCCAGCCGACACTGTCTCTGCATTGTGGCCCACTCCATGTGACATTATGTTAATTTTAGCTTCTACTGCTCAGCATAATGTGAGTTTTGGTGCAATCCATATGGCATAACGTGAATTTTGGCTCATTCCGTGTGAATTAAGGCTTATTCTGTGTGGCATAATGTGAATTTTGAATCATTGCATGTGATACTGGGACGGCGGCACTCGAACACAAGATGGACACAGCAGGCTGGTTTACCACCATTTCAAAGCAGACAGCCTCTTTTATCAAGGTGCATATATGCTCATATCCACCTTCATAAAAGAGCCCGTTGGCTTTGAAACGTCAGTAAAGTAGCCTGCTGTGTCCGAGTGCCGCCGTCCCAGTATCTTGTTAGATTATTGTGCATACTGCTGTATCGCAATTAGAGAAGCCAAAATTTAAAGCAACAGTTGACCTACTCGGACATCAGTCCTAAAGTCGATCAGAGAAATTGGCTATCCAGGCCCGTTGGCTCACAGAAATGTACTGGATGTGTTAACTGCCGACACATAATCAAATCCAATGCATTAATACACCCTACAGTATATCAGGCAAAAGATACAACTTGAAACATGTCATGGACTGTGAGACAAGATATGTCGTTTACTTGATCCAATGCCTGTGCAACAAATTGTACGTCGGCAAAACGATGAGAATGCTTAAGGAGAGAATTGGAGTACACAGGTCCTCAATCAATAAGGCCTATCAAAAAATGGATGCCAGCACCCCTCCGGTGGCCAGGCATTTTGTTGAAATGGGCCATTCCATCAAGGACTTTGCTTTTATGCCCATAGAGCATGTGCCTCCGTTGAGGCGAGGTGGAGATAGACATGGTCTATTGATGAAAAAAGAATGTTACTGGATCTATGAGCTCAACTGCATGAGACCAGTTGGCTTAAATGAAGAGTTCTCATTTTCCCCTTTTACCAAATAATTGCAATAGTATTTTTTGTACCGCTTCCGATGTCCTCAGCTAGTTGGTGTTCAACATATATATTAATGTTGTATGTTGTTATTATTTATTGGTAAATCTAATGTAGTGCCATTTTTTTCATACACTTGTTTTCTTGTCGACAGATTTCTGTGATATGATCCCATGCTATCTGTATTGTTGATATATTGCGGCACGTATATGTCTTTTGTAATGGCGTCTGATCACCATGGCAACAACCTGTGACCCGGGGACCGGGGACCACATTTTCATTCCCCCCGCGGCAGACGCTGCATTTTGGTTCCACACCGCCGTGTGAACTTCCTGTTCACGCGTGCGGCGGGTACTGACTGCGGTGACGCGTGTGGGGGTGATGGATTGTGGGCGCCGGATTCCCGTGATTGAGCTGATGATGCGCAGGTGAGTATGGCTCTGTACACCCTATAAACTCTAGGTCTCTGGCTTAGTGTCTTGATGACCCCTCTTGATGAAGGCGCTGTGTGCGCCGAAACGGCCGTCGAGGAGACGTGTAACGTATTGCCTAGTTGTATCTGCCTGATGGGTGTCTATGATGATTATCTCGTCTAAACTGAGCCTGGATGTTTCTCAATAAATGAGTATTATTCTATATTGAATTTCAAGTGACTGGTGCCGGTTGTTCTGTTTGCTCTGGGGCAATTTCAGCAGGACTATACCTCTATATATATATATATATATATATATATATATATATATATATATATATATATATATATATATATATATATATATATAAATATACACACACATGTATGTATGTATGTATGTATGTATGTGTGTATAGATACATACATTTTTTTTTACTAAGAACCTCCATTTTGGCCTTTACTTATGGGCCGGTGCTCTGTATTTGCCCCCCAGGCTAGAAGTTGCCAGCCAGCCCCTGGCTGGAGGTAACTATGAAGGAGGTTTAATGGCTGATCACTGTCCTTGATAGGATTCCATTTTGATTTGATCTAGAAATATTGTTTATGTATTAGCTAATCAATTTTATGTTTCTTGTGTTAGTCTGCACTTGCAAATCCTTGTAATCAAGCTATCTTACAAGTAAAGCATTGTCACACATTTTTTTACAGGTTTGTGTTATAATTATTTCAGCGTTTTCCATTATATTTAAGGGTTATAAAGTAATTATATATAACTCTGCGTTATTACCAGCGTGCGGCAGCAGGTTTGTCAGGATATCAGGCTGGGCGCTCCCTCACCGCACTCCTCTACTCCCGCACTGCCGTGGCCATGGCCCCCTGTTGTGTGTATGTATTGGCCCCTTTACTCAAAGCTGAACAGGTTGGAAGAAGCATGCACAGTAGCATGGACCTCAAATGTAGAGAATGTAAAGGAAGAATTCCTTTACATTGATCTCAGGAAACGTCAGCATACCCCCCCCCCCCCCCCCCCTCCAACTCCTGTGAGTATTCAGGGAATGAAGGAGACTGAGGTCCTTTGGAGTGCAGGGAGCGCTCCTGAAGACCTTCTTTGACTGTGTAGTGGCATCAGCCATATTCTACGGAGTGGTCTGCTGAGGTAGCAGTGTTTCCACAGCCGACAATAAGAGACTAAACAGACTGGTAAGGAAGGCCAGTTCTGTCCTAGGAATGCATTTGGATTCTGTAGAGATTGTGGGTGAGAGGAGAATGATCAGCAAGATAATGTCATTATTGGATAATGCTTCACACCCTCTCCAGGACATTGTGACGGATCTGTGTAGCACTTTCAGTGATAGGTTGCTTCACCCTCGATGCTCCACGGAGAGGTACTGCAGGTCTTTTCTACCTGCTGCAATCAGATTGTACAACTGTCATGGTCTGTAGAAACCTTCATGTACTTACCAATCGGCCAAAAAATCGTTCTAGTGTGTGGGCACCTTAGATTCTAGATTTATATTGTTTGGACTTCTTATCTTATTTGCTATTTTCACCCTTATCTCTACTTTAACCTTGCTGTAACAATTGTACATTTCTCCATTGTGAGTCGAATAAAGGAATTCTATCGATCTTCTATCTATCTGAGTGTTATCTACTGTGCCTGTTTATTCAGAACATACTAAAGGTGCCCATACACTAGAAAGATCTGCGATCACAAAATGTGCGCATAAATTAGCCTTCAAATCTTTTGTCTGTCCTGGACAAAAGATTTCAGGCAAGCGCACGTCTTTACCAAAGATTTATCTTAAGATCCCGTGTGCGTTCCTATGGATCTTTTGTCAAATCTTCTGATCTTTCATGCAGCACGTAAGATCAGAAGATTTAGCAAAAGATCCACGGGAGCGCGCATCGGACCGAAATCGGCCGATTATGGATAAATTTATCGGAAATCGGCCAAAAAATCGTTCTAGTGTGTGGGCACCTTTACCCTCATTATAAGTGTATTCCTCACCTTATCCAGTCGCTATTAGAGCAATCTCACCAATCACAGCCACCTCTTATTTTAATTGACTGGTTTATTGGTGGATTTGCTGCAGTTTCTAATCTTAGTAAATCTGGTGATTTTTTTAATTGCAATTGTAAAAATATTGATGTTTATTTAATATTCTATTGTAAAGTGTGGTTACTCTGCAGCTTTACTGTTTTTGTGCTTATTAAATCTGCGGGATGCAATCCTGCCGGTAGACTGCAGCAAAACCACCAGGATTTCAAACCCACCATTTTGTATATTCCCCTCCTTGTGTCCCCTCCTTGTGTGCCTACTAAAAACCGTTATGTAAGATTTCAGGGTGTAATCTGGGGAGGCCGAACCATGAATTCCGGGATTGAAAAAATGCCCCAGAATTGGCTTCACTAAGAATATGGCCATCCGACCCCCCTTCCGACCTTCCCGGGCATTAGGTGTGCATGCAACCCCATTCCCCATCGCCGGGAGGGGGGCCAAGTTGGAGGCCGGACAGGCAGCAGGTCCAACCTCCGGCTCAGGATCGGCATGCATTGCATTGGACCAGGGGGATGTCAAACACATCGGATTTGGGGCAATCTCCGATCTGTTGGGATTGGGTGAAATTGTACCAGTGTATGGGCACCATTAGAATCTAGAAGCCAGTGCTGCAGACTTCTCTCTGCTGTAATATTCATGTTGTGCTTACACTGTATTAATGGTATTGTCTATCTCTCCTGCAGTGGACCATGTGTTTACTCAATCTGGCTTAGTCCAGGAATTACAGCCCAAAGGGGAATACATGTTTCAGCTGGATGAGGATGAGGCCTTCTATGTGGATTTGGAGAAGAAGGAGACCAGATGGAGACTCCCGGAGTTTGGGGAAGTATCTAGTTTTGAGGCAGCTGGAGCATTGCAGAATATAAACGTGCTGAACCATAATATTGCCATATATAAAAAACGGTCAAATGACACAAAAGCGACATATGGTAAGAAATTATTATTGTTGCACAATGTACAATGGGTGCTGGACACTAGTTGGTGTAATTAGTGAGCAGGGAGGCCCCATTACTTCCTTTCCCTCCACAGGTAGAAGAAAATGGCGATGTACCCTGTTGGGGTTCAAAGACCAACTCGGGGTCTGAACCTATATACCTTCAATCATCAGTCAGAGATTTCCCCTTCAATCGATTGGAGATCAGAAATAAGACACAACACTTGGTAGTAGTTAAATGTCCCCAGTCATTATGATCTGAGGATGGCTTAGATTTCAGCCTTTATTTATACAGAAAATATAGGTGTAAGTTAATGGTTTACATGCGTCATAAGCTTATCTCAGTGGCGTAGCTATAAATTTTGCTCCGCCCTGTCAAAAAGTTTGTGCCCCCCCTCCAGGCTCCTCTCCAGCATGTTTCCCCAGCGTGTGACGTGATGACGGAAATAGTCTGTTCAGGAAATTCTCTACTTTGTGCTGTACCAACAGTTTTTCAACTGAGAAATCTTAAGCATACATTGTAGACATTTATAAGGATTAGTAAAAGCTATCGATATACTTGTAATTGCATTTAAATCAATTATAAAGCTATCATTTCCCCTCTTTTGATTAAAATCTCACCACTTATCTTCTCTACCTAACAGAAAGAATGATACCCGTCAACCAGTTTATAGTGATTACATTTTGTACCAGGTGCTATCATAGGGACCGCTCAAGGCAAGCGAACTTTGGCATTCATCACATCTGGTTGATTGGTCTCGCCTTCCTACAACAAAGCGTTGTCTCTTGCTTCTCTACGCTTATTTATCTCCCTTCTGAAGCTATATGACAAATAACAATTCCATATCAACATTAAAGCCAATACTATGACTACGACAAGTAGGGGATGTAGTACTGTTCTTATTATACCTGTAGTGGTGGGAGATTTACCCGTGAATATGTCCCACCAGTTGTGATTTAAGCCTTCCCTTAATTCACTTGCCATGTGTTCATCCGTCTGTAATACTGTTACCATCCTAGCATGATTAGTGACATCATAAACTTCTGTCAAATGTTCTTCTAATTTTCCTGTTTTGTTTATTGCATTTATCAGAAGTTGTAAGTTGAATGATATATTATTGGACAAATGGTATGAGATGCCCTGCAGGTTAATTTGTACTTCTGTGTCTGGAAGAAATATAAATGTTTGGTGTTTCCAAACTAAGCTAGATATGTTATACAGGCATCCTGAAAAAGGGACATTCTGCCTCAATTGAGACATATCTTCCCTATTATTGCTTACCATACAGATAACTTGGGAGCTTATTTATGTAAACATGTCTTGTTCTGGGTCATGTAAGTTCCAACTGCAGGCACTGGCGGGATGTTGCAAAAAACATGGTTCAAACAATGGGGTGTGTTGGTTACAAACAAATCCCTTATCAGTGGGGGCACAAGTGGCTGTATCATGTGTAGTCCTATTCCCTAGTTCTATGTGTGTTCCCTTTGTTACAGGGGTCCATAACTGTGTTCCTGTAGAAGGGGTATACAAGGCTACTGGTAATATCAAATACTTGCATATTATCTTCTTGTCTGTTATTTTATATGCTTGTGCCACTACTGCACATTCTTGGGCAGTGCATTTAATTGATATTCCGGTTGCATCTAGCCAGGTGTCATTGGGAACTTTTATTGGCCAAGAGAGGAGGAGAAAAAGAAAACTCGGGGTGGGGGCACCCTTATATTACAGTTTCTGTGAGTGTTTATGATACTATGTAAAATAAATTATTTTAATAATTAAACTTTAAGATAAGTGTTCCTTTACAAATGTACTACAGTGACACATATATAGCGCTGCAAAAATATTTTATAGATGAGGGGCAGTGTTTGCCACTTTAAGGAAAGAAAGGGAGAGACAGGTTTCTCTTTTGTAATGGGTGATCCTCATTAAGCCTCTAATTTCACCATGGTCCTGGTATAAATATAGTGGGATTCAAATCATTGGATCATTTTTGAGAGCCTGTGATCTCACCTTAAGGCAGGTATTATAGTTGGTGACAGGTTTTTAGATTTTAGATTGCTGTAATAGCGTGAAAACTCGCCAGGGGGCAGTGTGGTGACACAATTCAACATATATATATAGATACGTGCATATATGTATGAGTACTCAGTGCACGGTAATACAGTCATTGGGAACTTGCAAGATTTTCTCATAAAATCCGTATCCCTTATTCACAAAGTTGGTCTGGGTAATGTTCTTTTGTAACTTCTGTGCCATTACTTCCATATTACATAGTGTCCAGTTAAATACCCACGTAATATTCTTATCTATCAAATATTGTTGGGGATTCAGTATGAAATCCCGGCGGTCGGGATCCCAGCGTTCAAAATCCCGACGCCGGAATCCCGACCGCCGAAATCCTGACAAGGGATGGATGTGGATCGCCCCCCCTTGCGGGCTCGCTATGCTAGGCACGCTAATTTATTCTCCCTCCAGGGGTGTCGTGGACACCCACGGAGGGAGAAAGTGTCGGGATTCCGGCGTCGGGATTCTGAACGCCGGGATCCCGACCGCCGGGATTTAAACTGCATCCCATTGTTGGTATTGTGTTCTGTAAAACATATGCAAAAGAGTCTGTTATCTGTAAATGCTGCATTATTGGTTCATACACTGTGAGCGTCCATTCTGCCTGCATGTGTACAATAGAGTCGAGCTTCTATATGTTTCTATATCTATTGAATTTAATACCCCCATTCCATTGCCTGTTGTTCCCAATAAGGTGTCATACCATTCTCATTTTCTTCTAAAGTTACAGTTTGGGTCCTTTGGGAAAGTAAAATTACATACATATTGTATGGTTTGTTTCTTTATCCCCATATATATACATGTTGAGGGCATCGGCTTCAAAGTATCATTCCTAATCGTCGGTGTAGTACTTAAACAGTGTATACCTTCTACCCACATAGTTCTATTACTTATTCCCTAAACTTACCATCGGCAATCTTTATGCCCCAACACTTTAATAACTTTTCTAATCTTATCTAAATTTAACACTCAAATAAAGAGACAGACACAAGTGCTGGCGTTTCAATATGAATGTCAAATTTATTGATTGACAACTATTTATATTGATTCTATAAAAGAGGGTGGCGGCCCTAAAGAACGGTCATAGGAGGGGTAAGATGACATCACACCATTCACACAGCATTGGTGTTCAAACTCTCCCACGCAACCCACCCGTGCGGATGGTGTAGCCCATCCCCTGTCCAAGGGGCATGGGCTAGTAGCGTATCAATGACGGGAGAGCGCACCCCACTATCCACATATCACTTCCATTTGAACAAGGACCGTTCTTTACCGCCACAAGCCAAGCCTTAGGCTGCAGCACCGCCACCCTAAAACGCTCAGCACTACCAACTAACAACAACAGAACTTTAAACTAAAAACCTCTAAACAAATCATCCAGGAATATGGCCATTCCTTCAGGACTTAGGTGGACACCGTCCGGCCTATACAGGGAACCCTGCTTATAGACGGTGGAGTCATGCCTGATGACACCACCGCTATTCGCCAACAGGTTCACCTTTCTCTGTGCGCCATCCAAGTGGGGCCCTGACCTAGCATTCCTCCAGACTCGCCTGGGAATCATTGAGGACCACATCAGTCGGCAGCCGGGGAGCGACTGGGCCACAATGTGCAGGTCTCTGATGATAATCGACCTCAGCTCCAAGGCAGTGCATCAGCCAAGATCGTTGCCGCCCAGGTGCAAAATTAGCACCTCAGGGACCCCAAAGTCCCACATGGACCTTAGCAACAGGCCCTGTAACGCTCCCCAAATCATGCCTCGCACTCCAAACCATCTGACCTTTCGTGCTTTCACACGCATAATCTCATCCAAACATGCACACGCTTTTGAAGCCTAGTGGACAAATGAGTGTCCCATCACCAACACCGTCTTGGCGTCTCTGCGACCTGCAAGATGTAAACAGGTTAGGACTTATGCCATCTATATCCCACCGCGCTCAACAATTCAAACACACTGGAGAGGGAGAGAAGAGAAAGTAAAACCATAGCCGACCAGACCTTGAGGCACACTGCACAGAAAACCCCCGGAGTAAACTATCCAGGACACCATGTCAATTGGAATTAAGCCGAATTGTGCCCCCGGGGGAAAGTGGACCACCTCAAGACTCCCGTTAGAGTGAGAAGAGTACTTATGCGTCCAGTCGGCTACGATCAGGCAGATGGACAGATAAACCAGGCTGAATGTATCTGCAGAATGCTGCCGAACGTCATCGACCCAGAGACTGAATCTCTGTGTCGGATTGACCCTCAGCAGCAGCAGATGTGGCCGCCCCGATCCGAAAGGAATGTGTTCCAAACTCCTTTGGATCCAGGCCAAGTGACCCCAAGGCACGTCCCAAAACGTGGCAGAACTGGTACTTGGTCAATGACGAACCGTCTAAATGCATTAACCATGCCCCGGGGCGGTTGGGTCGCAACAGAGCGTAGGCGCTTGCCATCGCCACTGGGCAAATTCCTTCCACCGGGCACAGCTGCAATGACAGCCACTGACCTCTCCCAGCCTGATCCGTCTTGGAACGCCGCACCCGGCACCACACCAGATCAACTTGAATTAAGACATCCTCCAACAACAGAGGTGAAGGTCAATGCCTCGATGCAGCCACCAGCTCGCCGACCCTGAAAGCTCCATGGAATGCCATGGCATATGCCAGTCGAAACAGTTGGACCTCATAATTGGAATGACATATATCCCGAACTGCCCCCAATAAAGGAGGCAGCAGGGACACATCAATGGGCCTTCTGCTATCTGGAGCAACAGGGGAAGCGCGCCGCCAGCCTCTCAAGGCCCTGGCAACAAAATGCAAATTCACCTGCAGACACTGCAACACAAGACGTGCAAGCAAACACACCACTGGCAGAGAGGAGGAGCTTTGTCTATTGATGGCCTGCACCACCCCCAGGTTATCACACCAAAAAGTAATGCAGGCATCGCGCAGACGGTTGCCCCAGAGTTCCATGGCCACCACAATCGGAAACAGTTCCAGCAGAAGCATGTTCCTGGTAAGCCCCTCCTTCGCCCAGTCATCCGGCCAGGTCGCAGCGCACCATGAGCCCTGCAGGAAAATCCCAAAACCAACCCCCCCCCCCCGCAGCGTCGGTATAAAGTTGTAACTCCTCGCTGCTGCGCCGGGGGGTGGGCCAAAGTAACACCCCGTTGAAACTGCGGAGGAAATCCTCCCATACCCGCAGGTCCCGCTTGAGCTCTGCGTTCAGCCGAACAAAGAACTGGGGCCTATTCGCCCCGGACATGGCCAGCTCCAGTTTTCGGCAGAAAACACGACCCATGGGGATGACACGGCATGCGAAGTGGAACAATCCCAGGAGGGACTGCAGCTGGCACACCCTGAGCTTGCCGGAGGCCAAGGACTGAGAGATCGCCCCTTGCAGCCGTGCTAGCTTATCAAGAGGCAACCTGCAGCACCCGGCCCCCGTGTCAATCTCAATGCCCAAGAAAGAAAGGCACGTAGTCAGCCCCTCTGTCTTGTCTACCGCAACGGGGACTCCGAAGTGGGCAAACAGCTGCTGCATTGTGTTCAGGAGAGACCCGCAACGCGGGGAGTCCGCAGGACCAATGCACAGGAAATCGTTCAGGTAGAGGGTGACCCCTGTCTCGCCCTAACACTCCATGACGCACCAATGCAGGAAGCTGCTAAAGCACTCGAAGTAGGCGCAGGACATGGAGCAGCCCATGGGTAAGCAACGGTCTACATAAAAACCCGAGGGCAGCTTAAAACCCATGAACCTGAAGGACTCAGGATGCAAGGGCAGCAATCTAAAGGCCGACTATATGTCGATCTTACCTAGCAGCGCCCGCTCCCCAAAGCCTCGCACTATCACTAATGCCTCCTCGAAGGATTGGTACCGTACCTGACACAACTCAGCCGGAATTGCGTCATTTACGGATGAACCCGGGCGATGGGATAGGTGCTGTATGAGCCGGAATTTGCCCGGCCCCTTCTTTGGCACCACTCCCACAGGGGACAGGACCAAATCCCGAACCGGAGGTTCAGGGAATGGTCCCACCATCCTGCCCAGTTTCACTTCCTTCGCCACTTTTTCCCAGACTACTTGGGGCATGTCTATTTTAAGTTTCTCGGTGACCCAGATGCCAGCTCCCCTCGGATGGGGAGAAGGAATCCCCGCGAGAAACCTTCGGCCAGAAAATCCACCTCAGTCCTGAGAGGATACCGCTGCAGCCAGCTGGCAATGCGGTCGCCCCTAACCGGAGAAGGGGCCTTACTGAGGAGGGGCAGCGGCCGGAGCGGTTCCGGCGTTCTGCCTGGAAGCCCCTCCCACCGCTTTGGTACGTGGGCAGTCCTTAACAGAGTGCCCACCCCAGCACTTTGAACATTGGTGCCTGAACTTACAGCGGTTCCCCACTGTGCAACCTGCCCCATTGAAGGCAAAACATCTGCCGCCAGACTGCCCCCCCACCGGCGCCCCTGCGAAAAGACGAAGGGGCCTTGCGTGGAAAGGCTGGGGCCGCCGCGACTGCTGATGTAGAGGTGGTGGCGGGAGAAGTCGACGGCTTCTTACCCATCCACACCTCGACATCCTTGCACCCGAGAGCCATGATATCGCAACCCGACTGCTTACGTTGGAATTGCTCATCATAAGCCTGCCAAACGCTTTCGCCGTCGGCAACATACATGGCATGCATCATATGGATGTACCGTATAACATTCATATGCTCTTGGGGCCTTGTTTCCAGATAACAGGCTGCGAACATAAACAGCCCCATCTGCCATCTCTGGTACGTACAGTACGCCTCCTCGCCTATGCCCCCGCGACGCTTCGCAGCGCGGTAATCTTTTTCATCCTGTGCCGTCATGGTGAATAAACTGCTTAACCACCTCCTACGTGCTCTCCTTAAGGAAATCATAGGGGACCCTGCAGCTGGGTGTCCCAGGGTTGGGGGTGAAGAGCCCCCAACCCCACTCTGCGCGAGCGGAGGAGGTGCGGGTATCTGACCCCCCTGCGCTGCCAGCCTGCTGGCTAGAATGGGGATAGAGGAGGAAGAGGCAATGGCACCGGAGGGGGACGGGGCTATAACCTGCGGGGGTAGGCCCGCTACAGGCGCCCGGCGGCCATCTTGCCGCGATGCACTCGTGTCACGGGCAGCCCCTCGGCTGCCCCGTCTTAGAGACCGCCCCGGGACCCGGCCGGCATGCTATGGGAGCCTCCATCGGTACCCCCGTCGCTGCCCGCCGCTATGTGACGCCGCGTTTTTGTACCATTTGCCCAACTTCATCTAATTTTTCTATCATTGCTAGTATTTAGTCTCTGCAATATCTGTGCTGGCGTCCAAATCTATATAACTAATATGCACCTCATCATTGATAAAAGGATATATAGTTTCATTTTGATATTCAATGGTCACAGTCATCTTTTTGCAATGTGAGGAGTGTATCCAGGAATCTGCCTTGTATTGGTATATACTGTATACCACTCACGATTAGTGCGAGTCCTGCATCAATGGTGCTGGAATGTTACCCTGTGGAGTGGTTCCAACTGGATGAATGTCCTCTGTTTGTGCCAATTTCAGTCCTGGTTTAGGTATCCATGTAAGGGATTGGTAAATTGTAATCCAATGTCCCAGGATTGGGGTGCCACAGGCTGATGTGTTTCTCTGGTGTATAACCAGCTTTTTCAAATGTCTGCCACATGGAAGAGGGGATCCAGGGAAGGATTATAGCCAGTGGGGATGGGCAGTCTCATTTCTTTTGATTCCAACGTATCTTGATACAATGGAGGCAGATGTTTCCTTTCTTCATGAAACTCATGTAGTCCTTTTTCGAAAATGATAAGATAAATATGTTACACACCAACAGGTATTGGCCTCTTCCTCTAAGCTCATGGAGAAACAATACTGATGCATAGAGGGATCTCATATACTGTACTACACACTTATTATATTACTGCAGATGTCACACTGGGGGAGGGGTACTAGATATACTTTGTGCAATGTGTATGGTCCTAATAGCTATGATAAGCTGTTTATTTTAGGTGTGAGTAACAAATGACATCCTCTGTCAGACCAGGGCCGGCTACAGGGGGGGTCAAGGGGGACATGTGTGATGGGCCCCGGCGATCTGAAGGGCCCCAGAGCCCGGCCGGGGCCCGTCTGTTTGTGTTACCCCCATTGGTGTCTGTACTGGCCTTGCTGAGCTCACTGTGCGCGCCGCTGCGCCGGGTCTCTCTCTCTCTCTCTGTCGGCGGCTGCCTGGCTGCGCAGCGGTGAAGTGATTGACACTCACACAGTGTCTGTGCGCCGCTGCCTCCTCTGCGCCCTCTGTCCCCGGGTCAGTCGAGTCTGTCTCCTGCTGTCGGCTCCGGGCTCAGCTGCCGCAGCGGCGCCGGTGGTGATTGACACTCAGTGTCCTCCGTAGTCCAGGTCACGTGACGTCACAGACAGCCGCTCAGTGCTCAGAGGCTGAGTCGGCTGTCTCCTGGCGGCACTGCGCACAGACAGTAAGGATCTTACTGCGCATGTGCACACCTAATCTGCGTTCCGCATTGTAGATGTTGTTTTGGAGTCTGCTGCTTCCTGCTGTGCCTGAGGTCGTCAGTCCTGCGGAGAATCCACTCAACTACGCAGTTGGAGAAGCCTGAAGTGTGAAAGCCCCCCCCCCCCATCCTCAATGGTATAGGTAAGGACTAAGGAGGGAAGGACTGCGAGTTGCCTGTAGCTCATCAGTCATCTCAGAGAGAGCCAGGCATTAGTGTTCATTAGGAGAGGCCTGAACTGCTTAAACAAGAGACTTTTAAGAAGAAGAAGATGAACCCTTCCCCTGATACATTCTGCAAGTAAAAGTTTATGGCCGATAGCATAGGCGCTGAAACCGTGGGTGCTCCGGGGCCCGAGCGCCCATGGATAGTGAGGAGCACCCACGGCCGTAGCTCACCCGCTACCCCCCCCGAACTCACCCGCTGCTGCTCGCCATCGGGGATCCTGGCAGCGGGGTCAAAGCAGCGGATATGCCGCCAGCATTCGGGGGTCCCTGCGGTGGATGGGAACTAGTAGCGGTATTAATACCGCTGCTAGTTCCCATCTTCCCCAGGGACCATGCTGCTGATGGCATATCCGCTTCTGGGATCCTGATGGCGAGCAGCAGCGGGTGAGCTCAGGGGGGGAGGTCTGTGGGAGTTCATTGTTTATATGTTATCCTGTCCGTGTTCCCTACATTATGCTACGAATGCTACGGGAATGTCTAGCAGGCCACCGATCTTCTATTAAAGCAGCATTTGATAAATGTGGCAGCGACCAACCGGTCACTCACCATTTTTTACAGGCTAAGCACAGTATAGCTGTGATGAAGTGCGTTATAATTGATCATGTGCTAGCGGCGTTGCGTGGTGGTGAGAGATCTGCTAAATAGCTTAGATGTGAAGCAATGTGGATCCGGCGATTGGGGACACTTGCTCCAGGTGGACTCAATGAAGCGCCGGGCCTTCATTGCTTTCTGTAATTTCTCTGTAAATGTGTCTGTAAGTTTTACGATTTAAATCCAAATGGGTGCCGCTTGAATAATGTTTATTGGAAATGTTGATTCATATTATATTGTATTTCTAAAGTGACATATTGTCTAGTATATACTGTCTTTTTATTTGTGTGTTTTTTTAGTATGTAGTAAGTGGTCGCTGTGGTAACTGGTAACAACGGGTTGGTGCGCACTGACGTCAGTTTGGGGTTACATGGGGGGGGCCCCAGAAATATCTGTGTACAGGGCCCCAAGATTTCTGTTGCCAGCCCTGTGTCAGACACACACATTATATTAGGCAGTGATCTTATTCTAGTTACCGACAGGAAATCTGTCTCACACACACCATTCGCCTGGGTCTGAATTGAAAGATGCCATTTATAGCTCAGCTCAAACATCTTTAACTAACACTTTAAGACCTAAAGGCTTCCCCTCACTGGTAACTAAAGCTACTGTCATGGTCTCGGGCTCAGAATAGTGACTACCAGACTCGGAATGGGCTTGACTTGACTCAGGGGTGCGGAGTCTAACCGTACCGGTGGTTTTCGCCAGTGACTCCTCCAAGCAGGATTTGGGCTTTGCTGCACATGGTACACTGGTCGTGGTCCCCTGGTCAGGTATCCCACATGGTGCTGGTAAACTCTGGTAGATAGGTGGAGTGATATCAGGATTACTCATGGTCTTCATAGCCTGGTCAGGATCAAACAGGCAAAGCAGGCACCGAAGGATAAGTCAATAGGAAGTCCAAGGTCAGGCCGGGTCATACACGGGGATGCACAGTACACTGGGAGCAGACAATGGATAGTCACAAGGCAAGCCAAGGTCATACACTGAAGTCACTGGATATGGTACACCGGGAGTAAGCAGAAGAATGGTTAGAGGAATAGATGGTATCAATAAAAGAAGACAGGATATCCTGGAGTAGGTTGTGAGCCTATACTCCAGACCCTCCAACTATATCGTTTCAGCCAGTACAGTACCATTTTTTCATGGTCTTTACCAGCTAAAACCAATTTTCCATTTTGTACCGGTTTTCCAGCTCCCTGGCCGCGGCTCTGCCTGACAGGCAGGCGGGGAGCAGTGCAGCCCAGCAAGTGGGGAGAGACGTGGCTTGGCAGGTGGGCAGCAGAGCAGCGCATGTAGGGGGAGCAAAAACATGCAGAGCCGCTGCTGCCTTCTCTGTACGAGCCGCTCCGCTGCTGGATCTGGCCAACTGTGACCATACCCCTCTATGCATGGCCACACCCCCCAATTGTACCGATTTTTTTTTAGAGTAGAATAGAATCAACTTTATTGGCCATGTATGCTTGCGCACACTAGGAATTTTTTGTGGATTACAGTACAGCATCAAGCAGGGATGAAGGGGGTGGGAGACATTACATACATTGCATTAAGAGCATAGACATTACATACATTTCATTAAGGCATTAAACACATTACATTGAGAGCATTAAGACATTACATGTGGGGGACACATGCCCACTGAGCTGCACAGCGCCTAGGCAGCCATCAGCGGTGCCACTGGTCATTGCAGCAGCCTGGTAGGTAGCAGTATAAGCAGGGACAGTACAGTTATCACACAAGGAACACCTACCACTGAGCTGCACAGCGCCTAGGCAGCCATCAGTGGTGCCACTGGTCATTGCAGCAGCCCGGTAGGTAGCAGTATAAGCAGGAACAGTACAGTATCACACAGGGAACACCTACCACTGAGCTGCACAGCGCCTAGGCAGCCATCAGCGGTGCCACTGGTCATTGCAGCAGCCTGGTAGGTAGCAGTATAAGCAGGGACAGTACAGTTATCACACAGGGAACACCTACCACTGAGCTGCACAGCGCCTAGGCAGCCATCAGCGGTGCCACTGGTCATTGCAGCAGCCAGGTAGGTAGCAGTATAAGCAGGGACAGTACCTGGTCACATAACAATGCAAATAAGATGAATTTTCAGCAAAAAAGGCACCCAACGTTAGCAGAACTGGCCAGGAGCTGCATGGCTTATTGAGGCAAGATGTATGAGGAAAAATCTGTATCCAAGCAGAGGTAGAGGTCACAGTGTTAGCGGCTATGCGAGTGCTGTCTGCGGGTGGGTTGGTTGTGCAATAGTGTTCAGCATATGTGTAAGGGGCATTATGTGTGTCATGTATAAATGCATTAATAATGTGCGACATATGTGTAACAGGCATTATGTGTGTCATGTGTATAAGGGCATTAATAATGTGCGACATATGTGTAACAGGCATTATGTGTGTCATGTGTATAACATAGTTACATAGTTACATAGCAGGTGAGGCTGAATAAAGACTTGCGTCCATCTAGTTCAACCTATGTTTATAGTAGCTTATCCCTTGTTGTATAGTTTGTTCTGATATTTTAAAGACAGATTTTGTTACTTATTCTTACCCATGGATATTTTTAACCAATAAATGTTTATCCAACCTTATTTTAAACATATTTATAGTGTCTGCCGACACCACTTCTCCAGGAAGAAAGTTCCAAAGTTTGACTACTCTGACTGTAAAGAATTTTTTTCTTATAGATGAACAAAATCTTTTTTCCTCTAATCTAAACTCATGCCCTCGCGTCCTAGATTCCTTTCTACCCTGTTTCCCTGATAATAAGACCTACCCCAATAATAAGCCCTACCCTTATTTCTGGACAACGGTCCAAAATAAGCCCTACCCCGAAAATAAGCCCTAGCTTAATCCCCATTTTGCCCAGTCCCTGTGCTAAACTCCCAGCTCCGCTAAACCCCCCCACCCACCCGCATGAAATGGATGCTGCTGCTACGGTAGCAGCCCTGGTACCACTGAAGCCTCTGCTCGCATCAGCGGTCCCAGGGATGCATTGTGCATGTGACGTCACTGCGCACCTCAAAGACTGAGTGGCGTCTGTTCACAGACGGGAGGGGAGTGACTGAGCGGCGGCGGAGGAAAGGCTGAGTGGCTGAAAAATGCAGAAAGAAAGGAAAGCGGCAGTTGTGCTTAAAGTATAAGGAGATTGAGGGGCATGATGTAGCTAAAAGAAGGACTGAGGAGCTAAAATAAGCCCTACCCCAAAAATAAGCCCTTTGGTGTTTTTGGACTGAAAAAAAAAATAAGACAGTGTCTTTTTATCGGGGAAACACGGTAGTAGAAAAAAGGGTGTTTGACAGTTCCTTATATTGGCCCCTAATATATTTATACATGTTGAGCACATCCCCCCTTAAACGTCTTTTCTCTAGTGTAAATAGTCCCAAATTGTTTAATCTTTCCTTATAGCTTAAATTCTCTATTCCCATAATGAGCTTTGTTGATCTTCTTTGGATTTTTTCTAATTCTATGATGTCTTTTTTATAGTGCGGGGCCCAAAACTTTTGAGTCCCTAGTTTCCATGCCCCTTTTAATACATGCGAGAATTTTGTTGGCCTTTTTTGTTGCTATATTACATTGAGCACTACACCCCAGTTTGTTGTCTATTTGGACTCCTAGATCCTTTTCGAGTCTTGATTTACCCAACTCATCCCCACTAAGGTTATAACTAGCACACTGGTTATGTCTCCCAAGGTGCATGACCTTGCATCTTCCACTTTTTTGCCCACTCATCTAGATTGTCAAGATCATTTTGAAGCGTGGTGACATCTTCTGATGATTTAATAACTCTGCTCAGTTTTGTATCGTCCGCAAATATGGATTTATGAGTAACCTAATCCCAATATCGTTAATAAAAATGTTAAATAAAATGGGCCCAATAACCAAACCCTGTGGCACTCCACTTAGTACTGGTATCATATTAGATACGGCGCTGTTCACGGCCACTCTTTGTTCTCTATTACACAGCCAGTTCCCTACCCATCTACAGATATTTGCCCCTAATCCCATGTCCTCCATTTTATTTATCAACCTCTTGTGTGGTACTGTGTCGAAGGCTTTAGCAAAATCTAGGAAAATCACATCTACAGTGTTTCCATTATCAAGGTTTTTGCTAACCTCTCCATAGAAACCAAGTAGATTAGTTTTGCATGAACGATTTTTCACGAACCCATGCTGGTTATTACTGAGTAAACTATGAAGGTCTAAGTATTCCTGGATACCATCTCTTAAAAATCCTTCAAATAGTTTACCCACTATTGATGTTAAACTAACAGGTCTGTAATTAGCGGGATCCACCTTTTTTCCTTTTTTGAATAATGGCACTACCTCTGCTATTCTCCAGTCTTTTGGTACCTTTTCTGATGATAGTGAATTATCAAAGATATAATGTAGAGGGGAAGCTAATTCCTCCCTTAATTCCATTAGAATTCAATATTGAGGTCCGGCTAGTTCATCCCATTTGTGGTATGTGTGCGTTCCACAGTCTGCTCTCCCTTAGTAAACACTGATGAGAAGAACTCATTTAACAGTTCTGCTTTTCCCTTGTCCTCCGTAAAACTTTTTCCATTGATATCGGTTAGTGGGCCTATGTTGTCCTTAATTATACGTTTACTATTTATGTATTTGAAAACTTCTTGGGGTTAGTTTCAGTGGCTATGCGGTCTTCATAATCCCTTTTAGCTACTTTGATTGCCCCTTTGCAAATTCTGTTTGATTCTTTGTATTTGGTGAATGCCTCCTCATTTAAGTTATTTTTTTTTTAACTCTTTTTTTATTGTGCATTGCAATACATAATATAAAACATTGGCATACATAAGGAAGAAAAGAGAACAAAAGAAAATGTTTACAAGCTGTGTCAGCATTGTGCATTGATATTACTGTCATCTTCACCTGGATAACATTGATTAGGCTGTGTTACAGGAATTGTTATAACATTTGTACTTGTCATCCAAATAAAGCCAAATCTGGTTGTGTCAAAAGTCTACAATTGTATATACTTTATTATCGATCTGTAATAACTCTATGTCTATGTCCATGTCAAGCCGGGCGATCCAATCAAAACATCTCTATCAGTGAATAATAAAACAACACCTCTAAATTACCGCTATGGGGGGGGACACCTAATAATCTCCTTGTCTCATACCATTCCGTATGCTGCAAGGTGGATTCAACTCTTCTCTGGAATTCTATCGGGAGAGTCGTGATGTAACTTTCCCAAGTCTCAAAGAAACGAGGGGTTTGTTTCTCCCTGTCCAAGGTTGTCTCCAGCCAATCCATCTGGAAAATATGATGGAGTTTGGTCTTGAAGAGAGCCAAGGGGAGAACCGCTGCAGATATCCAGCCCTGTAAGATTGTTTTGCAGGCAGCCGCCTGTACTGCCAGAAGTAATTTCTTACAACCCCTAGCCACCCTTTGGTCAGTAGGTATAATTCCAAAAATGGCCCACTCTGCATTAAAGGGTACGTAATTTAGTAGATTATCTAGTGTGAACCTACGCACCTGTATCCAAAAACGTCTTATCAAAGGGCAAGCCCAAAGACAATGTAACAGCCCTGCCTCCGCCTCACCGCAACCAGGACAGGAACCAGGGGAGGGCATCCCCGCCAAGTGCTGCCTATGTGGTGATAAATAAGCCCTATGGAATAGATTTAAAAACAGCTCTTGATACTGTGCGGCCGGTAGCAGACGGCAGGAGTTCACTAGTGTTTTTAGCAATAGTTCACAAGTTAAATTAGGGAGGTCTCGTAACCACAGTTTCATACCCGAACTGGTGTTGTCATGCGTTATGAGCGGTCTTAGGTAGTTATAGTGGATCGAGATAGCCTTTTCCGTTATAGGGTTGGCTCGCAATAGACCATCAAGATCGTTATACCAATCTTTATCGGAGAGGTTTTTTACTACTGTATTTGCATAATGTTGCATCTGAAAATAGGCTAGGGGGAAATTGTTTAATATGGAATGTTTCTGGCAAGCCTGTTGAAAAGACATCACTTTATCCGTAGATGGATCACAGATGTCGTGCACATCAGATATCCCGTCGCGGCCAAACAATGTGAAGGGGTAGGCAGTCTCCCCATGCTGGAAGTCCCCGTTCCCCGTGAATGTCAAAAATAGCGAGTGGTGGGAGTTCAGGTTTTTTTTATGTCTTAATTTGTGCCATAATTTATAGATAGACCATAACAATGGATTATCCTTGAGAGACTGTGGTATTTCAGCTTTAAATTGGTGAAGAAAGAATATCAAATTACCATCTGGTAAGAATTGTTTTTCCACCACTGTATTAGCATATGTTTCCCCATTATGAAGCCAGTCGCGTAGGAAGCGCAGCTGTGCCGCATAATTATATGATTGGATGTGGGGGAAATAGATTCCACCGTTAAATTTTGGCTGCTGTCATTTTAAAAGCGCTATTCTGGGTTTTTTACCCCTCCATATAAAGTTTCTAAACATCTTATTTATATTATTGATATATGAGTTAGTTAAAAGAATTGGGAGAGACTGCAAAATGTATAGCAGACGTGGGAAAGTCGTCAGTTTGATCAAATTAGCCCTACCAATAAATGAAAGAGATAGTGATTTCCATTTCTCTAAATCTGATGATATGTCTCTCAAGGCATCCTTGACATTAATAGTGTATAGCTTGTCTGGGTTTTTAGGAAGTTTCACACCAAGATAGACTATGTGGGAAGTCGCCCACTTCAAGGGCAAGTGGGCACTCCATCTTGGGTGGGATATTCCGGGAACTAGATACAAACCCATTGATTTTGTTAGGTTTGCCTGAAAACCTGATATGGCCCCAAAATCCTCCAAAAGATTCAGTACCTCTTGTAACGACATGCTGGGTTTGTCAATGTATAGCATAAGGTCATCTGCGAAGGCAGATATTTTGACCTCTGCATTCCCAATCGCTATAACCTTAAATATTGATGAAGACTGCAAGATTCTCAAAAGGGGGTCTATTGACAGATTAAAGAGGAGGGGCGACAGAGGACACTCCTGTCTTGTGCCCCTAAACATTTGTACAGGGTTGCCTCTCAAACCGTTAACCAGAATAGATGTTATTGGGCTTTGATAGAAATAATGAATTATATTTATGACATTTGTAATAAAGCCTCTAATGTCTAAGATCTGGAAAAGGTGTGGCCAAGCCACCATGTCAAAGGCCTTTTGGGTGTCTAGACTCAGTAACATATGTTCTGAGCCTTTATGTTGTGCTGAGGCTATTATGGCCGCAATAGCTGACCGAATAGCTTTTACCGAGTGCCGCCCTCTTACAAAGCCCAGCTGATGGGAAGTCAATAGCTCAGGTAAGATGCCCTGTAGTCTGTTTGCTATAATTTTGGATAGAATCTTGAAGTCAACATTTAACAATGTTATAGGCCTGTAGGAATCAACACGTAATAGGTCTCTGTTTGGTTTGGGAATTAACGTAGTATAAGCGTTGGTAAAAGAGGGATAATCCGGTCTAGTCTGACATATATTGTTATATAGCTCTAGAAGGGTCGGGGTTAGCTCAGTTCTAAACATTTTGTAGTATGTACCCGTAAACCCATCGGGGCCAGGAGACTTTCCGGGCTTAAGAGTCTTTAGGACCCCCGTTAGTTCTTCCTCTGTTATGTCCCCAGTCAGACTCTCATTTTGCTCTTGTGTGAGTTTGGGAAGTTTGGCTTTTTGTAAAATGGTTTGACTCAGCAAAGGTCGGGAAGGTATGGGGCTATACAAATCTTTATAAAATCTATGAAAACAGGTTAAAATATCTTTAGTCTTGGTTACAACTCTATTAGATAAATCATCTTTTATAGCACTAATAAAGGAGCGCTTTTTCCAAGGCTTGGACATTGCAGCTAGGAGTTTCCCCCCTTGTTACCCCACCTATAAAAAAGATTTTTTGTATAATCCAGCCTTTGCTGAGCCTGTGCGGTTAAGAAAGACTCCAGTAGTCTCCTGTCCCTTAAATAGATATCCATATTCTCTGCCGTTGGAGCATTTTTATACCTCTCAAAACTTCTGTTAGTTGCAGAGTGTAAAGAATTATATTTCAATCTATTCTCTTTACGAATCTTTGATACATAGCTTATTATAGCCCCACGTATTACCGCTTTTGACGTCTCCCAGAGCAACACCGGGTTGCCCCAATGTTCACTATTATCGTCTAAGAAGTTGGACCAAGTATATTTCAGAAAATTCTTGAAATCGTCTGATTTAGTGAGGTACTCTGGGAAACGCCAACTAGGGCTGCCTACCTCCATCGAGTCACTCCACCACTCCAAGGTTACTGGAGCGTGATCTGAGATTACAATATCTTTTATTGAGGTTGACTTAAGTTTGCACAGCAGAGAATTGGACATGAGGGTATAATCTATTCTAGATAAAGAACCATGGGCACGAGATAGGTGTGTATATGAATGATCTGTTTGATTTAATATATGCCACAGGTCACTGAGCTGCAAGGTATCCCTCCACTCCTGTAACTCCTTCCAGCAGGGGGAGGACGACCAGTTTGCCGGGGGGGGGGTCTGGTACTGCGTTAAAGTCACCACCTACAATAAGCGGGAAGGAAGTCCGGGATGCCAGCAGGTGTAACAGTTTACGCAAAAAAGCACCTGTGGCCACATTGGGTGCATAGATATTCACTAATGTATAATTGGTGCCCTCTATGGATACATCTGCTATGATGTAACGACCTTCCGGGTCCATTATTGTCTGTTGAATAGTGTACTTTAAGTTTTTATGGAATAAAATTGCTACCCCACCTAGACTTTGAGTGGTATGAAGCCGACAAACATTCGGCTATCCATGGTGCCCGTAAAGTTGACGTCCCCCCAGATACCCAGTGCGTCTCTTGGATAAAGGTAATTGCCGGATAATGTTTGCGAAGGTGAGTTACTACCTTTTTTCTCTTAATGGGCGTATTTAGACCACCCACATTCCACGACATGAGGGATAGGCTAGGCCTTTCCTGATGGGAGGCATGTTCAGATGTTAATGTAGACATATCTATGGTGGTTTAAGAACAGTGCTGATCCACCAAGGGTTTAATGTAAAAAAGGGGTGGTTCCCCAGTCGGATTGTATCCCTCAAACAATATGATGAGTGGCCTCCCTTCCCAGGGATCACCTTCGGTCGCCCAGCTTGACAAACCACACAATCAGAAAAAAACATAAACAGCTGTAACAATATAAATAGCGATGCAATGCAATACATTTTGCATTTTTTGAAAACAAAGTTTTGGGTTGGGAACCAGACTGCGTTCCCCCCAACTTTCGGAGGAACCCACATTGTAATGTGGGGGATGCTCCAGAATCTTAACCAAGTCTCAACATACATATCAAAACATTCAAAGCAGTGTAGGTAGTGTGCTTTATATGTTGGCTACCTATCAATACAGAACTCAATAAACATCTCTAACAGGATGACCTTAGTGGAGCGATCAGCTAAAGGAAGGATTCAGCTACGTATATCTATAGTAGATCTGAGAAAGATTTAAAGCTTCCTTGGAAAAAAGTGGCCTCTCTACATTTAAATGTTACCACCCCAGGCTCACAAATAGAAGATAACTAGCCTCTCCATTTGTTTTCATTCGCAATAGGGTCAAAGGTATTAGTTATTCATCATCTCTGGATTATGCATTAGACCTGGCAGGGGAAGGAGGTGATGCTGACACAAAATGCAGTTTTGCTTGTGCAGGGTCCGAGAATATTAGCGGACGCCCATTCTCCATCACCCTAAGTTTTGCTGGGTATAGGAAGGCGAATCTAATGTTTTTGGTCACAAGCATTTTACAAACATCTGAAAAAGCTTTTCGCTTTTGTGTTACCAGGACCGAGAAATCCTGGAATATCAATACCTTCTGATCGTCAACCCTAAGGTCAGATTTAGCCCGATAGGCTTGCAGTACTTTCTCTTTTTCTCTGTAGTCTAAGAACTTTGCTATTACGGGCCTAGGACGTTCCTCCCTACCTTTGCGTCCCATTCCTAGTCTGTGGGCCCTCTCAACTTGTATGGGAGATCCATCTACACTCAAGCCTAGAGATCTCGGGATCTCTACGCTAATATAGGTGGATAGCTGGGAGTCCGAAATCACCTCTGGTATCCCGATGAACCGCAGGTTACACCTCCTATTGCGGTTCTCGAGATCATCTAATTTTTCTGACATATTTTTAATCAGTAGTGATTTTGCATCTAGTTCCTGTCTTAACACATGGACCGAATCTTCGTTGTCGCTCGTGCGTTGTTCCAGATTCACTATCCTGGCAGTGTTATTATCTATTTTAGCTAAGGATGCATCGAGCCTTGCATGTAGATCCTCGAATTTCTTATCAATCAGAGGCATCAATCTATTTATAACCTCCCTGGCGTTGTCTTCAGGGGAAGGTATGTCAGCTCGGCGTGAGTCAGAGCTATCCCCATGTCCGCCAGCGCCAGGGGGGGATGGGGCCTGTGTGGAGGAGTTAGATTTCTGTGTTTGTTGACGTTTAGGCATATTTGAGTTTGGCGTGTTGGGGATTCCCAGGTATTTGTCCATACCAGGAAGCAATTCAACCACAGAGAAAAATACTTTTATGTTAGGATGAACGATATGCACCTCTACCCACCGCTTACCTAGTTGGGCTTACATTGTGTTTGGGTCAAACACTTGGTAATGGATACCAATATTACCTGCTTACACCTAATTTGTCAGCAAGCTATCACAGGATAAATGGTTAACAAGAGTATAGCTATATAGAGTAGTTACCAACTTGTTACGATAACAGCTAGATGTAACAAATAAGAGAGTCTCGCCTGCAGTTTAGGCACATCTACACAGTGGCAGTATCTCTCATGCAAACCACATTTGAAACAAGTCCTGTTCAATGGGGATCTCAGCAGACAGTGGTCTTGTGTCCTCTGATTTCCAGCAGGGGAGAAGTAGAGTCTGGATCAAGCCAGTAGGTGGCGCCAAGACCCCAGGTATCAGGGAATCAACAATTGAGTGCCATACAGTCACTTGAAATATGAGGTTAAAGAAGACGATATATCAGGAGATGTTGTGTTTGTATCCGTCAACAGGAGGCCTCCCTTAATTTCAAGGTTATCAACAAATGACTTGGGTGTGGAAAACAATAAAGAACCTGTGTATGAGCCCAGTTTGGGTGGTGAGCTCACTCCCTGGTCCCTGTTGTGCAATAGAATCTGTCCAGCGGTCCCTCAATATTAGTACAGACAGGGAGTTTTATACACAGTCAGATTCTCTAATGCAGGTAGCAATAAACTCTTTCAGGCCTGGATTACGTTGCTTTTTCCTCACAGCCTGGAGTTATATCAGTGGGCAGAGCAGGTATTGTGCAGCAGTGGATATAAGTCCCCAAGCCCAGTTTCACATGGGGGTAGATCGGGCTTGTGTCTCCATATGGGGCCCCAAGAGTCACCCCAGGACTTGCAGACAGCACAGGTATTCTGGCTCTACAGTCACCCCTTTACCTCACACCTCGGGCGACAGCTGCATCAGGATTCCCCTCCGCGGCAGTGGCTCCTCTCTGGGCTCCAATGAGCCGTATCGCTTACCTCCAGCGGTGGTGGGATCAAGGTGTGGGGGCTAGCTGTGGGTGCCCGGCGGACTCTCTCTCCTACCCGGGCGTCGGTCGGCGTACCCCCCACGGTCTGCGGGGACAGCGCTTACGGTTAGCGCTCCCAGTCCTTCGCCGTGCTTCAGCACCCGTCTCCCCGTCCAGCGTCAAGGGGTCGGCGGCTATGCGGTGTAGGCCTCACAGCCCTGGTGCCGGAAAGCAGAGGCCGGGCTCCAGTTGCACCGCGCCCCGACTCACGTGCGTCTGGCCGCGATCCTCCGGCGCCCCGCCACCTCGCGACCTGTGGCAAGTTGGGCACCAGTCCGGATGTCAGCGGTCGTCCGCGTTCCTTGTGCTCCAGGCGGGCAGGGGAGGGCCGTACCAATCGCGCCTGTTTGGATACAGGCGGTCAGACAGGCCTCAGTCTGATGAAGGCCGGACTCCGGGGGTCAGGAAGTCCCGCTGCTCTCGCAAGAAGGTTCAACCTGTTCTCCACAGGCTCACGAACAGGTACAGCCTTTTCTTATCTGCAATAGAGGCTGATATGGGGTCGGATGGATGCAGATTTAAGCTGTGCAGCGGGGAGCGAAATTAAAACGCGGCCATACTGGATGGCCCGCCCCCGGAAGTCCATTTAAGTTATTTTTATAGAATTTAAATGCTCTTGTTTTATTGTTGAGTGCTGACCTAACTTTTTTTGTCCAACCATGGTGGCTTTTTTTTATTGAATTTACCCTTAGTTACTTTAGGAATGTATTTAATAGTTAATGATTTGAGTATATTTTTTAGAGTATCCCACATTTCCTCAGCATTTATCCCCTCAAAAACTGTTTCCCACACAATTCTTTTTAGGGCTTCTCTGAATAATTCGAAGTTAGCTTTTCTGTAACTTAGTATTTTTGGCGATCCTTTTTGATGTAATTTACTGAAGTTGATTTCCAGTGAAACCATATTGTGGTCAATGTTCCCTAGGTGTTCAATTATTTTGTGTTGGAAACTAAATCTATGTTAAAATCAAATCCAATAATGCCTTATTACGAGTTGGAGCTTCTACCGTTTGTGTGATAAACTGGTCTTTAAGTAAGCTTAGGAACCCACTGCTTCTTGCTGTTTTACATGTTTCGTTTTTCCAATCAATATCTTGTAAATTAAAATCACCCATAATTAATACCTGACCCTGATCTGATGATTGTTCGATTTGGTTTAAAAGAAGAGACTCGTCCCCTTTGTTTATGTTCGGTGGTCTATAACATACCCCTATTAAAATTCTGTTATTAGGTTTTTGTTATTTGACGGTTATCTCTGCCCACACGGCCTCCGTGTAGTCTTCCTCTGTGCCTGTGCTCATTTCTTTCTCACACGATGTTAAGTTATTTTTACATATAGGCACACCCCCACCCTTTCTATTTTCCCTGTCTTTTCTGTAGAGTGTATATCCCTCCATGCATAATGCCCAATTGTGCGACTCGTTACACCATGTTTCTGTAATACCAATAATGTCATAATCGTCCCTAATGACCACAGTTTCAAGTTCCCCGATTTTACCTGCTAAGCTTCTTGCATTAGCCAGTAGGCATTTTAATTTGTGTATTTTTATTTGCGTCCCTAACATTGTGTTGAATTTCTCCTCTGGACTTATTTGTATTCCTTGCTAACTTCCTTGTACCCACCTCCCTCTTAGTAGACTCTCTACAGGCCTCCCCACCATTCCCACTGTCCGACCTATTTACAGTTTTGAAACTTCTTCATATGTCGTTAACTCCTTCCCATACCCTAAGGTCATCTGTACCTAAGAGCTGTAATGAGGTAAGATTACTGTTATTACATAATATTCCTAGAGCACCCCATGAATTACCCACAATATTACCCTTATTAGTACCCCGGACATTGCCTGTAACTATGTCCTCCCCCCTCCTCCTCCTCCCCCAAATTGATTCTTGACCCCAATCCTACTATTCTCTCTATGGGTCCAATAGTATCTAGCTATCCCCACCCCCCCTATTGCCTAGTTTAAAATCTCCTCCAACCCTCTAATCATCCTTCCCCCCCAGCACCGCAGCCCCCTCCTCGATCAGGTGCAATCCATCACGGCAAAAAAGATGGCGCCTGACCGAGAAGTCCGCCCAGTGTTCCATGAACACAAATCCCTCCTTCCTACACCAATCCTTTAGCCACACGTTTACCTCCCTGATCTCCCTCTGCCTCCCTGGGCTAGCATGTGGCGCTGGTAATAATTCAGAGAATATTACCCTAGATGTCCTCGCCTTTAATTTCATACCTAATTCCCTATACTCTTTCTTGAGGACATCCCACCTACCATTAACTTTGTCGTTGGTACCGATGTGTACCAAGACCGCCGGGTTGCTATAAGGGCATTAATAATGTGCAACATATGTGTAAGGGGCATTATGTGTGTCATGTGTATAAGGGTATTAATAATGTGCAACATATGTGTAAGGGGCATTATGTGTGTCATGTGTATAAGGGCATTAATAATGTGCAACATATGTGTAAGGGGCATTATGTGTGTCATTATGTGTATGAAGGGCATTAATAAAGGTTGGCATATGTGTAAGGGGCATTATGTTTTTAAGGACATTAATAATGTGGGGGAAATTTACTAATATGGATTCGTAGAAAAAAGGTGTATTCGTAGGGAGAAATACACCTTTTTTTTACGAATTTGTATTTTCGGGATTTACTATCCCGAAAATACAACAATTCGTAGTCCTAGGGATGGAACATTCGTATTTGTATTTACAAATACGAATGTCTACACCATCGATAGGATATGACAGGAATCACCATTCAAAAGAATGGTGGTTCCTGATTTACTAAGCAGCCGTATAGAAATTACGGCTGCTTTTGCCCACGAAAATACGGCAGAAAAATAGAACACCAATTTCCTGTCGTATTTGCGTTTTAGCCTGCACGGATCAGTCAGATCCGTGCAGGCTGCAGTGTAAAAATAAATAATAATAAAAAAATAAATAAATAAACGGCATGGGGTCCCCCCCACAACCGAAACCAGCACCAGGCTGACGGAGCCTGGAGCCGGTAATTAAAAATCAGGGAACCCGACAAATAGGGGTTCCCTGATTTTTAACAACCAGCCCCAGGCACCTGCTCTGGGGCTGGTTCCCAAAATATGGGGGACAAAATGACTGGGGGTCCCCCGTATTTTAAGAACCAGCCCCAGGCAAAACCAGCCAGCAGGGTAATGCCACAGCCGGGGGGAGACTTTTTATGCAAGTCCCCCCGGCCAAAGCATTAACCCTACCGACCAGTCAGCCTGGCCAGGGGCCCTGGGGGAGTGGGGACCCCCCCCCCAATAAAGGGGTCCCCCCCTCCAGGACTTACCTGACCAGGCTGAAGCCTGGTACTGTCCCCGATGCCCCTGGGCGGTGGGCATCAAGCTGATTAGGGTGTAAAAAAAAAGATAAAACTATTGTTTTTTACTGTGGGACTACAAGTGCCAGCAAGCTGGGACTTGGAGAACCACAAGTCCCAGCCTGCTGGGCATTAAAGGGCCCGCTGGCACTTGTAGTTCCACAGTTAAAAAAATAGTACACAAAACACACTGACACACATTTAAAATAAAAGTTTAATACACACATCACAAACACACTGATACTTACCTATCTTGATCCCGTCGGTAGGTCGCTGGTTCCGGTGTCGGCGGCTCCGCTGTTGGCGGCTCCAGTGTCGGCGGCTCCGGGGTCGGCGGCTCCGGGGTCGGCGTCCTGTCTGAAGAAAATCCATGTTGGACCTGTGGAAGTAAATCCTACTCACCAGGTCCTTCATGGATGGTCTTCTGTCTTCTCTCTTCTTTTCCAGGACTTATTTCTTTATGTTGTTTCTTCTGTCTTCTTCTTTCTTCAAGCTGCCGGCTCCCGGTACTTTCAGAGCTGGAGAGATGTTGCCTCCTCGACGTCTGGACTAAGAATGAATTCTAGCCAATCAGGAGCCGACTTTACTGGCTCCTGATTGGCCGCTAGGCGGCTCCTGATTGGCTAGAATTCATTCATTAGTCTCCAGCTCTGAAATTCCCGGGAGCCGGCAGCTTGAAGAAAGAAGAAGACAGAAGAATCAACATAAAGAAATAAGTCCTGGAAAAGAAGAGAGAAGACAGAAGACCGTCCATGGAGGACCTGGTGAGTAGGATTTACTTCCACAGGTCCAACATGGATTTTCTTCAGACAGGACGCCGACCCCGGAGCCGCAGACCCCGGAGCCGCCGACACCGGAGCCAGCGACCTACCGACGGGATCAAGAAAGGTAAGTATCAGTGTGTTTGTGATGTGTGTATTAAATTTTTATTTAAAATGTGTGTCAGTGTGTTTTGTGTACTATTTTTTAACTGTGGAACTACAAGTGCCAGCGGGCCCTTTAATGCCCAGCAGGCTGGGACTTGTGGTTCCCCAAGTCCCAGCTTGCTGGGGAAGCTTGCTGGCACTTGTAGTGCCACAGTAAAAAACAATAGTTTTATCTTTTTTTTTACACCATAATCAGCCCGATGCCCACCGCCCAGGGGCATCGGGGACAGTACCAGGCTTCAGCCTGGTCAGGTAAGTCCTGAAAGGGGGGGACCCCTTTATTGGGGGGGTCCCCACTCCCCCAGGGCCCCTGGCCAGGCTGACTGGTCGGTAGGGATGAATGCTTTGGCCGGGGGGACTTGCATAAAAAGTCTCCCCCCGGCTGTGGCATTACCCTGCTGGCTGGTTTTGCCTGGGGCTGGTTCTTAAAATACGGGGGACCCCCAGTCATTTTGTCCCCCGTATTTTGGGAACCAGCCCCAGAGCAGGAGCCTGGGGATGGTTGTTAAAAATCAGGGAACCACTATTTGTCGGGTTCCCTGATTTTTAATTACCGGCTCCAGGCTCTGTCAGCCTGGTGCTGGTTACAGCTGTGGGGGGGACCCCATGCCATTTTTTTTTCCATTTATTTATTTTTAAAAAAAAATTTTACACACTGCAGCCTGCACGTATCTGACATCCGTGCAGACTGCTACAAATAATTCGTATTAGCGGCCGTATATACGGCCGCTAATAAGAATTCCTACGACATCGGAGGGTTACAAAGCAGTCGTATATGACTGCTTTGTAAATGACCCTCCGGAACAAGACTTTGCATACGACTGAAACAGACGTAGGGAAAATACTAATATGAAAAACTTGGTTTTTCATATAAGTAAATGTCCCCCAGTGTGTCATGTGTAAGGGGCATTACTGTGTGGTATTATCAGGGGTGCCGAGAGAAAGGGGTAGGGGGTACAAACTACCCAGGCCAAAGTCTGATGGAAGGGCCCAGTGGGGACCCGGGCCCCCTCCCCTTAAGTGACAGCAGCAGCTGCAGCTCTTCTCGTCTGCCCAGCACACACTGCTTTGTGCTGGGTTGCGGTGTGGCCGTGGAGGTGCTTAAAATACAATATTTTCTCAGGATTTTTTTCTAAGAGTATAATGTGAGGAGTAATGTATATAAGGTAAAGTGGTACTACTGTGTGATGTAACGTGAATAAGGGACACCATCGCATGATATAATGTGAATAAAGTTGCACTACTGTGTGACATAATTTGAATTGGGGGTACTATTGTGTGGCCATGCCCCTTCCCAGCAAGAACACACCCCTGTTTCGGCTGTGCATTCATTAGTGGCGGTACTAGGGGGCACCAGTCAAAATCTTGCCTAGGGCTTCATTTAGGCTAGGGCTGGCTCTGGACAGTATAGTTATAGCACAGAGAACACATACCCGCCAGGCTGCACAGCACCTAGGCAGCCATCAGTGGCGCCACTGGTCATTGTATCAGCCAGGCAAGTACCAAAATAGCAGAGATAGTACAGTTATCACACAGGGAACATGTGCCCACAGAGATGCATAGCGCCTAGGCAGCCATCAGCGGCGCCACTGGTCACCGCAGCAGCCAGGCAGGCAACAAGTAAACAGTGGACAGGGCAGATATAGGACATAGGTATAGATATAGGACACATACAGATACATACTGATATGCACTAGATGTTCCCTGGGATGGTGATGGACAAGACAGAGGAGACACAGGTTTACATATGACTGAGCAGCACAGTTCGTAGGCAGCCTGCAACGGTGCCATCTCGGGGAGGAAAGCCAGTGTGTGTGGGGAGAGGGGGGGGGGGCGTGGTGCCAGGCCACTGCCGCCAATTCAGGAGCCATACCCACTACTCGCCTGGGGCCTCCATTGTGGCTTCACCCGGAGCTGGATGGGGGGAGGGCAGACAGGTCCTTTGCTTCTCTGGAGATCCCACCCTGGGCCTACAGGCCAGGGACTCCCTCTGTTGTACTATTGGCAGAGGATCCTTCAGCATGGGGGGGCAACACGGAGTCTCCACCGGGTGCCAGCGGGCATGACCGGGAGTCTTGCTGTATGCACCCTTCCTTGGATCCTCCTGCCCGATGATGTCACCGCCAGGCACTGCAGCTGGGGGGGTCATGGCCGCTGTTGGTCTCCGGGCCGGGGGTGCCGCATCCACGTCCTGCACTGGGGCACACTACATCCACCGACGCTCCCTCCTCCAGTGTCAGCACAAGCTCCTTCCTCCAACCCCTCCGGTGAGCATGATCCCCTTCTCCAGGGGCCAGGTATGTGAGCTCCCAGGATGGAAGACGGGAGCTCACTTGTATGCAACTGTCCTCGGCCCCCACCGGATGTCTACATTATCATGAGATGTTGGAGGGTATGATACTCTATCAGGGATTGACTGCCAGAGACTGTTTTATATAGAAAGCTAATTACTGTAGTCTCACAGGTGCCCCAAAAAATAGGAAAAACTCATGTTGACATATTGACTGTCAATGTAATTCTTGTGTCGACTTTCTGACCCTGTCAACCTTAGCCATGTTGACATTTTCTGATGTCAACCTAAGGCCTGTTGACCTTCAATGGTCAACCCAATGACAGGGATGTCCCCACTCCTATCTACAGCCATGTCGCCCAGGGCAGCAAAACATCGCAAATGCCAGGTCACTCCAGGATTGGTGACATGCTGGAGTGACCAAAGTGTCCAAATCCCAGGTGTGACCCGGTATTTGTAATGTGACAGGGGTATTAGTCAGGAATCTGGAACGCAAATTATCACTCTGATGATATCTTGCTCTATACTTCAGATCCTTTACTTTCTAGTCCAACAATTGTAAAAACCATCAGTTTATTTCATTCATGGGATACTGAATTCATGTAGACAAATCGGAATTACTCCTTATTAAGGTCCCATCATTCTAATCTTCCCATCTATATATCACATCTTTAATCACTGTTACATAAACATAAACTCAAATATTTAGGTATATTTCATCGCTATATAATAGTAATTTTTGCCATTAAAAAAATAAGTCAGTGATTATGTTGCAAAGATCTCATGCTTTCATAGTACTGTATACAGGCTATTGTGTATGTGAGGTTATCAGACCCACAGTAAGACTGTAATTATTATATTTTATTATGTGTAGTGATTAATGTACTTTTTAGTCCATCTGTACCCTATTGTTCTCCGTAGATGTTTCTATTCCCCATATCTGTGTGTATTTCCAGAACCATAGTAGTACACTGTATATCAGATGCTGTTACCCAAATATGGTCGGACAGGAAATGTCCACAGGGGGTGATCCAATTGTTCCTGCTATTTACAGGACAGTTATAGCTGAGGGACAATCTTCACAGGGGGTGATCAGCACATAACGCAATCAGCTGGTGATTGTTCCTTGTATTGACACTCCTTTGCATATCTCTGGTCCCTAGCAGACTCACTGGAACTGGACCCAGTAGGGGGGCAGCAGCAGATGGACAGCTGTAGCTGGGAGGGGGAATATACCTGACTCTTGAATCCACCAATCCAGACCCAGTGCAAGCCCGTCGTTTGCCTGGGGTGGGCATCCTACTAAGCTCTGGTGTGGAGCGTCCGGTGCTGTGTGGACTTATACAGGTTTCTGCTATCACTGCTGTGTGGAGAGTGATAGTTTTGTGATTTGGAACTGTGATGCTACAAGGACTTGAACTGCTACCTGGATGTTTCTATGCTACATTTTGCCTCTTGTTCCTATCTTTATCTACTTGTGTGTGCTGTGAAAAAATAAACCATATTTTGGTTTGATCTGCTCGGTGTCTGAGTGATTGAGGAACCGGTAACCTCACATTTGGCGGCAGCGACATTGGGATCATTCAGACACCAACCATCGAGCACAGAAAGCACAGAGAACAGAGGATCAGGCCATATGTAAGGAAACGGAAAATGCAGTAAGGTGAAGTCCAGCAAGTGAGCAGGTGTCAGTCCTGTGAAAGGTAAAATGTTTCCAAGGAAAGAAAATCGATGCCTCAAGACCCCTGGAGCAGATGAGCTCAGGGATGGAGGTTCGTCAGTGTATCGGCAGGCTGGGAAGCCGGATCTGTTATTTATTGTCAGAAAGATGCAATATATCAGGGAGTACTGGGACAAAGCTCAGCAGACGATCAGCGGGTGGAGAGTATCCAGCATACAGGACACATTGTGTTACCTGGGTGATGCATTCCTGCACTGTAAAGGTGAGGCCACCTCGTGGAATCTGCTGGGGGAGCCAGAGTTTGTAGAATTTACAGAGGAAGTGATTGCTACAGTGACCCAGATGCTACAAAGAGGACAATATTCTGAGGCTGAAGGACAAGTCCAGACTAAATTGATGCCCCAGATAGAGCCAGAGGAAAGGTCCAGAATGGGGCTACTGCAATATGGGCAGACAACCGAGGGGTCCGCCACAGAATTATTTGTTACCATGAGAGAAGGGTCGTTGTCAGGGGGGCCCCTAACTGCCCTTGAAGAAATGAATATGGAGGAGTTGATCTCAGAATGTCAGCTGCGAGGTATACCCTTCCAATCCTGCACTCGCGGGGAAATCCTCCAGCAGATCCTTCAAGATCAGGGGGATCCTACAAAAGCATTTACCGATTATCGGGCATGGATCCTCAATTTCAGTGCACAGCTGAGTGTGTGGGAACAATTGGTGTGTCTGGAGGAGTGCTTTATTGTGGCAGAGGAAGAGGCGATTGATCACGGGCTCCTGGACACCCCAGCATGGCGAGACCAGTGTCGCAGGGTGGCTGATGAAAGGCACCGCCTGCAACAGCTTCTCCCACAGCCTAGGGAGGAAGCTGGTCAGTGTTCTATACTGGGGGAGGTTATCCCCAAAGTGAAGGAAGTGGGGCCTCTGAGCCAGGCACCCCAGGAGGAGCTGCACTACAGCTTCCCTTTTGCTGAGGTGGAAGATGAAGAATTATTAACCTGTTGCCAGGGGATCTATGAGGACTGCGTCCAAGAAGAGATCACCGTGATTAGAGGAGTATTCGCCACCATCCAGGCCACAAGCATACCAGTCACAGATGATGTCTTGTTTAAGGCTGCCCAGCGTATTCAGCTGGGGAAGGAGGTTATCCAGGAGGAGGAGGTGTGTGCAGAAGTAGCGGCAGGTGAGCGACTGACTTTTGAGGGGACAGTGCTGGCATGGCCTGTCCTGCAGCCACCCGCTGAATTGTTCCGGATGGAGGGCCCCTCCTATGGAAGTTCATTTATTTATATATGCAAAGTCTATCTAATTTATTCATTTCGCACGCAACCAATAATTGAATGTCCAGATTTATAATCAATGAATATTATTTATAAATGTAACCAGATGAAACTGTATCATGGATAATAAATATAACAATACAGGAATTATACATAATAACGATTATTATTCCAGCATCCTTAAATAAAGCTACCCTCAGTGATATATATATATATATATGAATGTGAAATGCAGTGCTGTGGGGGGGGGGGGGGGTGGCTATACAGTAGCATGAAACAGCCTGCTTGTCGGCCATTTTGGTCAGAACACATGTTGGCAATCCGCCATCTTAGATTCCACTACATGGCCCACAAAGGAGCCTTAACAAAGACTAATAACTTCCGCCTGGCAATCACACATACAATCTGAGGACTAATCATACCCAAACCATATCCCAAGCTATTACACACACACCATCCGAGCATCATGCTATCCACATTTGTTACATATAAGTTGGTCTTATTTGCTTGTTTATCTAGATATTCTCACATGATAGCACACAAAGCATTCACTCTGCTTCAATAGAAACAACTCAGGGCTAATCCATTCTGGGACGCAGACACACACACACTTCCATACAAAGAATCCAGACAATAGTGGACTACCCTCACAGCACATGTTCTCTTACAGTTACATCCGATTATCTAGATAATCTAGCCAGACAATATACTTTAAAAGCTTTCAGTTTTAGAGTAACACATGGACACACAGTGGCTAGTCCAAATGTTAGCTGTTTACCTACACAAAAGACTCACTGCAGGCCGGAGCCTGCAGCACATGTCTACACATTCTAAACATCATTCACACAGGTCACCCTTAACTACAGACAGAAGCTTTCTTTGTCCAAACCATAGGTAAACATACGCTGGGCCTATGCACATGTTAATATCTGAAGACAAACTAAGAATGGAAGTTAACTACTCTTAACCTCTCTAGCATAATCCATATTCCATAACCGGGGTCCTAGTACACAATACAATCGGTCCTACAAGTTTATACATTACTCAAAGTCATGTCCAAATCCATATGTAATGGAAGGAAACTCCCGGTGAGGCCAGACCCATCCTTTCTGTGTCTTGATCGAACAGCAACTGAGCTGAGTGCTTTTTCTCTTGCTATTCAAAAGAACTCTCAGGGGAGGGGAGAATCTATTCATTCATCTGGTTTTACTAGCCTATAGACACGCCCCCTGATACTGTATTTCCTGGCTGGTTTAGCTGGTTTTCCTGTGACTAACTTATAATTTGTTATAACATGTGAGTGTGACATGATATGAAATTCTAATAACTATCATCTGACAGCTAGTGTAATTTCGCTCATTTAGAGACCAAGCATGACCTTATGTGAATCTAAAAATATGTAAATTAATATTCGATCTTTTCCTTACTTATGAGATAAATAATATTTATCTCAGACTATATTAATTTTATGGGCATGATTATTATTATAATTATGGAAATTATATGCTGGGAGAAATTAGGCATTGACAGTCGTCCATTTGAGAGTATATAAAACTGTCACATTAATAATGCATAATTTCCGCATTAATTTTCATAATTCATAAAATTTCAATATTTTTCATAAAAATATTTTTCATTGATAAAAAAAAGATTTTTAAAGGGTGGAACTTATGTGTATGTGTAGAAAGAAGGGGATGTATCATTTTTGCGCAATGGCTTAATCCGAGATTAATAATAAATGGGGGAGTGCATTTACTTAACGCCGGCATGTCCAGACCATGACCTCACAATAGTTGTAGGGCCACAGCCCAGACACACACGACTGAATGATACATTTGGGGAGTGTATGTGTAGCTGTTTAGGTGGGTGTAGTGTTCCTGCATAGGTATTGTGTAACCTACCGCAGGGTGTACAGGGTTGTACAACCTTCATATGTCCTACAAAGGATGCTGGGAAAACATTGATGAACAATCATAACAAACAATTTTACAGAGTATTATAAAGATTTCCTGAAAGAGTGGAGAACAGTCATTTCTCCTTGGGCAGTAGGGGATTAAAAACCTGAATAGGGTCAAAGGATAAAAACCTTCTACGCCTTTTTGGGTCATTCCTAGTGTCTCTTGACATTAAAACTAAGGGCCAAAAAAAAAAAAGTCTCTAGTGGGTCTTCTGCTCATCACGACGTGGGGTCGTCTAGGGGTCATCATTCTCTTGGTCGGCTTGTGTATTTCGACGGCTCTTGGGGCTTTCTAGCTGGGTTCCTGTCCAGTCATCTGTCGGTATCCAAGTCGTCATCTCGAGGACCATCATCTGTCTACTGCTGGGCTCGTCTCTCCCTCTCCATTGCATCTGTAGGAAAAAGAAGTATCAATATTTTTGCATTTCTACCTATTTTCCCTACCATTCTTGGCTTCTTGTATTCCATCCGATCCACTTGTAGACTTCCGATAGTTCTGTCGTCGACTTGTTTTCCCTGCAGAGACATAAACAGAAAAAAAACTTCCCAAGCGTTAAAAAAAACATCCCGCCTCCCACATCTGCGAAGCTTCTACACTCTAGAGTGCTATAGTTTAACCCTCGCCTTACTGTCTTTTGACACTAGGTGGCGCTCTAATTTATTTAAGGGTATTTCTACCCTGTACTACCAAACCTCTTTCAATTTAACCTCTATACCACTCCATATATTACAAATACAGTTTTCTGAGCCAGATAATCTGTGTTCTTCTTCGGAAAAATGTGACTAGAGGAAATCTGAGATATTCAGAATATTCAATCTCTCATTTTCCTCTTCTCTATCTAATCACTAGGGACTATCAGTTACTTGACATCTGGACCTAACACTATCAATATCTTGAGATTTTTAAATCTCATTTAAAAAAAACACTGTTATATATATCTCGTTGTCTAGGGGATGAAACTTTTTCAATGTTAGGTCCATACGCTCTCCATGCAATTAGGAGCAATAGGGGTTTCCAAAATCAATGCGTCACATTTGACCGGGTCCAATCACAGCTCTTTCTGGCTTAATTAAACAACAAACAGAAAAACAAATCTTTAGACACCTTACACGACATGTGTCTGATTCTCCGAACCATTCAAAACAAACAATGACAATCAAACAAACAAAGAGAGTACGTATAAACTAACTTCCATTTCTCCTTACTTGATTACTAAGAACCTGGACTGACACTTACATCACATACAAGTCACCACTAGGTGGCTATTAACTTTTTTTAACCACTTCCCTATGCCTATGTGTTCACATACATATGTGTCATGGGAACTATATGTCATGTAATGAACAAGCATGTTTCAAAAACAAATTTCCTTATACGTCATTACCCTGGTACCTAGGGCGGATCGTATGCAGTACTCCTTTGAGTAGAACATGTTATCTTGTTCTCTACCTTTCCTCGTGTTCTATACCTGTATGTCTTACCATAGTCTAAACCTTCATGTGTTCGCTGTAATATTGTGTTCTACTCTTAAATCTTTAATCTACTTGCTAAAGGGGAGAAAGAAAGTTTAGGAGTCTTGTTAGTTACAGTTCTTCATGTGTGCGACATCTCTGCTTCTCTATACCTGCAGCAGTTATTAACCTGGGGATGTAATTAACTTCAAATACAATTTGGCATTCTCAATTTATCTTGTTACCTTAATACTTATTACCTGAGTCAGTGTGAAACCAGTATACCTACTTCTCCAGCTGTGTCAATTTGGCATCGACTGTACCGTCTCTTACCACTTGGGGAAAACAGCATCCTCTCTGGCTATTCGACTCCGCCTTACATTCAACTTATCTTGTCTCGGAGACGACAGCTGTCTTGAATATTACGTCAACACTTACTAATCCTTAACAAGGAGTTGACACAGGGTATAGGTTAGTCAGTTTCACAATTACATCAGACACTTTAGAATAACTGGTCCCATTATATATATGAATGGGGGGGGGTATTGCTATTCCGCATTAACAGTCTAATTGCATCTGTGTCATCACTTTTCCTATTGCCTCTTCCTATACCACAGTTTTAAACAAACACTATGCCTCTTCTTACCTCGCGTTGATGAGAGCAGACATTATTTTCAATTCTTATTGTGTAATTCATCCGGTTCGAAGCTATCAACACTGGGAAATTCTAACTTGCTGCCTGTGTATTCCGTTTTCATTTCTTTTGGCAAACAACTGCTCGTTCACCGTGCTCACAGCACATAATAAAAGCAGCCGATCCTTTTGGCTGGCTTGCTTCCTCCCTAACATGCACGTTATCACAGCGTGACCCGTTATTACCCATAATTACAGGAATAAACGTTCACAGCTTAATAGATACCGGTGGGTTATTACTTGTCTGAGAGCTCCCCAAACACTCACTTCTACAGCTTCCTAGAACATCCCACAGTCAAGCAGGTGCGAAGGATACGAGGTATGATACTCAATCACCAAGTCTTTCAACTAGCAGCGAACTTCTAGCCAACTTGCTTGGTGCGGCACAATTTTTCCAGGGTACAACAAACTTGTTTTCCTGTACCCCCAAAAATTGGATTTCTAAAGTAGCTAATCGGAAACAAGTGCGTTCCGATGTATCTTCTTGTACCCTCCTAGCGGAATCAGTTCCACTGAAGGGGCAGTTCCTATGTGTACGTCGGCACGTACACCCTGTCCTACCCTGGACTGTCCTACACTGGACTACACTGCGCTGAGTCGTGCCGTCACACACCCGTTCGCCTCAGTTATGTTTCACACTGGGCGCTATACATCTTACGGTCTTATGCTTAAACTTGAAATATTTCTGTACAGAAAATCTTCCTAGGCTGGTAGCTCTTTTACTGGATGTCACACGAGTGTTCCCTTGACTATCAATGGGAATTTAATCAATACTACTTGAATTTCTTGAATTTTGAACAATAATAAAAGAATCCTGTTTGTAACTCAACAGGAGTCTTACTCAATATGTATGAATTTATAATTATCACTCAATTAAGTATCACTACCCATCCTTGGGCATTTACCTGTACAGCGTACCTAGGCAATCACATGCGCCCGCACATGTGTCCGTCACGCAAACAGTGTCTCACTGAGCGGCAGACGTTGACACCCATGTGTCCGAGTCCCGCCTTCTTTTGTATACTTTGCAAACCTATTTGCACTTCTATTTAACTTAACTCTTCAAGAAATCCAAATAGCACACTCTTTCTATAACATTTGTGGTTAGCAAGGATATGGCACTATGAATTTAACACCTCTTACAATACTGTAGATATCTCACATTCACAGGGGAAAACAAATGCAATTTTACTCTTAACAGGCACAAACAAATTCCACACAGTACAATACCTCTTACCAATTTTCATGCACTTATGCATTTGGGGTAACAGATCATAACAGGAGAAAAAACTTTTGTTTCTATTGTGAACTATTGAAACTGCAGTCTCTGGTGGGAGAGAAAGCAAATGAATGAACCATTCCTATTCAAATTTTGCCTTTCTAAGTGGAGTTGCTTTGTCTAAGTTTCCAGGTTAAAATCTATTGTCTCAACACCTTAATTTACATCTAAATACCCTCTGGCTGGCACTTTTAAAAGTTAAAAATCTTTTTCTGTCTTTTGGCCTGGAATAAAAAAAAGAAAAATGTTATATATCATATTTGATAACAATTACTTTCAGTTTCAGGTTTAATACTTTAGAGTAACATTCAAATTTCATACTGCTTGGAATTTGTTGATTTTAACTGTACCTGATTTTTTTTTCTATTGACTGGTATTTTATCTCTCTCTGCTTTTATCTTTCTAAAGTTAAAATACTTATGACTCAATCCTATCAATTATGGGAATGAAAGTTTACCATTAAACACTCTTAGCCACCTTGCCTACTATTCTCATTACCATATGTTGAAAGGTATACTAAAAATAAAATAAATTTATTTAGTAGAAATAGCATTTTTACCCAGAGTTCTTTGCAGCATACAATTATACATATGGCTTTCTCAGGTTGAGATGGTCTGCAGTAAAATACCTGCAATTTATGGCTATACATTATTCCCTTATAATCCGCTTCTGCTGTATAAAAGATGTGCATTTATTTAAAATTTGCACTGCTTATAAAACAATTCAAATTTTAAAAAAACACAATTCAACCTGAAACAGCCCTTGCTAATCATATCTGACTATTATTTAAAAGATAAGCATCAAAAGGAGACACCATCACAGGAGAGAAAACAAATTATTAAAACATATTTACTTATAGAATTGCATCTTGATATTTAAATATAAATAAATGTTTTTCCTTTTGTCCCAAAGTTCAAATTAGAGCTTTGTAATACTACAGATCCAACACAGGCCCCTAACCGGCAGTAATATGGAAACACACAAAACGCACCAGAAAAAAATAAAAAAAAACCTTTTTCTTCTTTTCTGGTAGATGATCCCACACCTGCCGATATTCGCAAACCTGCGCATATCTGCACATCGTCAAATGCTTAATCCCGGACGAGCCCCCATCTATGGAAGTTCATTTATTTATATATGCATATAGTCTATCTAATTTATTTATTTCGCACGCAACCAATAATTGAATGTCCAGATTTATAATCAATGAATATTATTTATAAATGTAACCAGATGAAACTGTATCATGGATAATAAATATAACAATACAGGAATTATACATAATAACGATTATTATTCCAGCATCCTTAAATAAAGCTACCCTCAGTGATATATATATATATGAATGTGAAATGCAGTGCTGTGGGGGGGGGGGTGGCTATACAGTAGCATGAAAGAGCCTGCTTGTCGGCCATTTTGGTCAGAACACATGTTGGCAATCCGCCATCTTAGATTCCACTACATGGCCCACAAAGGAGCCTTAACAAAGACTAATAACTTCCGCCTGGCAATCACACATACAATCTGAGGACTAATCATACCCAAACCATATCCCAAGCTATTACACACACACCATCCGAGCATCATGCTATCCACATTTGTTACATATAAGTTGGTCTTATTTGCTTGTTTATCTAGATATTCTCACATGATAGCACACAAAGCATTCACTCTGCTTCAATAGAAACAACTCAGGGCTAATCCATTCTGGGACGCAGACACACACACACTTCCATACAAAGAATCCAGACAATAGTGGACTACCATCACAGCACATGTTCTCTTACAGTTACATCCGATTATCTAGATAATCTAGCCAGACAATATACTTTAAAAGCTTTCAGTTTTAGAGTAACACATGGACACACAGTGGCTAGTCCAAATGTTAGCTGTTTACCTACACAAAAGACTCACTGCAGGCCGGAGCCTGCAGCACATGTCTACACATTCTAAACATCATTCACACAGGTCACCCTTAACTACAGACAGAAGCTTTCTTTGTCCAAACCATAGGTAAACATACGCTGGGCCTATGCACATGTTAATATCTGAAGACAAACTAAGAATGGAAGTTAACTACTCTTAACCTCTCTAGCATAATCCATATTCCATAACCGGGGTCCTAGTACACAATACAATCGGTCCTACAAGTTTATACATTACTCAAAGTCATGTCCAAATCCATATGTAATGGAAGGAAACTCCCGGTGAGGCCAGACCCATCCTTTCTGTGTCTTGATCGAACAGCAACTGAGCTGAGTGCTTTTTCTCTTGCTATTCAAAAGAACTCTCGGGGGAGGGGAGAATCTATTCATTCATCTGGTTTTACTAGCCTATAGACACGCCCCCTGATACTGTATTTCCTGGCTGGTTTAGCTGGTTTTCCTGTGACTAACTTATAATTTGTTATAACATGTGAGTGTGACATGATATGAAATTCTAATAACTATCATCTGACAGCTAGTGTAATTTCGCTCATTTAGAGACCAAGCATGACCTTATGTGAATCTAAAAATATGTAAATTAATATTCGATCTTTTCCTTACTTATGAGATAGATAATATTTATCTCAGACTATATTAATTTTATGGGCATGATTATTATTATAATTATGGAAATTATATGCTGGGAGAAATTAGGCATTGACACTCCTCAGCCCTGGGCATTGAGACCAAATGCTGTACTGAAATTTGCCATGCCCCTAGTTTGGGTTTGAGGGAGGAACGATGTGACAGAGTGGCGGAAGTGCCAGGGCCAGAGTCCCTATATTGGCCTGCTGTTTGGCAGCTGTTCCTTGTGCAAGAGGGGGAGGTGGAAAGTGCTCCCTGCCCCATTGTGCCAGAGGCAAAAGTATTAGTACACCCTATAGTTGTGCCCAGTGTAAAAGGTTACAATGTTGCAGAGGGGGGGGGGGGGGGGGGTACCCAGCATCTGAAGAAGAGGAATTGCTAAATCCCTTGTTAGTTCAAATGTATAACTTAGATTGTGATATTGCCCTTGCTGGTTCTGCAAACCAGCCGCCATATACAAGATGGGTTTGGTATGATGTCACACTGTGGGACTCAGGTGGTACATCCAAACCCCAGATTCTCTGCTCTGAATCACACTGCTCCAGGTTGTTATTGGTTCCTGAACAACTGGGTACAGGGACTAAAATAGTAGGGGAAGGAATGTGAGGTTATCAGACCCACAGTAAGACTGTAATTATTATATTTTATTATGTGTAATTAATGTACTTTTTAGTCCATCTGTACCCTCTTGTTCTCTGTAGATGTTTCTATTCCCCATATCTGTGTGTATTTCCAGAACCATAGTAGTACACTGTATATCAGATGCTGTTACCCAAATATGGTCGGACAGAAAATGTCCACAGGGGGTGATCCAATTGTTCCTGCTATTTACAGGACAGTGATAGCTGAGGGACAATCTTCACAGGGGGTGATCAGCACATAACGCAATCAGCTGGTGATTGTTCCTTGTATTGACACTCCTTTGCATATCTCTGGTCCCTAGCAGACTCACTGGAACCGGACCCAGCAGGGGGGCAGCAGCAGATGGACAGCTGTAGCTGGGAGGGGGAATATACCTGACTCTTGAATCCACCAATTCAGACCCAGTGCAAGCCCACTGATGGTATTTTAGAAGGTTTTAAAATGACTTGTACATGGGGGGGCGTGGCCTGAGCGGAGAGGCAGCAGGACGCGTATCGGCTGAGCTCCTGCTGCCGACCAGCCTAAGTGCCTCACCATCGGCACTCAAAGACCCCCCTGACCCGAAAAACACCTTACCCCCTTCAGCTGAACACCCGGGGCGGTGAGCGACAGAGCCGCGGAGTCTCTCGCCGGGAGGCCGCCCGCCTCGTCAGGTTGCGGCCTACACCAAGCCCCGAACCTGCGGACTAGATTTCCGGCGCGGACCGGGGGAGCGGCAGAACAGCGGCGGCGGAGAGAACCGGAGCCCCGGACAGACGGCTGGACCCGGCTGGGGCGTCCCCGCTTCCACCCCACATACACTCAGTGGCACCCGCTGCACGCAGGAGTGGAACGCGGCGCCCAGGCCGCGGCAGGGCCTACTCGAACGGGCGCCATCTTGCAGGAGGCACGCACGCCCTGAAACTCGCCCGAACTACCTAAAGGTGAGCTGCTTGTTGGAGGGACACACCTGGGTCATCACCTGCCGCCCCCCCCCCCCCTGCAGGCTGCCCTAAACTCTGAATCAGACCCCTAGGTGGAGGGGCTGTAGCAGGACAGGCCAAGCCAGGCCAGGCCCTCACCAACAGCTGAAGGACTCTCCCTGACCAGCACCTGATACAGCCACAGGGATAGTCTGCCTCTGCTGTAGCAGAAGGAAAGGGACATTCTAAGTACATTGCTGGTGGCACATTTTTCGCCCTATACCTGCTAAATACCACGCTCTATGCCGGCTATTGTGCGACATAACCCCTAGATATTACCCTGCCACTGCATGACTGAATGGCAGACTGTGTCCTTTCTATTTAGCCTAAAGGAAACCTGCACTGCCTGTGATTAAAATGTAATCAAAGACAAGGCTCACCACTGTGGCCCACTAACAATCCTGCAAGAGCTGCGGCCTCTACCTCACGCTTGGTTGCTCACTATACCTATTAACCTTTATGAAAAAATTCCTAGTATCCCCCTCCATGACCCCTGCTAGTTTGAGCTCAGGAAAGGAAATCCGGGAAGAAAACTCCTCAGATTCTGGCGAGTCCTCAACTCGCTCTGGGTCAATACGCAAACGGCGATCCACCGCACCTACTCGCTCTTCCAAAATGAAACCTAGTGACATTGCTGCAGTACTAGGCCCCTTACTAGACGAAAAGCTGTCTGGCATTAAAGAGGCAATTGAATCCACATTAACACAACTCAACAACCATTCTGGCCGAATCGATGAGCTGGAACAGAGAGTCTCCAACCTGGAGGACGAACTACATACGGCTCACCAGACCATTGAATCACAACGCTCTGATGTGGCCGCCCTGACCGATAAGCTGGACGATCTCGAAAATCGCAGCCGCAGGAATAACTTGCGGGTGATTGGCATCCCAGAGTCGGTAAGGGGCCACGAGCTATTAGACCTCCTGAGCAACTAGCCATGCCCCGAAACGGTGCCCCCCTAGCCATTGAACGAGCGCACAGGATTGTCCCGGAGCGCAAGAACCCATCAGGGCGCCCAAGACCCGTTATTATGCGGATCCTCAATTTTGCAGACAAGACAGCACTCCTGGACCATTACAGGAGAACGGCCAGCCTGACCTATAATGGAGAGAGGCTGCTCATTTTCCAGGACTTCTCCAACCAGGTTGCAACCAAGCGGAGGGAGTTCGCCCCTATCTGCAAGCAGTTATTCGAGGACAAGATAAAGTTCTCATTGCTCTACCCTGCCCGACTAAGAGTCCTCGAGAACGGGAAGCCGATCTTCTTTGAAGATCCTGCCGCAGAAAAAGCCCACTTCTCTCGCCCTGACACCTGAACTTATCTAACCTGCCAATGTGAAATGCTCTTATCTACCCACACGCTGGGCCACGGTGTGTGTATGTTTTCATATACCTCATAAGTCTCATGTTCGCTGTTTTTTGCCTTTGTTTCTGTTTTTGCTTTGTTTATTGTTTTACACCACCTTCTACACATGTATTTGCTATTACCTTAGATATTGATCTAGTTCCGGAGGCGGGACCTGTCCTGGGATGTCTTCCCCCCACTCGCTGGGATGGAGGGAAACCCCACCTTAACATTTACTTCACTTGCACTACAATGCCACTTACAGGTATAGGTTGATAACACAAATTGCGTCCATCTGAATCAAAGTGATATAGGGAATATTCCGATCCTAGCATATAACTTAGTTTCATGGAATGTAGAAGGCCTTAATACCCCCATCAAGCGAAAAAAGGTCATTGCCCATCTTAATCGACTAAAACCCCATATTGCACTCCTCCAGGAAACCCACTGGTCCGATGACCCTAGAAATACCCTTAAGGCCCCTTGGGTAGGAGAATGTATCTCTGCCCCCTATCCTAACAAAACAAGAGGAGTTGCTATACTCTTTAGTAGGAATCTACATTACACATGTAAGAAAAAACTAATAGACCCGGAGGGACGGTACATTATAGTAGAATTATCAATTGACAATACTGATTACTTGTTGGTCAATGTATACGCTCCGAATACTTCTAACAAAGCTTTCTATGCAGTGCTTTTACAGGAGATCCTCTCTTGGGGAAACCCAAATCTGATCCTGGGAGGAGACCTCAATGGGGCCATCGATCCATCCATAGACAGGTCAAAGGTAAGCCTACATGCTCCCAGCATGAATGACACCCTCCTCATGGCCTTTTGCTCCCAGCTTAATCTAGTCGACCCTTGGAGAATACACCACCCCTTACACAGGGAATACACCTTTTTCTCGCACCCGCACTCCTCTCATTCACGCATAGACTATTTACTTTTGTCCCAACATCTCCTCCCGAAAACAGCTCATACTTCCATCAAAGACATTATAATATCGGATCACACACCCATATTACTAGCGCTTAATCTCTCAATACCTCAATCCTTCTCCAAAAGTTGGAGATTTCCCGCCTACCTTGCACAGTCGGAGGACTTCCTCCTACACTTACGTCATGCATGGCGCGAATATACATCCGACAACTCTGCCCACGGAGAAGATCCCCCATTATTTTGGGGAGCCTCAAAAGTAGTCCTTAGGGGACACATAATATCTTATGTGCAATCTAAACGCAAAAAATTCTCAAAGCAATTACACGCTCTGAGCACCTCACTCACAGCGGCTTATCGAGCTTACAAGCTACATAACGATCCACCCCACAGAGAGGCTTACATCACAGCAAAAAGGATTTATGATACGTTCCTCACTGAGCAAGCTCAAACACAACAAAACTATCAAAAGAATAAATTTCACCGATGGGGGAACAAATCGGGTAGACTGTTGGCGAACCTGGCCAAAGGACAACAGGCTAAAACCTGGGTTAGCGCCATAAATAATCCCGACAGAATCATCACCAGCCCTACAGAAATATGCGAAGAATTTATGTCTTACTACAAGACCCTATATGAGGCTGATGCCGATGACGAGTTGGAAGGTTCCTCTTTTCTACAGAGGGCCAATTTGCCAACGTTAACCCAGGAGGAAAAAGATTATATAGATAGTCCGATCTCTGAAGTAGAACTCACTGAAACTATCAAAACGCTCCCCAATGGCAAAAGTCCTGGCCCTGATGGATATGGCCCAGAGTTTTATAAAATGCTTAGCGCAGAACTAGTACCCACACTGACTAAATTATACAACCATATTCTCTCTACTGGCCTAGCTCCCATTAGATTCAATGAAGCCAAAATCATCGTAATCGCGAAACCCGGCAAAGATCCCTCCCTAACTAGCTCGTACCGCCCTATCTCACTCCTCAATCAGGATCTTAAGATCCTGACCAAACTCATGGCCAATAGACTGCAGAAGCACATGACACGATTGATTTCATCGGCACAACTAGGATTTATTAAAGGTAGACAATCTGTGCAGGGGATCCGATTGGCACTTGCCGCAATCTCACACACATACCTCCATGGGGAAGATAACAATAGCAACATCATTGTCAATTTGGACGCAGAAAAAGCATTTGACAAGATAGCCTGGCCTCATCTAGCTAGAGTACTGCAACACCAAGGCTTTGGCGACGTATTCTGTAGACTTATTTCAACTCTATACAATACCCCCACTGCACAAGTGCTGGTTAATAATATGCTCTCGTCTCCTTTCCAATTGGAAAGGGGTACGAGACAAGGATGCCCCCTCTCCCTGCTTCTCTTTAATTTGGCACTGGAACCTCTTCTCAGAGTGATCACCCAATTGAGAAATTACTCTGGCATATCAATAGGCAACAGAGAACTAAGAGTTGTAGCTTTTGCGGACGATCTGCTCATCTTTTTGTCCAACCCAAATCGCGACATTCCCACATTAATATCCACCATCCAAAGCTTCTCCTCCTTTACCGGATTTTCAATCAATCTTGATAAATCTGTAGCCCTAGCCATATCTGATAAAGTAAAATCACAGCTGAACATTGCCTTCCCCTTCAAATGGGCGACATCTAAAATAACCTTTCTAGGCATTGGTCTCACTCCGCGCCCCCGGGATCTGTACTCTCACAACATCACCCCCATCTTGCATAAAATACAAACAGAACTCACCTTATGGCAAGACCTACCGCTGAATCTGTTAGGCCGATGTAACTTGGTAAAAATGGCAAGCTTCCCTAAACTATTATATGTCCTACAAATGACCCCTCTTTTAGTAACCAAACAGGACTTAACATCCCTAAAAACTGCTATCTCGCGCTTTATCTGGCATAGAAAACGCCCGAGAATCAGCTATAAGAAACTATCACAAATGCCCTCCAGAGGGGGTCTTAACCTACCCGATATTAAACAATACAATCTAGCTTGTCTCGCACGCTATGCCTTGGACTGGGTGCGGTCTTCGGGTATCTACACAGACGTAGCACTGGATTCCCAGCTCTGCCCCCCCTACTCCCTGGCATACCTTTTACATGCTAAACCCTCCCTGCTGGGAACCCTAACACAAGACAATCCACTTATACTTTCGACTGTGCAAGCCTGGCAAAAGATTCGGAAATCACTAAAACTCCAGCACTACCATTCCTTATTCCTACCCTTAACAGGAAATTTGGATTTCCAAAATGGGAAGGCTCAATTCCCTTTCATAGAATGGAAACGGATGGGGATGCGAAACCTACTGGATACCTCCAATACCCCACTCAAATTTGCAGAAGCTTCGCAAAAATATAATCTACCACCTAGACATAGATTTGCATACTTCCAAGCATCTCACTACCTCCGATCCATACTATCCAAACTACACGCCAAAGACTTCACAAACCCCCTCGACTCCCTTTACCGCACTACATCATATTCTACATCCATTATCTACTCCCGTATTCGAACAGAACTTGACTGGGAAACAGAGATCCCAGAGATTGCCAAATGGGCCACAGAAATCCCCTCATACTCCCCGGAGGCAATCGTGAGGTCATTCCAACTTAATCTGAAACTGATCTCGGCAAGTACATACCAAGAAATGACATATAAGATGCTCCATAGAGCATACTTGACACCTAAAAGAAGACACGCCATGGGTCTTTCAACAGACTCTAAGTGCCCTAAATGTCTTACAGATAATGCTGGCCTCATGCATTGCTTCTGGGAATGTCAACCCGTCCAGAAATTCTGGAGAGACCTCTGCTCTTATGGCACAACAAAATTAAATATCTCTTTCCAATGCACCATCCCTTGGGCACTCTTTGGCTGTCTAGCTGATCAACCCCAAATTCCCAAATATACCAAGAAGCTGGTGATGATCCTGTCCGCGGTGGGCAGGAAAGCCATACTGCAGCAGTGGATTCACACCGCCGCCCCCACCGTCGATATGGCCACGACACGGCTTTTATTTTTATTCACCATGGATTGGCTAGAAACCTCCCTTCATAAAGAAAAACTTACATCTTCTCTCTTTCGATGCTGGGAAAAATTTATACAGACCCTACCCCCTCAAACTAAAACAGCAATATGTAACTGTTTTCACCGCACCACGTGGTACTCTCACCAGCTACTGGCCAATAGCGACCCCATTCTCCTCTGACCAACCCTAACTCCTTTCCCTATATCTGGCTCAACCTATGCTAGTGGCCTCTCTGTGGATGGACCAATGGCCTCCGGATACTGAAAGAAGGTGATGCGTTGCTTTTGTTCTCTGTTAATTTGTTTTGTATAGTTTGGTTAACTATCGTCCATATATGTTAGAATTAATAGTAAAATAAAATGTTACATTTCTATGCTATTACATCAGAACACATCAACATCCCTTGGTAGACAGGGCACTTTCTCACAAGAATATGCTGTGCAATCTACATCCCAGAGATATCGTGCTGATATAACATCTTGTCTATGAGTAATTTTTCTACCACAAGGATCAACCAAGGAGACTCACAGAGACTATTTAACTTCATTGTACTTTATTAGTGCTTTACATGCACAGGACTATATGCTGTCAAGATATCATAGTCATTATAGCATCACTAATTGTTGTCCCAATTTTCATCTTCACTTTTCTTGTTGTATTGTGTTTTATACGCTAACTCTCAATAAAAACATTTTAGAAAAAAAAAAAATGACTTGTACACACGCCGGCTCTTCATGTTAGTCGCAATCCTGGCTGAGGGGTGATACTCTGCCACTGGATCTTGTGGAACACGTCGTTTGCCCGGGGTGGGCATCCTACTAAGCTCTGGTGTGGAGCGTCCGGTGCTGTGTGGACTTATACAGGTTTCTGCTATCACTGCTGTGTGGAATAAGTGATAGTTTTGTGATTTGGAACTGTGATGCTACAACGACTTGAACTGCTACCTGGATGTTTCTATGCTACATTTTGCCTCTTGTTCCTGTCTTTATCTACTTGTGTGTGCTGTGAAAAAATAAACCATATTTTGGTTTGATCTGCTCGGTGTCTGAGTAATTGAGGAACCGGTAACCTCACAGTGTACACGCACTATATCATTAATGACCCCCTCTTTCATCTGTACATGACGTCAGATTTTGAGTATCTCTTCAATGACAGAATGCTGCTGGATGTGGCCGCTGAATTCAGTGTGTATTTATTTATTAACAATTTCCTATACACACATTCCAGAGAATATTTGAACATTCACATCAGTCCCTGCCCCAGTGGAGTTTACAATCTATATTCCCTTACACATGTACAAGCGCACACAGACATTCTAGAGTTAATTTTGTTGTGAGCCAATTAACCTACCAGTATATTTTTGGATTGTGGGAGGAAACCGGAGTACCCAGAGGAAACCCACGCAAGTACGGGGAGAATATACAAACTCTGCACAATTAGGGTCATCGTGGGAATCGAACCCATGACCTCAGCGCTGTGAGGCTGTAATGCTAACCATTACACCATCCGTGCAGCAAGAATTCTTTTAAGACCTAATTAAGAATAATGGCAACTAGATTTAATTACAGTACATTTATTTTAAAACCATTTAAAACATTATCAGAAAATACTGGTTTAGTTCGTAATGTTGTGATGTTTTTCCCTGCAGTTAAACCGGAATTGCATCTGTTCACAAAGGAACCTGTGGTTCTCGGTGAACCCGGTATGTTGATCTGTCTTGCTACCAAGTTCTTTCCCCCGGTCATCAGGATGAGGTGGCTGAAGAATAATGAGAATGTGCCGCAGGGGGTGACAGAGACAGACTTCTACCCTGCACCAGACGGTTCCTTCAGTAAATTCCTGTACTTAGCGGATGTCCCAAAACAGGGAGATGTGTACACCTGTTCTGTGGAGCATGGCGGATGGCCGATCAACCCCAATAACAAGTTCTGGAGTAAGTGACACAATTACTTTATCCGTATGATCTGTTACTGTGTGGTATGTATGTGTCATTAGTGGGGCTCTGGGGTGTGAGCTTCTTCCCCCTTGGAATATACTGTATTACAAGCATGGTGTTTACTGAATTCCGGAGAACACTATGAAGGGTAGATAGAATGCAGTGGGGTTATTTTAAGGTGATACAGTTAGCATCTTGGTGGATGGGATTCCGGCAGACAAATACTGACACAGACTAGCGCCAGAAGACCGGCGCCGGAATGCCAACATTGATGAAGATGACGGCGATGGAATTGGGGCTAGGCTGTGTGTGTGGGGGGGGGGGGGGGCTAGAAGGTTAGGGTTAGGTAGTCTGTGTGGAGGGTTAGGCATATATACGCCCCGAATAATAACACACATAGATTCATACAAGATATGGAAAATTTACTCCATCTACGAACAAACTACCCACTGATAATGGGGGGAGACTTCAACATGGTTGAGGACCCATCCATAGACAGACACCCAATTGCACCCAGAACTTCTGATCACCAAGTCCAATGGTTATTGACATTAAGGAACACCTTGGGACTGGCCGATCCCTGGAGGGTACTGAATCCCTCGGATAGAACACACACACATTTCTCAATGGTCCACAGGTCCTCCTCACGGATAGACAGAATTCTGGTGGCAGACGAATTAATGACAGAGATCTCTGGGGTCGACATCTATGATATATTAATATCTGACCATGCTCCAGTTAAGGTGGCACTTAACTACCCTTTTATGCACCAAACAAACTATATCTGGAGATTCCCATCGTATCTGTCGACCTCAGAAGATTTTAAGTCCTATCTAACATGTAACTGGACAAATTATGTGGACGACAACATAGAATATTGGGATCGCCCGGAAATCTTTTGGGACGCATCCAAGGCTGTAATGCGAGGACATATAATGGGATACGTTGCAAAAAAGAAAAAGGAAGCTAAAGCAAAACAAGAACAATTAAATAGTACCATGAGAACGGCCTTCCAAACATACATGACTAACCCGTCGGACACAACCCTACAAACATATAAAGAGGCCAGACAAATATTTGAGACCTATCTCGCCACACAGGCAAAACACTCAATAGATTACATCAAGCAAAAGTACTATAGATGGGGGGGCAAGGCTGGCAAATTGTTAGCAAAGCTTTCAAAACCTCAAAGAAAGCGAAACATCATCACAACAATAAAACACCCAACTAGTAACAAGATCATAACAAAGTCATCAGAAATTACAGCCCAATTTCAATCATACTTCGAAAACCTCTTTGCCCCGCCACCTATTGAACATAATAACCGAACACCTCAGTTCCCAGGGGACACACTGCCCCCACTTACCGAAGCCCAACAATCTGCTTTAACTGGTGACATCACAATTGACGAAATAAACTCAGTAATATCCCACCTCCCTAATGGGAAATCCCCAGGGCCTGACGGTTTTACAGGAGAATATTATAAAATTCTACAAACCCACATCACACCTTCGTTATTGGAACTCTATCAAAAAGCATATAAAGATGGTATAACATCTTCATGTTTTAACAAAGCTTTCATTACACTCCTCCCAAAGCCAGACAGGGACCCTCAATTACTCTCATCATATCGCCCAATAAGTTTACTAAATGTAGACTATAAAATCCTAACTAAAATCATGTCCACGAGACTACAATCTATCCTACCGGATATCCTAACCCAGTCCCAAATGGGTTTTGTAAGGGGCAGACACTCCGTTAAGGCAGTACGTGCGGCCTTGGCAGCGACCATAGCTTCACATAATACGCCTAACACCAGAAACATGCTTCTGAGTTTGGATGCCAATAAAGCATTTGATATGATACTGTGGCCCCACCTATTTCAAGTCTTAGAAAGCAGAGGATTTAGCCGAGACTTCATCAAATTCATACAAACAATTTACCATAACCCATCCGCATCACTACTGATAAATGGCACTAAAGGCAACCGGTTCCATCTGGGGAAGGGAACTAGACAAGGGTGTCCACTGTCGCCGCTATTATTTAACCTAGCCCTGGACCCAATCCTAAGGACATTAGAAACATGGGCAGGTTTTAAAGGAGTAAAAATAGGCACGCAGGAGTTAAAATTGTAAGCTTTCGCAGACGATATCCTTCTTTATATCTCGGATCCTGAGCTGTCCTTACCTATGATCTTAAACAAATTAAATTCTTTTGAGAAAATTACCGGCTTTAGCATTAATTTGGACAAATCTTCAGCCCTACTGCTTTATGGCCCTAAAGAACCACCATCCTGGACATCACAATATCAATTTAAATGGCAAAGGGAATGCATCACATATCTGGGAATATCAATACCCCGAGACCCAACCAAGTTATACACGCTAAACATACACAAAGCAATTAAAGCTCTCTCGAACGACATTACAAAATGGGAAAACCTTCCCTTATCTTACCTAGGGAGGGCCAATCTACTAAAAATGGTGGCAATCCCAAAATTGCTCTACCCCTTACAAATGGCACCTATTATTTTAACACAAAAAGACACCCAACAAATCACACGCATCATACGCAAATTCATCTGGGCAAACGGCCGCCCTCGTATAGCCATAAGGAAACTCATGCAACCTGTATTTAACGGAGGGGCAAACTTCCCTGACATAGTCACATACAACCATGCAGCCTTATTCAGACATGTACGGGATTGGATAAGTAACAGTTCAGTATATACTAACACGTCCCTGGAACAAGAATTCTTACACGACATAAATCTAGTAAGTTTCCTACACTTACATGATCAGGAACTGACAATACAGATAAAAAATAACCCCCTACTATGGCCCACGAAAAGAATCTGGCACATACTAAGACACAAAACTGGACTGAACCAGTATCACTCCCTTTTCCTACCTCTCCTGAAGAACCCAGCGTTCCTGGATGGCATGGCTGCTCGCCCCTACACAATATGGGCCGCCGAGGGAATAGGGTCAATCAGTGCCTTGGTATCGAAGGAGGAAAAAAGAGCCTTGCGTTTTTCTGAATTAACTGCTGCCTTCCCAATGGTCAGACCATACCCACTGGCCTTTCAACAAATGATCTTTTATGTATCACATGTATTACGGCATTTCACAGAAAGGGATTGGAATAATGCCCTGGACACCATGATAACCTATCAGGTCCCGGTGTCAAGGGCAATATCCATACATTATACTTTTCTAAGACAAATTATAGACCATACGAAGATCAAAGGTGGAATGGCCACATGGCTAGACCACTTTCCCACACTCTCTATGCAACAATTACAAAAGGGTCTTTTGTTTTCTAGACAAACCCTTAGGGCCAACATGTACACGGAGTTATTCCTGAACACTTATCACAACTCGTATTTGTCCCCAGTCAGACGTTTTCATATGAAAACATCAAATTCCCATAGATGCCCAAAATGCCAAGCAGAAAATGCGGACACGTATCACTGCTTATGGGCATGTCCAATAATCCGCCACTTTTGGCTATCAATTAAGAAATACGCAGGAAATAAACTTAATACGCAGGTCCCATTCACACCAGAGTGGGCAATCCTTGGGATACTTGATCCAAATACCAGAATGACAGGGGACACAAAGAAGTTATTACTGGCCCTAAGTGCGGCAGGCAGAAAGACCATACTCCAGGGATGGATTGAAACTCAAAACTGCACTTTCTTTTTCGAATGGACTGGGTAGAGGCGGTGGTGGACAAGGGCAAAAGGGTTGAAAAATTCTTCACATTATGGGAATCCTACATAATCACCCTTCCATTGAACACCAGGAAAACAATACATGTTAGCCTGAAGGATACAACCTGGTATATGACCAGAGTGGCAGCACAAGACCCACCAATACAAATGTAAAACACAAAACTGAATGACTACAAATGCATACTTGAATATATATATTTATTGGAAACAATTATTGTAATAACGTATACAAAGGAAGATAATAACTGTTTGTAACCATCACTCATGTATTTTGTAATGTACACGGAATGTCTCAATAAAAAAGTTTGTTAAAAAAAAAAAAAAGAAGCGGGTAGTTAGGGTTAGGATGCCTGGAAGCAACATAAATATTAGTCCCCACCCACACACTCACTCACTCACACCACTTAGATAAATGTATGTATGTGTATATAGCACACATATTTCAGAAAATATTTTTATATATACTGTATACATATATATAAAAGAAAAATCCAGAAAATGTTTCTATAAATCTTGTTATTTTGCAAAAAATTTATCTACATTGTCATTTATTTTAAACAAATTGCAAATTGCTTTAGCAAGGTCTGCCTGCTACGTGGGGCCCTGGAGGGCCCAGCCGTCACTGCACACAGTGTAGCTCCAGGATCCAGCCACCGGAAACGCACTCCGGGGACCCACCACAGCCGCACGTGGCTTGCGTTATGGGTCCAGAGGCACTCTACCCGCAATCTAGGGACAGCTGGCTTTCAGGTACAGGCGCATAGCACCATAGCAGGGGTGGCCATTGTGCGCGGTGGCTGGCTAGAGGGAGACAGTGCCTGACAGCCACTGTCAGACATTTGGCTGGGCATAAAGAGCTGGCTTAGAAGCCAGACTCTATTACCTGTTAGTGCAGGCTTTCAAAAGACAGCGTTATTTTTAGCACGCTCAGGAAGGGGGTGGAGCCTCCTCCTCTTGCTGTGTCTGGCGCCTTTTCTGCCTCAGCAGACATCTTCCAGCGGTGGTTTCCTCTATGTTTAACAGCAGGTCCTCCAGCTTCCTGACTTGGCTATAAGTGCACCCTCATTCGACTACAGGGGTACTGTGAGTCATTTTGAGGGGTTTACTCTGCACATTTACACACCAATTAGGGTTTTTTTGTGGCTCCTCTCTCCCTGTGCCTACCTGGGCCCCAGTTTTTATCTAAAAGTTTGGGGGTGTGCGTGTGTGTATTGTGTGCACATTTTGGCCCTTATTCAGATCTGAGTTCAGTACAAATTTGTTTGGAAAATGGCAAAACCATGTGCACTGCAGGTGGGGTAGATGTACTGTAACATGTGCAGAGAGAGTTACATTTGGGTGGGGTGTGTTAAAACTGAAATCTAAATTGCAATGTAAAAATAATGCAGCCAGTATTTACCCTGCACAGAAACAAAATAACTCACACAAATCTAACTCTCTCTTACATCTGCCCCACCTGCAGTGCACATGGTTTTGCCCCTTTTCCAAACAAATTTGTACTCCGATCAGATCTGAATAAGGGCCTTTGGGTGACATTTAATGAGATGCAAAAATGTGTTTTTTGGGATTTTTTCGCCACTTTTCCCAAATTCGCATATCCAATGAGATGCGAAAAACAGCAAAAAAACTGCAAATTTTGCCACAAATTTATTTTTAGCCACGCCTGAACTCGCATCCATTGAAAAGTATACAATTTGCATATTTAATGAGATGCGAATTCTGGAAAATGTGTCTAAAAATCACCAAACATGTACTGTAGACCAGGTTCTGATATGTGAATTGACCAGAACCCTGCACAGATCATTGAGATCTGTGCATGGTCCTGTGTTAAAAAATGTGTTAGTGATTTTCTTTTTTTTAAACGGCGTGGGGTCCCCCCTCCTGAGCATAACCAGCCCTGGGCTCAAAATACGGGGGACAAAAAGTAGGCGTGCCCCGTATTTCTGAAACCAGCCCCGGACTCTTGGACCGGTCCTGGTTCCAAAAATCTGGGGGACAAAAAATCTGGGGGTCCCCCGTATTTTGAAACCAGCACTGGGCTCTAACAGCCCGCGGTGTCATGCCACACTTTTTACATAGGGTCTCCCGGCCACACCATGAGCACCGTGGCTGGTCAGCCTTGGACGGGGTACCTGGAGGAGTGGGGACCCCCAATAAAGGGGTCCCCCACCCAGGCTTCACCCGTTCAGGGCTGAAGCCCGGGGCTGTCACCAGCATCCGTGGCCAGTGGACGCCGGCCTGATAGGGTTAATTCACACATACCTAACATTGCTTTATGCAGGAGAACTACAAGTGCCAGCAGACCTCCCCCGCATGCTGGAACTTGGAGAGCCACAAGTCCCAGCATGTGGGGCATTAAAGGGCCCGCTGGGACTTGTAGCCCACTTGTAAAAAGAATGTTAAAAGAAAACATACACACAGAGAAGAATAACTTTATTTCACACACAAACACACACCTCACTTTTACACCAAAATACTTACCAATCCAGGATCCAGCGCTGGTCTGTCTGCAGCAGAGCCAGCTCACCCCGCACTGACATTGGGGTGAGCCGGTTTTCTCCACCGCAGCTATCACCTTCTGTAGCGCTGTTCCAGCGCTATAGAGGCTGACAGCGTGATTCGCTGATGCGTCTCCATGGAGACGCATAGCTCAGCCCTGCTCACCCCAATGTCAGTGCGGGTGAGCTGGCTCTGCTGCAGACAGACCAGCGCTGGATCCTGGATTGGTAAGTATTTTGGTGTAAAAGTGAGGTGTGTGTTTGTGTGTGAAATAAAGTTATACTTCTCTGTGTGTGTGTGTTTTCTTTTAACATTCTTTTTACAGGTGGACTACAAGTCCCAGGGGGCCCTTTAATGCCCCACATGCTGGGACTTATGGTTTCTCAGGGAGGGTTGGGATAATTTGGCCTACAGCATGATGGATGACAGTCATTAGGTCGACACATTAGGTCGACATGGGGAAAAGGTCGACATGGGTCTAGGTCAACATGGGAAAAGGTCACAAGGTCATTAGTTTGACAGGTCGTTACTTTGACATGTCATTAGTTCGACAATGTCTAGGTCGACAGTCAAAATGTTTTTCACTGTGTATTTTGACCTGAATGTCAACACAGTCGACATGTACACAGTTTAAGTGCACCGCATCCCCGTGCACTCGCGATGCATCGGGCACGGTGCCTCGCTATGCTCGGCATACTATTTTATTCTCCCACCATGCCCTAGTGGATGGTAGGGCATGAAATACCACCTGTCGGCACATGTCGGCTCAAAAAACAGTGAAAAACCCATGTCGACCTTTTGACTGTCGACCTAGACACTGTTGAAATAATGACCTATCGAACTAACGACCTGTCAAACAAATGAATGACCTTTCGACCTATAACCATGTAAACCTTTTCCCATGTTGACCTAGACCCACGTTGACTTTTTCCTATGTTGACCTAATGGTGTCGATCGAATGACTGTTGACCATCATGCTGTAGACCAAATGACCGCATCCCCTCAGGGAGTGGATGGCCTTATCATTGCTGTTAGATCAACGTGGAACATTGCTGAAGCTTCGTTTCCTGAACAGGTCTCTATTTTTGGTTGAGACCAGAAACAGGCTATATTCTTCCTTGTTTCGGAGGGATTAGATAAACCTTTAATGGAGGTTTGGAAGGTGCCAGATAGGAAGTTTCAAATTTCTAGGCGCATGAAAATGTTATACCCTTTTTCTCCTGAGTCTAGGGAAAAATTGGAAAATTCTCCGCCTCCTGATGTGTCAGTTTTACGTTTGTCAAAACGCACCACCAGTCCCGGAGGCGGTTACCCTAAAGGAGGCGCCTGACCGAAGACTGGAGTCTACATTAAAATCTGCTTAAAACACCACAGGTGTGCTACTAAGGCCAGCCTCAGCTTCATCATGGGTCTCTAGAGCCATGGAAAAATGGACGGAAGAGCTGACCTTAGGCTTACAGTAGAACAGGCCAATAATGGAACTTTTACCTACTATGGGGAAAACAGCAGCTGACGTATCTGAATTAGGAGCTAAAATCTCATCTTCTGCAATTCTAGCCAGGCGCACCGTATGGTTGCTATCCTGGCAGGTGGAGGCAGAGATTAAGAAGGCACTAGAGGGGTTACCTTACGTTGGTAACTTGCTCTTTGGGCTGGAGTTGCTCCCACTGTACCAGCCACAGCCTGCAGACAGGACGCTAAGCCCGCAGAGAAGACAGTGGCATGAACGGCTCCCCAAATTACTTGGGGGATCTTAAGGTGGGTGCTTGTCTAATGATGTTTTGGGAAGCATGGAATTTCATTGCAGGGATACTTGGGTGCTTCAGATAATCTCACTGGTTTACAAACAAGAATTTGCTTATTGCCTACCAAACAGGTACTTTACTACAGGCCTTCCAGCAAAGCAAACCCTTTCTGATGAACTTTCATAACCCATTTCAATTAACCCTATACTAACCCCACTAACTGGACACACGAAGACCCACTGCAAATGTGATTTTTTTATTGTTACTCATATATACTTTTATTTCCAAGATAATTGTGTTTTTATCTCAAATGTATTCATTTATGTCTAAATCATGCTGTTGATTGATTAACCATGCATTAAATTTTCTTTTTATTCTATATATAAAAGTTTATACAATCAAGGTGCGTCCAGTGCTCACTCTGTTCAGTGATATTTCTTTCTATTTACTAAATCCAGCTAGCAGCGCCTGGTGTATACAAAAACCTTTTCACGCCTCAAATAGACCTGATGGCATTACAACAAACTGCCACTGTATTGCACCAGGTCCCGGGATACAGTGGCAGTTGCAGTTTATGCACTGTCAATCCAGTGGAACTACAATATAGTGTATCTGTTCCCTCCATTTCCTCTGTTTCCAAGAGTACTCAAATGAATAAAATGAGAGTCCGTTTCAGTAATCTTAATAGCTCCGGATTGGCCGAGATGAACATGGTACTTCAACCTCTGTCTCCTCCTCACGGAAGCACCATGGCATCTTCCTCTCAGGCAAGACCTTCTGCAACAAGGTCCATTCGCTTACCCAGACTTAGCACGTTGCGTTTGTTGGCTTGGTTGCTGAGGCCGACCTGCTAAAAAGGAGGAGCATTGCTCCAGCTGTCATTCCTACGATGATGAAAGCTCATAAAAACATTACTTCTCAACATTACCATCAATTCTGAAAGGCATATGTGAAATTATGTTAGGCCAGGAAGTTACCAAAGGCGGTATTTAGTCTTCCTAGGTTGTTGGATTTCTTGCAGACTGGCCTTGAGGCAGGTCTTAGGTTAGGATCACTAAAGGTGCAGGTTTTTGTGCTTTCGGTTTTCTTTCATAGATGCCTTGCCTTAATACTGGAAGTTCAGACCTTCCTCAAGGGTGTCCTGCGCATACAACCCCCATTTGTGGCTCCGACGGAACCATGGGATTTACTTCTCATTCTATCTTTCCTCCAGTCAGAGGTTTTTGAACCCCTGGAGGAAAGCACATATACCACACCCAGGTCACTTACAGAGTAAAGTGTAGAGTAAAATCAACATTGGGGAGACAAAGGTATTGTTCACTCGCGCAGGACTGTCCTCTTGTATTAAGGGACACTCATTGGACCCCCTGTCGGTAACCAATTGTATGGTGTGTATGTTACACAGGGTTGGGAGGTGTGCTACCACTGGACAACAAAGATTTATGGGCACAATATTTCAAAGAGAAACAAGAAAAAGGATTGTCACTGGTTTGGTGCACCTGTCATAGAAATTTTCAAACAATAAAATTTAACCTTTATTAATCATCTAAAACTAGCAAAATATAAAACACACATAAGACATAGTAAGTGTGACAGACAAAAGATAGAATAGGTGTGTTTAAAGGACGGTGGCTTCTTGGCAACGCACTGTTGTCTGTTCTGGTTCAGTATATGTTATATAATGTTTTATCACAGGTTATAGTGTTTGTACCACTTTAAGGGCCTTATTTTGGTTCAATCTTTCTGACAAAATCCTTCTTAGATGGACAAAACCATGTGCACTGCAGGGGGGCAGATGTAAAATGTGCAGAGAGAATTAGATTTGGGTGAGTTATTTTGTTTCTGTGAAGGGAAATTACTGGCTGCTTTATTTTTACACTGCAATATAGATCTCACTTTGAAGTAAAACCCCACCCAAATCTAATTATATCTGCACAAGTTACATCGGCCCCACCTGCAGTGCACCTGGTTTTGCCCATCTAAGAAGGATTTTGTCAGAAAGAGTGAACTAAAATAAGGCCCTAAGAGAGAATTGTTAGTACGTGGCTCTCTATATTGTGGGTTTAAACTGTCTTTTAGTTTTAAGTCTGGTATCCCCTTCTGGTGGAGATGGATACAGTATTTTAGTGTAATTTAGAGATTTTATGTATCAATGAGGTATCAAAAGAGACAATATTAGTTCCAGCAGCCTCAGGACTGCAGGGAGTTAAGTCACCAAATGACCTTGAGTTACCCACTCGTCAATATGTTAACAAATTCCCAATCTCATATATGTGGAGATACACGGGACTAGTTGTATTTAGAGGTGGTTGAATTGCCCACTTTGGGACAAGAGGGGTAAGGTACACTCAGGTCAATTGCAAATCCATATATATATGTAGCTATATTGCAGGTAAAATGATGTGATGCAACTCAGATAAGGTGGAGCAATCACCTGATATTCTCAGCCCTGTGGCTACAGTATGTGATTGTGGTTTTACATTCTTCTGCCCACGTTATAATGCTGCCTGTACTTCCTAGAGTTGTCCGTTCATCAATATGGTACCAAATCCACAAAATCAAATAAATGGGAAAATATGGAAGTTTATTATGCTCATGCATGGTTATAATTCCACATTTGGGATAAGGTAGATGTTAGGCACAGTCTTAGGCACTGATATGACCATGCATACAATTAGTAAGCAGCAAGATGTAGTGCGACTCCTATAGGTCAAACAACCAGTGGTATCAGCACAATGGCTGTATAGTTGTAATATTAGGTTCTGGTGCCCTCGTTTTGACTGTTAGTATAAGCACTGGATTGGTTGTGACTCAAATAGTCTCAGCACTGTGGCTGTGTATTGAGTCCCCAAGGCCAGTGCTACAATGTTGCCTGAACAAACATTTGATATAACCATATAAATATTTAGTAGACAGCAAGATGTGGCGCAACACCAATAAATCAAACAAACAGTGCTATCAGCACAATGGCTATATAGTTGTCATTTCAAATTCTGGTGCCCACGTTTTGCCTGTCAATGCAAGCACTGGATTGGTTGTGACTCTAATAGTCTCAGGCTGTGGCTGTATGTATTGAGTCTACAAAACCATTGCTACAAAGTTGCCTGAACAGACATATGATATGCTGTGGCAATGTCTGTCACAGGCTTATTTGGTAACTCTAGCTACAATGCGTGTCTGTGCTCTGCTGCCTGGTTTTTCAAGGCCTTGAAAAAGCTAAATGCGAAGCGCGCACCAGCTAGCGGTGCGCTGATTGGCAACGTATGTCTGTTAGCATTGTATTTTGATCTGTATTTCTTTTCACAGGTTCTCATCTAAAAACCAGGTCTCAGGGTTCTGCCTAATTACTCTAAAATCTGCAAGTAGCGCTGTCAACTGCTGATACATTCCTGGTTGAGACAGACACCGATGTCTAACCAGGCAGCAGAGCTGACACGCATCTTCAGATAAACAGCAGCACAGACACGCATTGTAGCTAGAGTTACCAAATAAGCCTGTGACAGACATTGCCACAACATATCATATGTCTGTTCAGGCAACTTTGTAGCACTGCATTGTTCAACATTTTCTGATCTCTCTATATTATCAGTAACATTTTGGTTTGTTGTCTACACCTATGACAGGACCAGATGCCCCCCATCATCTATCAGAGCAGTCTGAGAATATACTGTGCGGCTTTGGTCTGGCTTACGGAATCTTCGGGATCATTGCTGGCATTGTGCTGATCTGTAAAGGGAAGAAGAACATGAACGAGGAAAGAGGTCACTGACTTTGTAGGTATGATGCACCCAGGTTCACCCTACCTGCGCGTAACATGTTATTCATTTAGGTAGAATAGTCTGTACTGTAATACCCCTTTCCACTAGCAAAAATAACCCGTGTCTGCGCATTTTTGCTAGTGGAGACGTGCAATCCCAGGTCAGCTGACCCAGGATTTCAATCCAGGTAGTTACCTAGGTTGGACCCGGGAACCTCCCGGGTCCAGGGGCAGTGGAAACAGGTAACCCGGGTCGATCCGACCCTGGTCCCCTTCACTGCAATGTCAAAACGGCTGCTGGGTGATGCTCTCATCTCCCAGCGCCACCCCGACCTCCCACTGACGCTGCCCGCCCGGCTTTATGCGGGGTCAGGTAGGTAATGTGAAAGTGCTTCAATCCAAGTCACATCCGGGTACAATATCCCGGGTGCGACCCGGCTTGCAAGTGTAAAAGGGGTGTAAATTATAAGGATTGAGGAATTCTGTAATTTAAAGCAGTATCTTATTCCCAGAGTTTTTACATATATATTATATAAATCACATGGGCCTTATTAATACACAGCTTCTTTGGGGATTGTTTAAGTCATGCCCCAGTTTCAGTTTTGCCAACCCCGACCCTCAGCTGTGTCTCTTTCTAGTTTATATATTTATTTTATTTACAGTTTCTTCTATAGCGCAGCATATTCTGTTGCACTTTACAACTGGAGACAACAGTGATTATACAAACTGGGTAGATACAAACCGACATGGAGGTAGGAGGGCCCTGCTCGCAAGCTTACAATCTATAGGGATAATAGGAGGGATACATAAGGATAGAATTCCATATCATGGCAGTCCCACCAGATTACTAGACAGTCCTGATGGGATGCAATTAGATATAAATGCTACCGGAGGTTGGGTGGTGCAACAGATTTACAGATCTTCCTACACTTAGAACCACTTTGTGGCCCTGTAGGCCCATACACCCTGGGCGATTCTGAACGTAAAGCAGCTCACTTTTACTGTGCAAGCTACTATCAGCTCAAAAGCCGGCCAGTGTGTACGCCCCAGCGATGAACGGTGAGCTAATGTCCGCTCCGGCATCATTGCCGGCCGCCGCTGCTCATGTGCTGGTATTACCAGTAGAGTGGGCAGCTTTCCATAGTGTCCTGCTATGGAAAGCTGTCCCCCCTCCATGAAAATGGCTTGGACGGGGGAAAATTGTTCAGTGTGTATATACTGAGCGATTTTCAGCCCAGAGATTTCCATCATCATTGCTGTCCATACACATTGGGCAAAATTGCCCAGTGTGTATGGACCTTAACTCCTTGACTTGGTTAGACAATGAAGTTTGCTGAGCCCATAGTCCACCCTGCACATCCTATTGGTGGCCATATAAAGTATAACAGCTGTAAGAACCCTGTCTAGACCTAAACACATGTAAACCTATGTCTAACTCATACTGAGTGTCCTCATTTTGGCCTACCCTAAGGAAGCTGAGTGGTTTGGTTCATCTCTCCTCATGACCATTGTTTTGTTGTGCTATGTGTTCAGCCTGCGCAGGACAGTTGTGGTCCGTCCTGCCGATGTTTCATGCCTCCGATGGTATAGTGGTGTAGTATGGTGGCGCATGTGTGATGTATTACATTTCTGTTGCAGATTCCAGCAATATCTGATGCTTCCGGACTGCATTCCCTGATTGCTCACATAATCATACTTTGGCTAAGTGACCTGAGCTTCACCGTTTGGGATCTGATTGGCTCCTGGTTCACTCCCATATGTGCCCGAAACCTGTCTCTGTGGCTTATATCGTTTATATACTGTATACATATTGTATGGTCAGAAAACTGCTGTGTTATCGTTTTTACATTTACTTTGTCGATTCATTTCCCAAAAAGGAGAAATCTCAGAAGACTCAGAATAATGGGCCCCATACATCAGCAATCACAATGAATGGATTTCCAGATCCAGGGATTTTTTGGCCAGATAAATGGATTCTACAATCTATCTGACTTTGCCCACACATTACAGATTTATTTCAGTGATCGGCAGATTTTTCCATCTAAAGATTGCATCTTCATATCTGGAAATTGCCCAATCAATTGTCATTTCAGCTGTTCATAATGTAAATACATGAAGAAGACGAATTGGGAATGCCCACACATATAAAAAAAATCTGCAGATAATACCAGATTATTAAGCATGTTTAAAAATCTGATTAAGCAATCGATTGGCGATCCCTATGAATTTTTGATTGGGATTGCCAAAAGAGGGAGACCACATATCTAAAATTAATTGTGGCAATCATCTCCAGATCTCAGGATTGTCACAATTAATTGCTGATGTATGGGGCCCATTACCCATAATCACCTCAATGATATTTTTGACTGATAAATCCACAGTTATCCCAGACAACGCTCTGCTCCTGGACTATGACTGCCATCACCTGCATTGTATCGTCAATGAACTAGGGCAGGCCAGGTGACCGCAGCCAGGTGAGTGGGAAGTCCCAGAGCAGAGCATTCTGTACATGACAGAGGGGGTCATGCTGGAAGGTCTGTTATCCCAAATTTCATTACAGTATGTCTTCCATATCTAATTCACAACTGCTCGATTCATCACCATGCGCTTATCATACAGATATTAGTGACTAATTCTGTCACACTAAGAGTGTGTTCATGTCTCATACTGCTATATAGATGTTGCAGACTAGTTGGGCCTAATTCAGTAAGATTCGCTGCTTAGCCGGCCCTTTAATGCCGCATGCCGGGCAAGTGAATGCCCGCCCCCTCCGCTGCGCGTATATCCCCGCCACAATGCAAATGGCTGTTTCGTGTACACATCTATTCCAATGGGAGCATACGGCCACCATCAAATGATTTTTGACCTATCTGTAAATAAGTTAGTCTAAGTTGTCTTCTATTCACGAAGAACATGGCGGAGAACGGGCGGGCGCTGGCGTCATGTGGCGTGAGGTACCCGCCCCGTGCAGGCTTCGTCATGCCTGCATTCGGATGGAGACGCCCATCATTTTCCTGGGCGCACCCACCAATTTTGGGGGGAACGCCCAGCATATGCTGAGCGTCCCCATGTGCCATCCCCCTGACCACCTCTATCCCCCACTTTTCCAAAGCCTCAGTGGCCCTGCACATGTGTATATTAGCATATGCACATGCGCAGCGCCAAAACATCGGTCCCCGCCCTGGAATATGCCAGGGAGCGATAATTACAGAATTAGGCCCTCTGCCAGTTCTATAAGGGCTAACGACAGTTAGAGGCTCTGCAATGAGATTATGGCTCTTTATCTCTGTCTATCTCTACTAATAAAAATGTTTTTCCGAGTTGGATGTCCAAGACTAATATATTGTGTGTTGGTTTATTTGTACATTTATATACTGATGTAAATCACACAGTAGGGCCGGGCTGGGAGAAGTACAGAAAACTGAGGAACTAATTATTCTTTAAAATAAGTTTCTTCCAAGATGTCCTGACCGTACCCACATGTGGCAGCAGTGACCAACACATTATATCAGCACAGTGGCGTAAGTTCATTCCAGATGCCCGGAGGAAAGGTAAGTACTGGTGCCCCCCCAAATAGCTCATTCAGTAAGGTGCCTGTCTCCAGTAAGGTCATGGGTCTAATACAACGTGTGATGCTTTAAAAAATGGTGTTAGAAGGGGGAGTCAGCCACATTAGCAATATCAACTGCTTTCAATGAACTGATACAAACTCAAAGGGAAGGAGATGTGCCCCCTTGGGAGCAGGAGCCCGGCGGCAGATGACTCCATTGCTTTCCAGAGTTCTGCCTCTGTATCAGCATAAGGACCTACATGTACCAGCAATTCCCAGCACAAAGTCTGCTTGGTTGGCCACTGGCTGGCAGGGCTGCTAGTAGAAATTGTGTAGCCATGGATGGGTGATTTTATTTTCATCTGCAGCCACTGTTCATTTTTTATTTTTAACTATTTTTTTATTATTAAAAAAAACTCTGACATATTGACAAATATTTGACAATGGTAATTTTCAAATATGCATTGAACAATGAGGCAGTCACATACAAGAATTTAAAAAGTAAAAAATGGAAACAAATATAAAACATACAAACCGTGATATAAACCGGCACTATTCAATGCCGAGGGCGAGCTGTGACACAGCTCACCCGGTCAGTATTAAACTGACCCCCTGCATACGCCGATTCCCCTTCGCTCCGCTAAAACAGCGAGACTCACGGCTAAATGCAGCAAGCTCCCTGCATTAGCCGCGAGACTCGCTGTTTGGGGGAATCCTCGCCATCCTGTGACAGTGAGGATTCCCGTGGAACGTGAATATGGTGAGCGGTCGGCACGGGGGTTAAACAGTGAGGATCGCTTGTTTTCTGCGATTCCGTCGCTTAACCCCCTCATCGGACGCATTGAATATGGGGCTGAGATTTGAATAATATCCCAACTACACTAGAGGGTCGTTAGCGACCAATCATGTTAAGTACAATGAAGTTGTAGAGAAAAACATTTTTGATCTGAAGCCATTGTTCTATGGGTGGTCCAGTGCACAACCGAAGTGGAGACTTGAGTACCACTGGGGGTGGAATCATGGTGCCAATCCCTGGTGGTTATAGGTCTGGTGGAGAGATCTGTAGTTACGCCGCACTTTGCACATATAATTAGTGGTTCTTTAATTATTGTGGTCAACCCCACTGAGAAATGCTGCCTTGTACAAGCTCCACCTCCGTGAATGCAGCCCTTGTCTACATTCTCAGATTGGTTTGTTAGCATCTCACCACACTACTATTCTGGTCACTGCTTGGACTCAGATGGAAACTCCCTGCGACACTTCTCTCTTCCTGTAAGTCAGGATCCAGGCTGACAGCCAGGGCTGGTGCAGTGTTGCCATGGTCACAGATTCAGGCTAAGGGCCAGATGCACTAAGCTTCAAAAGTGATAAAATTAAGATTGATAAACCACCAGCCAATCAGCTCCTGCCTGACATTTTTCAAACAAAGTCTGTGACATGGCAGGTTGGAGCTGATTGGCTGGCTGTTTATCACTCTCCATTTTATCACTTTTGAAGCTTAGAGAATCTGGCCCTAGGTCAGTACCCAGATATTATATAGCGCAACACCCAGGATACAGAGGCATAAGCAATGACTACAGGACAGGGCCCTATTACAGCACCAGCCTGGAGGAACCAATCAATCATATTACATCATACCGGCTCCGATGGACCTGTCCAGCCACTTGTGCGTGCCAGAAAGCTAGGGCAGCTAACAGAGCACATAAGCAAAGGCTGAGTATACACTCACACTGAGTCCTGCTACATCCATGCTGTGATCTTCATTCATGCTGCCTGTCTCCTTCAGTTCCCTTTGAATTGTCTCCTTTCATCCCTGTGTTCTTGTTCCGTTCCCTGCATCCTTTAAGTCACCCACTTGCGATTAAAAAGGGCCACAGCTCAAAGGGTGGCGGTAAGAAGCAGTGCATACCACATCTTTCCTTAACCAACTGGGTTGAGTGGAACCACTCCCCTTATTTGGCCAAGCACAGGCCCCTCCTCAAAGATGGTGGCCTGGTCCCCCTTCATAGGTAGCCACAATCTTGCCATTCTCAGGGAAAATACCGGCCAACCATTATCGCAGCTCTAGAGACCGCAGAGGTGCACTGCTTACCGCCGGGCTGCGCCCTGTCAGAAGGCCATAACCTTTCTCCCCTTCATACTATTACCGTTTAATTGGGGGGGGGGTCTTCATTAGATCACAGGAACAAAGAGAAAGGCTTCCTCTTTTCCTTTTGTATATCCCCAGGCCTTTCTACCCCCTTCTCACCCAGGGGCAAACGCAGGATTTTCAGAAGGGGGTTTCCGGAGATGGACACTTAGGTGACCCAGTATATGCCGGGTCAGTTAAAGTATTATATGTAAATGTATAAATAATAATAATAATAATATATACATATATATATATATATACATATATATATATATACATACACATGGCACATGGGCAGCAACAGCAGTGTAGACCCCTGGGCATAGCAATGTATTGGGGCCCCTACCGATCCTCCAGCAGTAGGGGTGGGGGAAGCTTTGATGTCCCACGGGTGGTAGGGGGTATTCTATCAATCGCTCAGCATGTAGGGCCTGGATCAGTAATTTCCACTAATTACCCCTTTACTGCACAGATGGTGGGAGATTGGGTGGGAGAAGGGGGCATTGGGCTGAATGAAGGGGCCCTGATACATAACTTCCATTGTGGTAGAGGAGGTTTAATATGCAGAGGAGAGGTGTATAATGGAGTGGGCTTATTATTCATAATTTTCTGGTTGGAGGACAGCTTGCTTGACTGCAGATATCTCCAGTTCCCGGAAAAAGATTTCTTAGATTTTAATTGGAATTAAAAACTAGAGAATCCCACCTACCAAATAGTATTGGGGACTAGGGGATCAGAGTTCAGGAGGCAGAGCAATCCGCCAATGAGTATATAAAACTACATACCAGGTGTGTGAAGCTGGAGCATTAACCAGCTGCTGGAAGGCTGATATCTCTGGTTCTGGGAATAGTAGAGACAAGCTACTAGTGTCCATCAAAGGGGAAGAGTTCCAGCTTTTGGAATATACCCTCAGAACAACTCTCAGTCAGACAGAACCTGAAATATCTGACTGGGAAGAGCAATTAACAGGCTTGGATGGGGACCACTGCTTTGAAGTCAGATATCTCCGGTTCCCAAGGGCCGATTTTAAAAATTATTGTACCCATGGAAAGAGGGGACCCTCAGCTTTCAGCCTAGGGTCCTTAGACTCCTGGGGGGGGTTCTGGGTACTCAGAAACCCCCCCCCCCACGTGCGCTACTGTCAACCATAGGCTGTTTGTCCTTCAGGTAACTGAACACCTTCCCCACCCCTAACATTCCTCAACCCCCTTTTCTTTTCCAGCTTCCTGTCCCAATCTATGTACTTAAAAAACTAGGTCACTTACATGGGCCTCACACTTAATTAAGTACTCATTCCCTTATATCTATTTCCTGTTTGCAATCTGCCTTAAACCTTCAGCATTTCTCCCTCCCTTGTTTGTTTCTGTGCTGCTCTGCAGAATGGTCTGTGCTGCTCTGCGGAGCGGTCTGCGCTGCTCTGCGGAACGGTCTGTGCTGGGGAGGGAGTGGGAGCGTGGTTTCAGCACAGACCTGTATTTGTATTACATGGGGCATATTTACTAAAGTGGGGATTTTCCCATGACAATGAGTCACATTCTAGCTATTATCTTCTAGAAGTTGGTAGATAAATCAGAGTTGCCTACTACCTAAAGTCTCCTCTCTGGGAACAGCCCTGTCAGCAGCACTTTGGGGGGCGTGGCCTGATGTAGATGTCATCAAGCCCCTCCCCCATATGGCAAATCCCGCAATTCGTTGGCCTTTGAGGAGGCAAAATTATGTGATTTGCATCTGTATCCCCACCCCCTCCCCCAAAAAGCCGAAATTAGCGGTAATTTCCCGCTGCGGCCAGGGAGATTAGGGAGGTGCTGCCAATATCAGGGAGGATAGCCCACCTTTTTGGGGGGGAAGGGAGGGACACGATTTTTGGGAGCCTCCCGCCATTCCGGGAGGGTAGGCAACCCTGAGATAAATGAGTGTTAGTAGAACTGGTTGGTTGCTATAGATGGCGCCCCGCTGCTAGAGTTTTTACATACAAAATAGATTGATCCTCTGTTGCCACGGTTATACTGTATTTCCAGTTAGTAGGATCCAAAGTGAGACATGTAAAGATAATACAAAAATGCGTAGCACAGTCTCAATCCAGAATATTCAAGTCCATAGAAAAGAGTATTCCCTTTCCCTCCTATGGGTGGTGTTCTTATCCATCTCTATGGGTTCACTCCATGTAACAGATAGAACAGCAGTGCTCACATGTATGTTTACATGTATACGGTGGGGGATATACCCATAAAGGTTTCTTTGTGTCCTTGTGGCCACACCATAACAACCGACACCACATACATATATATTCAAATCCTCCAGATGCTCACACTTATGCTTACATGAAACGGGTAGGGGATCCACATATCAAGGTTTCTTTATCCAAAGTTACCTACACAGTGCCGATTGTACTTTTATTTCTTCAAAAACATCATTCAAAATATATCTAAAACACTTCAGTAGGCATAGATCAGATGTTTAAGTACAATCAATGTCCTTTACTGCTATTGGGAAAAAAAAGATGTTAACCCGGGTAGCTCACCAGAAAGCAGGATTAGCCAGTTCATGTACACTGGGTCCTTCTGCACCAGATAGTAACACAACACCAACATATTTTGACCAAAACGTTCTTTCTCAAGGTGGTGCATGTCCTGTGGTATATTGGGTTTATATACCTACTAAGCCCTTTCCGTTCTGACTGGGGTTAATTGTTTCCTACTCCAAAATTCAACATTAATAAATAAAAAAAAATACATATGCCATATAACATCCATTCCTTTTTCATAAAATATAAACAAATTTATAAAATAATAATTTATAAATAACCTCTATTAAATGACTTCCATATATGGGCGTACTGCATATTTCCCTGATGTTGCCTATTGAATTCTACTACATGTGTGGTATATTCACAGCCTTATAGTATACCTATTCCAGGGTTCTCATACCTGTTGGCATTACGTAACCTGGATGTATAACTCCCCTCTCCACGTGCTGTGAAGGATAGCGTTATAGCAGAAGCAGTAGTCTAAAGGCCCGTACACACTGGGCGACTTTGAGCTGAAAGTTGCTCAAAACAGCAGGTTTGAGCGGCTTTCAGCTCAAAGCCGCCCAGTGTGTATGCCCGGGCGATGAGTGCTTCTGCCCGCTCCCGCAACATCGCAGGGAAAGCCGTTCATCTGATGGTTATACCAGCAGATGAGCGGCTTTCAGGGCGGCTTTGCATAGCGCTGCGCTATTCAACGCCGTCCCCCCCTCCATCGGCATGGGCAGGGGGAAAGCCGCTCAGTGTGTATGGACCTTTAGTTGTCTAATAGATGGCCAAGTAATGTTGAAGAATGGATGACCAGTTTATGTTGCTTGTACTCTCTTTTCAAGGCTCCAATCACACACTAACTTGCTACATAGACTGTGCGACTGCACTGCACTCACTCTGTGACATCATCATCCAATCACACACTAACCTGCTACATGGACTGTGACTTCACTGCACTCCCTCCGTGACATTACTCAATCACACACTAACCTGCTATATGGACTGTGTGACTGTGCTGTGCTCACTCTGTGACATCATCCAATCACACACTGACCTGCTACACACAGATTGTGTGATTCCGCTGCCTCCACTCTGCTGAAAAAGGCCCTTATTGCATCCTGAAGGTTGGCGTGCCGGCGGTCAAAAGACCAACGCCGGCATCCCGATATGGAAAATCCCAACAGGGACTTGGTATGTGAATTAACCCTCTCCTCCTACCACCTAACCCTCCATGCTTGCAGTTTAACCGTCCTCCACCAAGTGCTAACCCTACCTCTCCCTCCCCGCAGCCTAACCCGACCTCTCCCTCCCCGCAGCCTAACCCTAATCTCCATAACCCGCGTATCAGGTGAGTACAGCCATACCTTATTATACTGCAATACACCAACACCACTGGTTATGTAACTGGCTGTTTATCATCTGAGTCATCTACTGGTGTGTGTCTATATACTATAACCAGTGGCGCAAAAACGCCCTCACAGCCCAAGCGCTGGTGGAGGAGCTGGTTCCGTGGGGGCACAGGGTCTCTGACTGCAGATTCCATGCAGTCTGGCTGTCTACATGGAGTCTGCTGAAAAGTTAAAACGTCCCTCATAAAATGGCCACCGCCCTGGAAGAGACAGATGCTACCTCTAACGTCTGTCAAGGAGAGCTACCCAGAAGTGCTGAATTATGGGAACATTGGCGTGCTTTGAGTATGCAATCCCCTGGCAATGAGCAAGTAGGGAAACTTTTTTGGTAGGGGGAGCAAAATTTCTAGTCATGCCACTGACTGTAACTTTGCAATATCCCCACCTGCGCACACATCATTCCCAACACTAACAAGTGGTTTGCCAAGCTGCAGATCAGTGCACCTTTCTGATGGGGGAAAGAGGTGAATATATTCGGGAAGCGGTCATCTATTAGAATGAACTTAGATCTACAGTCACTAGGTCGACTGGCAGGAAGGTCGACCTGACTTAAGGTCGACATGGGCCAAGGTCGACGTGACTTAAGGTCGAATTTGCATAAAGGTCGACATGAGGAAGGTCGACATGGGGTTTTTCACTGTTTTTTGAGCCGACATGTGCCGACAGGCGGTATTTCATGCCCTACCATCCACTAGGGTGTGGAGTGGGTTATTAAAGCTGTGTCGAGCGAACCGTGGCCGAAGCATAGCGAGCGCTGCGAGGGTCCGATTCTCATTGCCAACTGTGTCCATGTTGACTGTGTCAACATTCGGCTCAAAAAACAGTGAAAAACCCATGTCAACCTTATGACCAGTCGACCTTCCTCATGTCGACCTTTATGCAAATTCAACCTTAAGTCATGTCGACCTTGGCCCATGTCAACCTTAAGTCAGGTCGACCTTCCTGCCAGTCGACCTAGTGGGGTCGACCTAATGACTGTAGACCTAAGTTCATTCTAATAGATGATCCACACCCATATATTCCATGAACAGTAAAAGCCAGCACAGACTCTGCTGTACCTAGATGGTTCCTACACACAGGTAAGTGTCCCATTGTCCCAGGAGCGTGGCTTGGAATGTGATCGCTGCTTCTGTTTGTGGAATGTGTTGCTGTAATCTGTGCCAGGGACAGTGAGACACAGCCCATTACACAGCGCAGCTCTCAGGTCTCTGTTACACAACTGCAGAAGTGAAAGTAACGAGCTTGTTCTCCATACTGCACAGAGGAAGCTGCAGCCATAAACATAAGGTTACTAAGGTTTCGCTATAAAGTACATGGTTGTAGAAGAACACAGCAATAGACTGACACCAAAAGGTTGACCAGCAGTAAGGGACTGATTCAGAGCTGTTCGTATAGGTCCGAATAAGGCCCTGTCGCCGATGGTGGGGGTGTGCGCATGCACATAGTCGCACATGTACACACCCCCAAAGCGAACAGACTCACGGGCATTAGCAAGATGAGTGACAGCCATGGAGCGGTCGCTGAGGTCCGCCCAGAATTTCATGGGTGCGCCCACAAAACTGTGCATGCCCATGTAAATGCTGGGTGGACAGCTGTAAACGCAGAAGTGCCCCTGCCTGCTTGGAGCAGTCGGATGATGTCATCGTCCGATCTGAATTATGTCGGGAACCGACAAATGAGAAAACAAGAATAGACTCACTTTTCTTTACGGACAGAGGAAAAATCATTTGATTCTCCTCTGTGCGGACAGATGCAAGCGGATGTGTAAGCGCACACCCCCGCTCGCATCATAGTGCGAGGATTTGGTCAGCCAGTGTGTATGAATCTGCGAGTGGGAAGCGATCTGCGATAGTTTCACAATTCATTTGCATATTTGCCCATTTGTCTTTCAGACAACTGCAACTTCTCAGATTAGCGACCCATGCTGAATTAGGCCCCATATTCGCTATGTGATACATTCCAACACTTTTTGGGTACACACAAGCATTAATAAGGCCCGTATATATCTAGAGTGATGCCTGCCTCTACTGGGAGTGGAGAGTAAGCATTCTTCTTTACACCAATATTGCAAAAAGGCTGCAGAGAGCAGGATGGTTACTAAGCAACAGAGCAGCAGCACAAACACATAGCAGTTTATAGCACAAAAATTGTGCAAATGGAATTTCCCACCCACACACTTTTAAGTTGGATATTAAAAAGAACATGCAAATAAACCAAGCACTTCAGCAAGAGGGATTGACCTGTTTGTGGCTGAGCTGCTTGGTTTGTTTGGGCCCCCACAAAACAGTGTTTTGAAATAACTACCCCACTATGATCACTAATGAGGAGGTTAATGAGGGTATTATAACAAATAATTATATTTTTATAAAAATACATTGTTTGTAAATGATGTAACATGGAGGAGATAATTAGATGGGTAACCTCCAAACCTCTGGTACAACAAGGGTGAGTAAAGTGATAAAATGGCGCAGTTTCTAGAGCTGCCGGGTGGTACTCGTTTTTCTGGGTCCCTCAAAACCCTTCACCATCACCACAAAACAAAATATAAATGTGACCTCTCAGGCGCTCCACGTAAAGATGACCTCCAAACCTCTACTTACTTTAGCCTCATAAATGGTACAGATGCCTACACAATTGTCAGGATTTGGGTAATAAATATTCCACAACCAAGAGATTGCTTTTTTGTGCTTATGCCCAGGCATCACAATTATTTTCTTTTTAGCACGGACAAGAACTTCTGCCACTGGTGGCTGACTTACACAAACAATATCATTAACATCCTCATCATCATCATTAGCGTCAGATAATACATAAATATTGTGCTGCACTTCCACACTTGCACTCAATTTCTATTATGTAATGATCACCATTTTTGCTTGCGGATGAAAAACTGGTGGAAGGAATCTTCACTACGAGTATAGTATCAGCAATGTCAGACTCTTCCTAAACTTCCCTCTACACCATGTTTAGTAGATGTTTTAGTACTATTAGCACTAGTTGCTGCTCCTGCTCTTCTATCAATTGATTCTGATCCATATTGACTTACATTTATTAATACAGTGGGATGGCAAAAGAAACACTAACTGTGCTCATATTTATTATATCCACTGAGCACACAAGCGTACAAACCACACACACAGCGCCGGTAACCACCAGATCCCCTGTGCTGGTGGATGCCGGTGGAGAGGGGATCATGTGGGCGCCGGCGGAGAGGCACTCCATCTGTCTGAGACGCAGGTACATCCCAGACGCTCCTGCGTCTCAGTATTATTGCGGCAGGGTACGGCAACCCTGCCCGTGTCCGCTTCAGGCAGAGCCTCCTTTTCAAACCCCCACTATCCATGCCAGCCCCAGAAGCGTGGTGATCACAGCGAGCCCCACGAGGGTATGCTTTACGTGTCCCCCCGACCTGTTCATACCTCCACTATCCACGTCGGCATGGAGCTGATTTTATAAAGTGAATGCACCGAGCCCGAAGCGTGTAGAGGGGACGCGGATTACTTTACTTGTATTCCGCATCCCCTTGCGGGGCTCGCTGCGCTCTCTATGCTTTGGGCTCGGTGACTCGCTGCACTCGCCACACTTTCTAAAATCAACTCCACACCGACGTGGATAGTGGGGGTATGAACAGGTTGGAGGGACACATAACGCATCCCCTCGCGGGGCTCGGTGCGCTCGCCACACTTTGGGCTGGCGTGGATAGTGGGAGTGTTTCAGGAACACATATCTTACAGGGACGCTGACTACGCTGGCTGCATGAACACTACGCTGATTCTGACAGGGACGCTGACTACACTTACTACGCTAGTGGGAACACTACGCTACTTCTGACAGGGACGCTGACTACACTTACTACGCTAGCGGGAACAACACGCTACTTCTGACTGACTACACTAACTACGCTGGCCGCGCGAACACTACGCTGATTCTGACAGGGACGCTGACTACACTTACTACGCTAGCGGGAACACTACGCTATTTCTGACTGACTACACTAACTACGCTAGCGGGAACACTACGCTACTTCTGACAGGGACGCTGACTACGCTAGCGGGAACAACACGCTACTTCTGACTGACTACACTAACTACACTACACTACACTAACTACGCTGATTCTGACAGGGACGCTGACTACACTTACTACGCTAACGGGAACACTACGCTATTTCTGACTGACTACACTAACTACGCTAGCGGGAACACTACGCTGATTCTGACAGGGACGCTGACTCTGCTTACTACGCTAGTGGGAACAACACGCTACTTCTGACTAACTAAACTAACTACGCTGGCCGCGCGAACACTACGCTGATTCTGACAGGGACGCTACGCTAACTACGTAACGGGCGCCGTGCTATTAGACAAGTACCCAAAATTATAATCCAGGTCACAAAGTAATTATAAATCATCAATTTTGATTGAAGTCAACAATTACAGATGGAAAAAAGCGGTTTTTCAATCGAGATGTCCTTGTCTTAATACACCTGAACTGTCTATTTGGTGGGAGCAAGGAAGGAAAATATGTTATGATAGGGATGGCACCGCACCTAAGGATGACATCGTATCTAGGGATGACATCGTATCTAGGGATGGCATCATATCTAGGGATGGCACCATATCTAGGGATGGCACCGCATTTAGGGATGGCACTGGATCTAGGGATGGCATCGTATCTAGGGATGGCACCATATCTAGGAGGGTGTTCCGGGGTGGACACTGGCGTTTCATGGGCGTGCCCCCTGAAATGGTGGGAGCACCCATAAAAACAATGGGCGGGGCCCCAGGGAATGTAGGCATGCCCCTGCCTGCTCGGGGCGGGCAGCTGACATCACATGACATCATCACCCGCCCCCAATTCGAAGAGCACGTGCCGCTGAGCGGTAAGTCCTGGGCTTCAATTTGGCTGTGAGCAGAGGAAAAGTCATTCAATGGTGAGTAACCACCGAATGATTCTTCCTCCGTGCGGGCGCTGGTGAGCGGATGTGTAAGTGTATACATCATACATCCGCTCGCAGCGGCGTAACTATAGCACCGCAGCCCCCGCCACCACGGGGGGGGGGGGGGGCTGTGCATGTGGGGGCACCGGGGGCTGCGGTGCTATAGTTAAAACCCCCCCAATCCCCCGCAGACTTATGCTGTGTACACACGGTCCGATTTCCTTTCCGATGTTGACGATATAGTCAACATCGGATCGGCATCGGATGCAGATCGCAAGGGTTTTAACCCTTGCGATCCCGATCCGATCCCAATGCGCGTTCACGTATCGGAAGCCAGAAAGTCTTGGCTGCCTTGTCTATATAGTGCAGATCTGCACTATATAGTCAAGATAGGATGCAAATCGGATGTGCCTTAAGATCCTATCCACGATCCTATCTGATCAGATCGTGGATAGGATCTTAAGGCACATCTAACGTGTGTACACACCATTACCTATCTCGCTGGTCCCGGCGGATCTGTTCTTCTGCTGAGGACCACCACAAAATGGCCGCCCCCATATAGCACACAGTTCTCTAAAACTGTCTGCTGTATGGGGGCGGCCAGTTTCTGGTGGTCCTCAGCAGAAGAACGGAGCTGCCAGGACCAGCGCGATAGGTAAGGCTGTGAGGGATTGAGGGGGGGTTTGCATGGGCGGCGGAGCGGCGGGTAGGGGTGCTTGCCGGGGCGGGGGGCGCCCAAAACGTAGCTACGCCACTGCAGCGTAGTAAGTGGGTTCCGGCGGTGGGGGGGGGGGTTCATCAGGGCAGCGTTAACCATCTCGGTAGTCACTGAATAAATGCAGCCTAGCTAGGAGGTCTGAATTACCCCATACATTCAGCGTTGCACAATAGAAACTCGGAGGCTGCACCCTGTGGTTGTGGCTGGCTGTGAGGAAACTGATTTCAGTAGAAAGTCCCTGGCAGCGAGCACAGAAACTACTTCCACAAATAACCCACAGTCCCAGCTGTGCTACTGACTGAGCGAGACTCTGGGAGCCAATCAGGAAATGTCCTTTATGGCAGTCACTAGTTGCCGGGTAAAGGACCAGAGCAGAGTGCTGGGAATGCATCTCACAATGATTTCAGTTGAGTTTCATACAACGGTCTCCTGTATAATGAGAGCGTCGGAAACATTGATTATGATGTGGAAAGTCTTGGAATTACAGATGATATTTTCTGGCCTTGGGGCCTGATTCAGACCTGTTTGCTAGGCTGCGTACACTGGCAGCCTAGTGAAAGGCTCAGCGCTGCCCCGTCGTACGCCCCCTCCCCCGCTGCCCGCGCCACCTGCATCCCTCCCTAGCATGCAGCCGAAGGGGTGAGGAATTATTCGATGGTCTCTGACTATCGAATGATTTTTCTCCCCTTTGGAAATATAAGTCAGTCTTATCTGACTTTTATTTCCGCCACTGATCGGTGAAAAGGGGCGGACACTGATATCATGTGATGTCAGCTGGCTGCACCGAGCAGGCAATGCCACGCCTGCGTTCCCAGGTCAAAATTTTTCGTGATTTATTTTTTTATATCGGGTTGTTCTTAATTCACCATCTATGTCGGCATAGTGTGCTGAGCGTAGCGAGGCATCGAGCTTGGGAGAAGCAAGCCATGAGAGGATACGAGTTACACTAATTGGCGTCAGTTGTCAACATTGACACCAATAAAACCTCATGTCAACCTTTTCATGTGTCTACCTTTTTCTGGTTGATATTTTGACCCTGTCGACCTTGGAGTCTAAGGACAAGGCTGACCTGCTCGCCAGGTCCCTTCCTGTGATGTGTGCGCACATTGATAAAGTGAGAGCGCTTTGCTACAGAGCGATGTGCTCGCACATTACCGGCTGCATCCTGGCTGCGCAGCCTCGCGGCCATGTTCTGGGTTGCAGCAGCTGCGTGTGATGTCACACAGGCTCCGTGGCCCTCCGCCCAAGCTGCCCAGATGGGTATGTTGACTGAGGTTGACTTGGGTTAGGTCGACAGGGTGATTAGGTCAACTGGGTCATTAGGTTGACATGGCGAAGGTTGACATTCAAAAGGTTTTTCACTGTTTTTCGACACAGTCAACATAAACGCTAAAACATAGCACCATGGCTGCCTGCGCTCTCCATGCTTGGGGCATGGTGCCTCGCTTCGCTCGCACACTATTGTATTGCATTAAATACCGCCTGCCGACACATGTCGGCTCAAAAAAAACAGTAAAAAAGCCATGTTGACCTATTGACTGTTGACCTTCCCCATGTCGACCTAATGACCCTGTTGACCTAACCCATGTCAACCTTCAGTCATGTCAACCTTCCTGCATGTTGACCTTAAGTCATGTCGCCCTTCCTGCATGTCGACCTAGTAGTGTCGTCCTAATGCGTGTCGACCTAGTTGCTGGTGACCCGGTGACCGTATCCCGCCCAGACACACCTGCGTTGTCCGGACTGCTCCCACAAGATGCGACATCTCACTGACGCAAACGGTCCGTTGCCGCTGCGTCACCATCCCCCGCCACTCTCAATCTGCGATCGTCTGTGATTGCAGTTTCAGGGCTAGCGCTTGCGCACTCCAGCATGTGCGCACACACAGAAATTTAGAAATCACCGAATAGCAATTTCTGCGATGGGCTTTGAATGAGACCCTACTGTATACAGTGTGAATTGTAAGTAATAATAACGGAAGACCCATGTAACAACACTGCCATCTTGTGGTTAAGGTACAAGATTACAAAGCAAAGATTGAGGTGGCTGCTTACACTGACAGGTTATTAATTATACATTTATTGCTATTATCTCCAAATAGACTGGTACAAATCTGATATTCCTTATTAAATTCTGTATATCAGTGTATAAAATAAAATACAATTGCAGAACGTATGAAGTCAGTGCATGCAATTGGCACTGTAAGGAACAGCAACATAAATGTCTTCTACATAGTTTGTGGGTTCAGTTATAAAAGACTATACTAAGTCTAGTAGCTTCAGTCAGCGAGGACTCAGTCGCTCCAAGCAATGGGTTGGGCAGTCAGTGTAAAACGGTTGGAACATTGCGCTAAGAGAGTACATGTACACTCCAAAGTTGTTGGGAGAGTACACGCAAACGCCATGGGTAAGCACGCTAGTCAGGGCATCTGGATTGTCAGAGAGTTGTACCCATAATATATGTGGTCTACAACTGGAGGTGGTCAGAAAGAATAGGGAAAAATGAGATGGGAGAGTACGTACAAACCTGCTGGTATTAGATGTCTGGCAGGATCTACCAGTGGTAGCCAACCCTAGCCCTCGAGAGCTACCAACAGTGCACATTTTCCAGACAACCTAGCTGCTGCACAGCTGCACTCATTAATCACTGACACATTTTAAAAGATCCACAGATGGAGCTAATTAGCTCACTTGTGATTCTGGGGGTTATTCTAGTCCATTTTTTCTGACAAAATCCTTCTTAGATGGACAAAACCATGTGCACTGCGGGTGGGGCAGATGTAACTTGTGCAGAGAGAGTTAGATTTGGGTGGGGTTTTTCTTCAAAGTGAGATCTATATTGAAGTGTAAAATCATGCAGCCAGTATTTACCCTGCACAGAAACAAAATAACTCACCCAAATCTAATTCTCTCTGCACATGTTACATCTGCCCCCCTGCAGTGCACATGGTTTTGTCCATCTAAGAAGGATTTTGTCAGAAAGAATGAACTAGAATTAACCCCTCTATGAGGATATCTGCAAAACATGCACTGTTGGTAGCTCTCGAGGACTAGGGTTGGCTACCCCAGATCTAGACTGTACAGGCTGATAATCTGAAAGCACTAATGGGGAAGTGCTCATAAAGGGCTCAGGTTAAAGGATCAATGGTCAATGGGTAACTGCAGGGGGGAGTGAGAAAAAAATATATACACACCAGATGAAAAGCCTGGGTTTGTCCCTCTGTACTTTACTCTGTAGGAGATCTCCCAGGCTCAGCATTGCCTCTGATAAAAACCCTTCCATGATGAGGCTGCTGCTGTCCTCTACAGGCCTGAGATGCATGTGATGTGCTCCACCAATCAGAGATCAACACAAGCCTCTCAGCCTCTGACCACTTGTGCAAAATCTCATGGGACTTATAGTGTGTACACACAGTAAGATATGCCTCCCGATGTTGACGATGTAGTCAACATTGTGTGTGCATCGCAAGCAGATGGCAAGGGTTTTAACCCTTGCCATCTGCTTGCGATCCTGATGCGCGTTCACGTATCGCAAAACAGATAGTCTTAGCTGCATTGACTATATAGTGCAGATCTGCACTACATAGTCAAAATTGTGCCACTGCATGCATGCCGTGCGATGCGAGTCAGATCGCATCGGGACTCGCATCGCACGGCATATCTCACCGTGTGTACACACCATAAGTCATCTACCCGTAATACACTGCAGACTTGTGCAATCAGTGTGCCTTAGCTTCCAATGCTCAGCACCATTAATCACTGTCACATCGGCAGATAGGTGAAGCTGCAGCACTACCCCACTCCCATGCACAAAACCTTTAATATATATATATATTTTTTTTTAAATACATGACAACCACAGGGGAGCCTTGATAGCCCTTGACTGCCCCCCTGAGACACACACACACACCCCTTAATCTGGCTCTGCCATCTAGATAGAAGTCTTAAATGTTAACAGATAGATGAATGTTCAACCATGCGATAAAATTGAAGCAACTAGTCTCCTAAAAAAGAGAGGTTACACCTAACCCTTATAGCACTATATATGGGATGCAGTCAATTTACCTACAATCAAAATCCCGATGGTCAAAATACCGACAACCATTGACCGACGGTGAAAATGGCGACAAGGTCAAAATACCGACATTTAGAATATCGACACGGTAAAAATACCGACATTTAACTTGTTTATACTTTACCATCCCAGTGGACATGGAGGGGGAATATAATAGTGTGCCTGAAGCATGGCGAGCGTAGCAAGCCATGCGAGGGGACGCGGTACTACGTTTGACTGTACATGGCGCAACGACATGTGCCAACAGGCAGAATTTCATGACCTACCATCCACTAGGGTGAGGAGGGAGAATAAAATAGTGTTCCCGAAGCATGGCGCGAGAACGCGGTACACTCATACGGGTTTCATGTCGACCTATGACAACATACAGACCAAAAAAATAATAAATATGAATAAGTTGTGTATACTTTTTGACCTGTGTATATTTTAAATGTCGGTATTTTGACCTTGTCGGTATTCTGACCGTGTCGATATCTTAAATGTCGGTATTTTGATCGTCGGTCAATGGTTGTCTGTATTTTGACCGTCGGGATTTTGATTGTAAGGGATTGCTGCAGAGCCTCTTATGGTGTACTTTCAGTGATCACGGAGCGCTGCCACCTGTCTGCTGTAGCTGGTATTGCTGCAGAGCCTCTTGCAGTGTACAGTCAGTGATCACGGAGCGCTGCCACCTGTCTGCTGTAGCTGGGATTGCTGCAGAGCCTCTTATGGTGTACTGTCAGTGATGATGGAGCACTGCCACCTGTCTGATGTAGCTGGGATTGCTGCAGAGCCTCTTATGGTGTACTGTCAGTGATGACGGAGCACTGCCACCTGTCTGCTGTAGCTGGGATTGCTGCAGATCCTCTTATGGTGTACTGTCAGTGATGACGGAATGCTGCCACCTGTCTGCTGTAGCTGGGATTGCTGCAGAGCCTCTTTTGTTTGACTGTTACTGTTTGGAGCACCTCTTATTAAATAGAGGCTGCAGTGGTCTCATTCAGGGCCGGTGCAAGGCACCGGAGCGCCCCAGGCGAGTCGGGGTGGGGGCGCTCCGGTGCCGGGGGGGGGGGGGTGTACCTGTCCTGCGGCTGTGTATATAAAGCCTGCGGCGGCGGCAGCGGGGGTCCCTGCAGTCAATAAGAATTTAATAACGAGCGCTATCCGCCTGGCTACGCGGAAGCGCTTCTGTTGTGAAAACACTGGCCGCACGGCGCACGCTGATTGGCTGAATCTCAGCCAATCAGCGTGCGGCCAGTGTTTCCACAACAGAAGCGCTTCCGCGTAGCCAGGCGAATGCCTAGATTTGCCTAGTGGTGGCGCCGGCCCTGGTCTCATTCCTACATCTAGGGTCCGGCCAAAACCCCAGCAGGAGAATTAATAATAGACCTGGCGTTTTGCTGCTCTCCATCAGAGGCCCTGGTATAACAGTAGCTACTAAGCCCAGTGTTTCTCCCCTCCTTACTAACCCCCAGCCAGGGTGTAGGTACTAAACCAGGCTTTTAGCCATTCCATATCACCGCCCAGGGTATTTTTCCCACACCACGCTCTCTGCTCAACACCGATCACCTGTCTCTCCACTGTATATAACTTTTGTGCGTTAATTGCTGCATAATCTACAATATCATTTATGGTGTATGTAAGTTCATGGTCTGGTGCTGACTCTCCATCTGACACCCCAATACACCATACCATATTGTGTGTATTTTATATCACTGCATGGTTTTTATGTGTATTTGGTCACATTATCAATGATCTCTCTTCCACATTCTTTATTAACAACATAGACTAGATAAGGTATGTCTCCTCCTAGTGGGCAGAATTAATAATGCAGTACATCACCATTCATCTTCCAAGTTTTTACTAGTTTTTACTGTATTAATGATATTTTTTGTACTTTTTAACTATAGTAGGATTAAATTTCTCCAAACTTCGCCCATTTCAGGCTTATTTAACACCCTGTCACTTTTCATGATTCCCACTTCAGATCACCAAATCCAGACAGCAATGTACAGTAATATGTGTTCGCACAGCTATGGTAATTTACTGCAGAGTTGTCTACCCACCCGGAATGGTGGTGAAAATAGGGTCCACCTCCCTGCCCTCCAGAAAGGTGGGCAAGTCTGGAAAGGTGGGCAAGTCCCCCGCATTGCCACTGGTCTCCCAGGGACGGGGCTTAATGGGGAGGAGCTACGGGGCTCAATGGGGGCGGGGCTACAGGGCACTCACACAGATGCTGGTGCTGCTGCCTGAGATGGAAGAGAGGTTGCTGCAGTCCCAGGAACTTCCAGGCAGGGATGCCCAGCCAGTAAGACTGCACCCTGCTGGTGTTTCTGAGGTAAGAGTAAGTGGTGTGTGTGCATATATGTGGGGTGGGTTATGGTTAGGGGGTGAGGGAGGTACGGGCTAGGTAACAGCATACCAGGGCTGGCACTAGAGAGGAGAGTCAGGATTAGGCTGCAGGGGGGGGTTATGGAGCATGTCATGTAATAGAGCACAGGCCGGGCATGAAGGAGTGTGTAAGTATGAGAACAAGGGCCGCATGGTAAGGGAGCGTGTCAATGTGATAGAGCACTGGCAAATGGGATGAGGGAGCATGTCAATTCATACAGCGCAGGCCGCATGGTAAGGGAGCGTGTCAATGTGATAGAGCGCAGGCTGCAGGGTAAGGGAGCGTGTCAGAGTGATAGAACGCAGGACGCAGGGTGAGGGAGTATGTCAATTGATAGAGCGCAGGCTGCAGGGTAAGGGAGCGTGTCAGAGTGATAGAACGCAGGACGCAGGGTAAGGGAGTACGTCAGTGTGATAGAACGCAGGACGCAGGGTGAGGGAGTACGTCAGTGTGATAGAACGCAGGACGCAGGGTAAGGGAGTGCGCCAGTTTGCTAAAGCGCAAAGCGCGGGGTAAGAGAGTGCATCAGTGTGATAGAGCACAGGCTATGGGCAAGGGAGTGCGTCAGTATGCTAAAGGGCAGACCGTGGGGTGAGAGTGCATCAGTGTGATAGAGCACAACACTCCAGTAATGGGCATGCGCTACCTGTTTATGTCCCAGCAAAGGGGGGTGATAGTGTTTAAGGGGGCCCTCAGAGATATCAATGAATGGGGCCAGAAATATTTCTGTTGCCGACCCTGCCTATGTGTGTGTGTGTGGGGGGGGGGGGGGTCTGTGGGGATCAAATGAAGCAAATTGCATCATCATAGACCTGCCTTAGCCCCCCCCCCCCCTTGCCGTGCAATGCTTGTATTACTTGATTAAGATTTTACCATTCCACCCCTTTTATGGCACCCGCCCACCCCCCGGCTCCGCACCCTATTGCTCAGATATGGCTGCCCTCTCCTGGGGTGGGATGTATTGAAATACATCGACACCCCTCACACCGATGTTGATCACATATGATCAATATCGCAATGCTGTGACTGAGGCCCCCACGAGAGATACCTGTGAGGTGGTCAGAGATACCTGTGAGGTGGTCAGAGATACCTGTGAGGTGGTCAGAGATACCTGTGAGGTGGTCAGAGATACCTGTGAGGTGGTCAGAGATACCTGTGAGGTGGTCAGAGATACCTGTGAGGTGGTCAGGTGGTCAGAGATACCTGTGAGGTGGTCAGAGATACCTGTGAGGTGGTCAGAGATACCTGTGAGGTGGTCAGAGATACCTGTGAGGTGGTCAGAGATACCTGTGAGGTGGTCAGAGATACCTGTGAGGTGGTCAGAGATACCTGTGAGGTGGTCAGAGATACCTGTGGGGTGGTCAGAATCGCTTTATTGGCCATGTATACTCTCGTATACTAGGAATAGTTTGTGGATACACTTGGCTTGGCAGGGATGGACCTGAAGCATCTACCTGATGGGAGAATATCAAACGAGTTATGGTCAGGGTGGAATTTGTCCGCCACGATCTTCCCAGCGCGCTTCTTGACCCTGCTTAAGTATTGTTCCCTTACAGGGGGGGGAGGTCCGTCCCAATAATCTTCTCTGCTGTCCTCACTACTATTTGCAGGCTTCGTTTGTCAGATTCATTGGCCCCTCCATACCAGATTGTAACAGAGGAGCATAAAGCGGACTCCACGATAGCAGTGTAAAAGAGTTGCTGCAGCTCCTGCGGAATGTTGAATTTTTTAGTTGCCTCAGGGACAGCCCCTGTTGGGCCTTTTTGACAATGGAGGTTATGTTGGGCTCCCATCTGAGGTTGTGAGAGATTTTTGTCCCAAGGAATTTGAAGGTCTCTACCCATGACACCAGTTGGGAATTACCAGTGGGACCTTGACATTTAGTTTTCTCCTGAAGTCTACTACCATCACTGTTTTGATGGGGTTTAGGTCCAGGTTGTTTCTGCTGCACCACTGTGAAAGCCTGTCCACTTCCCGTCTGTATGCAGACTCATCTGCCTCCTTGATTAGGCCGATGATGGTGATGTCATCAGCAAATTTTATGATTTTTACTGACTGGTCACTCGAGATGCAGTCGTTAGTGTAGAGGGAGAAGAACAAGGGGGGGGGGGGAAGACACATCCCTGGGGAGCACCAGTGCTGATCGTACGTATGGCAGATGTGAAGGCTCCGGCTTTCACCACCTGTTTCCGTGCCATCAGGAAGTCCACAATCCAGGAGCAGGTAGATTCTGGAGCTCCTAGGGAGAGAAGTTTGGGCTGTAGGATAGCGGGGGCAATTGTATTAAATGCCAAGCTGAAGTCAATGAATGAAGAAGCAGGCTGTCCCCGGCGCCTCCACCTCCCCATGCAGCTGGAAGGACCTCCGGCTGCGTTGCTAGGGTGAGGAGGAGTTTACCTTCTGGGTCCAGGCTTCCTGGAGGAAGGTATGCCAGGGGGAGGGGGGTTGACATCTATGGAAGGGGTCGGCAGAGGCTGTGGGTTGAGGCAGCTGTCGATAAGAAGCCCATAGGCTTCTATAGGGTATCGCCATCCAAAGGTGGCAATATCTTGGGTGGCAAAAAACACGGTTTTTTCCCACTTTTGTATCCTTAAGAGGGCTTTACACCCCTCAAGTAGGAGCAGCTTAGCGATACACCCCACAGGGCGCCTATTTCTACTCTGGTGGTTAGTACATCCTGCCCCTGGAGAGGCCAGGCTAAAAGTAGGTAAACACATAGCATTTCTAGACATGTTAAAGAGAAACATCAGGGTAATGTGGAGGTTCTTAAAATTCAAGCAATAGAAGGGATTTCAAGTTCGAAGAGAGGAGGTGATCGTTTCTCTACTCTTTGCAAACGCGAAGCCTTCTGGATTTTTTCCTTAGGCTCCCTAACCCCCCTCGGATTGAATGAGTCCATTGAACTTAATAACATAGGAAATTGACTCTATAATATACATGTTCATCTTCGCTTCTTAATTCTTCCTTCTGCATACCATCTGTACTAGATAAACGAAAGATATGTCTATTGTAGGCTGGTTTTCTTCTTCCAACTGCTCTGAAAATAGGTGTATTGGTATAGGCTATGAAGTGGTCTAACCGTGACTATGTATATATTTTCTGTCGATAATCATGATATAATGATAAAAATGCTAGTGTATATCCAGTTTTTTATATAATTATCTGTATAAAATCTTCTTAAGATAATAATATACCTATAAAAGTACTATTAATCGGTTATATAATATCGCTCTATATACTCAATGTGCTCGTTGCTATAATTAAAATAGTCTGATCCTTAGACTACATGTTCACTATTGATATTTATCTTTATTTGATTGACTAATCTTTTCTTGTGTGATATACTTCTATTTACTCGAAATTTTCTAAAAGATTCCTCCAAAAAAAAAAAAAAAAAAAAACCTCTCTCTGCCCATTAGGGACATATGGGTGTATATATTATATTTATGTTAATTTTTCTGCTTTTTTTTCTTTTTCTAATTTATTATTTTTTAATCAAATGTTCTGTCCCGACCGATTTTCTCTAAAACTAAAACAGAGAAATACCTCTAGTAACATTTAATGTTCTACATATGGATATAAATTTATAAAAATTATATGTAAAAATAAAAATACAAATATAAATATCTGAGTTTATAGTTTTAAAAATTGGTTATTTCTTAATAACCTTCACTATTATAATTATAGAAAATATATATGTGCACACTTATATATGGTCTTATTGATGCTGAGAGAGGGGAATAATTGATAAAATAAATGGTATAATAAATAATGAGTAACTAATTTAGAGGTTAAAACATATGGGGTATTATATATATATATATATACATGGGAGCTTGATCCTAAGTGTTCCTAGTTGGTCTTGAACCCTGGTTTCCTGGATACCTATAGTTCTATCCTAGGTGCTGCGCCACAGCAACCACACTGTGTCCGATGCTATTAATAGACATTTCAATATGTTGTTAATTGATAGTAATTAGTGTGAAATACGATCCCTGCTCTTTTTCAAATGTATTATATGTCTCTGTTTTTTTCTGTTCCATGCCTTTGAATAATAATATTACTATTGCTGTTTAAATAACAACTTATTCAATATATATTCTCTCTCTATGTCTAAACTAGAAACTTGCCATTGAAACACTTATAGATGAGACTAGGATTTCTAATTATACATGTGCCGCTTTGATTACGAATGTAATACAGGTGATCCCTTGTAGCCTTGCTACTATGATTGGTGAACAACCATTTAAATAGCCACAAAGTAATAGTGGGAGTATCTTCTGAGGAAACCGTCAAATTTACATGACGGAGAAACGCGTCAAGAACTCTCCCTGCCATTGATGCCTTGGATGTTTTTTATTTGATCCGTGCCCTGTGCCCACCCGTACCTCACTGCGCTCACAAAAAGCACCGTCTCCAAGCGATACAGAGATCTGCACACTCTCGCTGCAAACGGAGTGCAGCGCAAGCGGTTCAAATGACCCGTCGGGAGCTGAGGTAGATATTAACAGCAGATACACCTGTTCCCCCGCAGCGTCCGTCTGAAGGCGGTCGGCTCCCTGACACAGCGAGCAGGTCTCGGTGCTGTGGTCAGGTTGTGGAATCCTTCATACGGCCAAAATCTTGAAGGCAGCTGTTATCCAAAGCATCATTTGCTCTTATTCACCTCATGCTGACTGAGATTGAAGCTCTAAGTGAGTAGTTTACGGGTGGTTATACAAATCTGCACTTATACCACTGACTTTTGATATTATCTACAAATTGGGTCCTAGCCACGGACCAAGTGCATTATCCATATTATTGGCAAGTGCTGGACTCTTTCTACCTTCAACCATCCAATATGCCACATTTGGTAACATATGAAATAGGTGGATACAAATACTCCAAACAATAAATTTGCCATTTGAACGCAAACTGTCAGTGTTCTGACAAGTATTGGCAAAAGGACACGGTTCTTTTCATACTTTTTTATTCTGTTCAAGGGATCAATGTACAAATTGCATACTTATATACTTTTTATGAAATGTTATTTTTATTTATGTTTAAATAAATTTGTATTTTTATACGATTAAACTTTGCAGTGTTTCTTGCGCTCTCTAGAAAAATATTCTATTTGTTTCTTGTATTTAACCTTATTAAGGACTACAGAGAGCCTTAATTTGAGAGCAGCAAGTCACACTCTTCTTTAAAATCTTATTGATCAATTGATAAAATCGATTGCTGTGCGCCCGATTATTTGGTCCTTCTCACCCCCTTTGGTTGGTTTCTCTGGGACCGTGTGTTTAAATTCATCACACGGGTTCCGTGGATCACCAGGGTGGGTTATTGGAGGTCCATATCTGTGTTTAACTAAAAGTAGGTAAGCTTGATTTACTAGGAGTAGCGCAATGCAGGGTCCTGCACTAACAATGGTACACAGCACTCTTTTGAGCTCTTTGTGGTTGTACTACTTAGACAAAGCAGTGACTAGGTGCTGCCAATCATGGGTCCATTCCACCACCTTGTAATAGGTATTTGTTATATGTACTGGCACATCACGAATCACAACAAATGACAGAGTATAGGGCCCCATCCACTACGGGGAGGTATCGCATGAGATCCGGGCTGTCATGGATACGGGCTGCAATAAATATTCATGACAGCCCATAGGATCTGTGATTGCGATGTGAGGAGGCTTGCATTGCAATCGCAGGAAAATTCCATGTGATGTGTCACTTTTCATGTGATCCATCACAGCATGGGTCTGAGATGCATAAAAAGTGCCCATATCGCACTAGTGGATGGCGTCCTTAACACTTTATCAACTCCACATGTAATACAAGCACGCCCTGAAAACATGCACAGAGAGGAAATACAGCTACATGCAAGATTACCCATCACTCTACATTTAAGTAATTTAATTTGAAATAGGAATTCCGTTTTCATAGTCACAGCATGTCCCTGACCTCCTATCACTGCTCTGCTACTGGGAACTGGCTCTGCACGAGACAGTGACATAACTCACACTTGACATTGATTTATCCATAGAAAAAAATGACTTTCCAGCTGCCCTATGTGGGAGGGGGCTACCAAGTCGGTACAACAGGGGGTGTGGCCTCATCATGGGTGGGGGTTGCGGGGGATGTAATCAATGCCCAGATTACAACACTGTAAATCGGATGGCAAAGCTATGATGTCGGGATTCAGCGCAAATTGTGTCATCAGCCTCCCAGGATCACCCACTTTCCAGGATAACCGCAGGAACGGCGGGTAGCGGGGGGGGGGGGGGGGGGCTGTGGGGTTATGAGGCCAGCTCTGGGTGGTTTGCCCATCTTTCCAATTTTTGGGACCTCTGGGAGAGTAGCAAGTATGGGATGGAAAGATCTCATTCATATAAACAAATTCCTAGCTGCAAAACAAAAAGGGTAATCTGTACCTATATAACACAGAGACATGTATTAGGCTTAGTCAGCAGAACCAGCCAAGTCCAACAAATGTTTCATGACTTCCATTTCCACTGGGAAAATAACAGCTCAGCACCAAAGAGACGTATTGAAATCCACATACAGTAAATCATGAGCCTTTAAAAACACATCTGGCTCTATAAGAGTCATTGATGAGAACACAAGCTGGGATTAATATCTGCAGACCAGCGATACTGCCCATAGAAATGTTCTAAGCAGATCTGTACTCATCCTCTGTCCAGCGACAATGAGATATAAAGGACATAAACAAGTAGCAGTTTTATTGCAAGGGGAATGTATAGATACTGTAGATAGATAAAAAAATGTAGTGCCTGACTAAATTTGCCCCTGGTTATGGCGCTTCAGTCCCCGAGGCTGTATTTAGGCCAGGTAATATATGGGTATATTTCCGTGTTTTGCAAAGATATTTGGAATACATTTCCTAAATAACGGGCTTCCGCTGTTGTGTAGTTTTTGATGTATATCTAAAATGGCTCAAAGAACAGTCAAAAAACCCATGTCGACCTTTTAACTGTTGACCTAACCCATGTCGACCTAACACAAGTCTCAACCTAGACCCCTGTCGGCCTAGTCCCTTGTTGACCTAGACCCCTGTCGAACTTCACCCATGTTGACCTAGAACCCTGTCGACCTTGCTGTATGTCGACCCAACGGTGTCATCCTAGACTGTTGACCTAGCTGGGGGTCAAAATTTCGACCACATCCCTCCCAACCTTAGGGCCTGATTCAGGATGAGTTGCAAGATGAAAACTCCTGAATCAGGCCTAAGGTTGGGAAGATGAGAGGTCTGGTGTTATAGTAGAGGCCTAAAGGGGAAAGCTGGATACATAACTGAAGATTTATCTGTCCAATCTGTCTGGTGGGAACAAAAATCTGGTAATATTTGGGAGCAAAGGACAACCCAAAAGCTTGGCAGCAGATAAAAAACAATTATTTGGATACATTTAAACCGAGTTACCCAATTTGTCTTACTGACATTTGTCTGTTTTCCTGTGTTTGGGAGCAAATGGTTGATTGTCATATGCTCCCATACATTACCAGGTTACAGCTGGACAACCCTGCTATTTGGAGACTGTCCCACTGTCCCTTCTGCGGGTGGCAATATCCTGCAGAGGGGAGGAAGGGGGGGTCGTTGGGGCGAGCCAGAGAACACACAGAGAAGCATCTCTTCAGTGGAAGGAGGGAGGGCAGGGAGGAATTCGGGGGCTGCCCAGTCGCTAGGGGAGCTCTGGACACGGGGGTCACGGTGCTAGGCCATGCCCTCATTTTCTGAGACCCCTCCCCTTAGTCTTCGGTGCAGCAGGTCATGCTTTCACTAATTGGGAGGTATGGTTAAGGAATCCAAAAAGTGGGAGCTCTGAGACCTTATTGTAGCGACACATTAGGATCAGACTGAATACCAGGATGGATGAAATGGGCAGTAAAGTGTTTTTTATTCTAAAGAATCCTCTGTTGATCTATTAACATATGGAAAATACAGAGGAGGGGATGGGGAGGAGTTTCCCATAGCATCCAATCATATTCAAGCTAATATTTTATAGAAAGAACCATGTAAATGATACCTAGAATATGATTGGTTGCTATGGGTAACTTCTCCACTTTTAGAAGGTCTGATGCAGTATATCTCCCAGAGAGGGCTGCAGGGGTCTGTGTACTCAGCCTAGGAGAGAGATAAAGGGTAGAGAGATAAAGTACCAGACAATCAGCTCCTAACTGCCAAGTCACAGGCTGTGTTTCACAAATGACAGTTAGGATCATGCTGGCTGGTACTTTATCTCCATCCACTGTACAAGGTGTAGTACTTATAAGTTGAGACAGTGGGAAGACACCCCCCTAGTCCAGAGGTTCCACAACTCGGTCCTCAGGACCCCATACAGGTCACAGTCTCCAGCAGGAGCCCTGTTAATCACCAACTGCCGTATGTTTAAATCCACAGGTGACCTGGAAAACCTGAAGTGTGCGGAGTCCACATGACCGTGTGTCAGAACCTGTGTTCTAGTCCCATTTGAGAATAGAGAGGGGGATAACTGGCTTAGTAAAGAGCATTAATCATGATGATAAAGAGCACATGGGATCCATTTACAAATTAAAAAGTTTATTTAAAAAATGTGACCGCCTCCGTGGACATACAGTAACTGACCTGCTTCCGACATTGATAAATGGAGACAGACGTAGACTTGGAGATGTGAGGAGGGAAGGGAAACAGGTATCAAGATATTGGCCCTTATTCTGGTTGACTCGCAAGGCTGCAACAGATGTCAGCTGCCCGCCCAGTTCCTCTCAAGTGTGCGTGCACCTTAAATATGCGTGCACCTTCCGTGCCTGTGAATGGATGTTTATGTTCGCCCGGCAAACACCAACAAATCGCCCCCATAGTTGCCTAACCTCCCATTTCTGTTTATTCTCCTGCTGCTTCTTATTGCAAAAACACCAAATTCTTCACCTACAGCTCAGTTCTGCCTGCTGGGGTGCTACTAAGGGGGTTCAGTGATTCGCTGTAAGAACTGTGACTTGCTGTAGTTCTCAGAAGCCCCCTTGTGGGACCCCTGCCAGGATAGACAGCAGCATATGATCACACTGGTCTTATTATCTGTGTTGGTCAGGTGCAATGATCCAGGCCGTATGCTGCTACTGCCTAGCAGTGCTATTGTGCTGTGACTAAAGCTGTCCATACGTTAGAACAGTGGTCAGGGACCCGGGGTAAAAATGAAATTCCTGGGGCTAATGGACGGCCGCACTGCCGAGACACAGCTGGGGCTGCATATGAATCTATATACATGCCTGGCTGTGTCTCAGCAGCGTGACTGTCCATTACCCCCAAGAATTTCATTTTATTGCATATATAAACTATATACAGTTGTGCTCATAAGGTTACATACCCTAGCAGAATGTGTGATTTTCTGACCATTTGTCAGAGAATATGATTGATAACTCACAAACTTTTCGTTCACTCCTTCTTAGTGGTTGGATGACGCCATTTATTGTCAAACAACTGTGTTTACTCTTTTTAAAGCATAATGACAACATAAACTGCCCAAATGACCCTAATCAAAAGTTTACATACCCTGGAGACTTTGGCCTGATAACATGCACACTGGTTGACACAAACGGGTTTGAATGGCTACTAAAGGTAACCATCCTCACCTGTGATCTGTGTGCTTGTAATCAGTGTGTGTGTACAAAAGGTCAGTGAGTTTCTGGTCTCCTGAAAGACCCTTGCATCTTTCATCCAGTGCTGCACTGACGTGTCTGGAGTCTGAGTCATGGGGAAAGCAAAATAATTGTCAAAGGATCTGCGGGAAAAGGTAATTGAACTGTATAAAACAGGAAAGGGATATATGGAAAATGAGGGATTCTGTGGAAACCAAATCACGGTCGGGTAGACCAACAAAAATTTCAGCCACAACTGCCAGGAAAATTGTTTGGCATGCAAAGAAAAATCCTAAAATAACTTTAGCTGAAATACAGGACTCTCTGAAAAAATGTGGTGCAGTTGTTGCAAGATGCACAGTAAGGAGGCATTTGAAGAAAAAGGGGCTGCATGGTGGAGTCGCCAGAACAAAGCCAATACTATGCAAATGCCACAAAGCATCCCACATACAATACTCCAAACAGCTCAGAGACAAGCCTTAAAACTTCTGGAACAAAGTCATTTTGATGAGACCAAAATTTTACTTTTTGGCCACAACCATAATAGTTACATTTGGAGAGGAGTCAGCAAGGCCTATGATGAAAGTTACACCATTCCTACTGTGAAACATGGAGGTGGATCGCTGATGTTTTGGGGATGTGTGAGCTACAAAGGCACTGGAAACTTGGTCAAAATTGATGGCAAGATGAATGCAGCAGGTTATCAGAAAATACTGGAGGAAAATTTGCACTCATCAGTCCGGAAGCGTCGCATGGGACGTACTTGGACGTTCCAACATGACAATGATCCAAAACACAAGGCCAAGTCAACCTGTTATTGGCTACAGCAGAATAAAGTGAAGGTTCTGGAGTGGCCATCTCAGTCTCCTGACCTCATTATCATTGAGCCACTCTGGGGAGATCTCAAACGTGCAGTTCATGCAAGACAGCCCAAGAATGTACAGGAACTGGAGGCTTTTTGCCAAGAATGGGCAGCTTTACCATCTGAGAAAATACAGAGCCTCATCCACAACTACCACAAAAGACTTCAAGCTGTCATTGATGTTAAAGGGGGGCAATACACGGTATTAAGAACTGGGGTATGTAAACTTTTGATCAGGGTCATTTGGATAGCTTATGTAGTCATGGGGTATGTAAACTTATGAGCACAACTGTACAGATTGGATATGCATGACTGGCTGTGTGTGTTACAGTACTGTAGTGTACACAGGCCTGACGCAGTGCAGTGCGGGCTGTGTGTGTGTTACAGTACTGTAGTGTACAAGGACCTGGCACAGTGCAGTGCGTCAGCCCTTGTATATAACAAACTTCCCTACTTAATACCCTATGCCCCACCTCAAAGTCTGCCCGCTTCTTCAGTAGAGTCGACTAGTTGCTGTGCCATCTCGGCAGCAAGCAGTCTCTACAGTTGCTGCAGTGCTGAGTTTCTTTGCCAATGATGATGATGATTACCATGTATGGCTGTGTTGTACCACACACAGCCATACATGGTAATTAATTCATTCATTAATTTACAGTTTCTTATATAGCGCAACATATTCCGTTGCGCTTTACAATTGGAAACAACAGTGATTAAACAAACTGTGTAGAAACAAACCGACATAGAGGTAGGAGGGCCCTGCTCGCAAGCTTACAATCTATAGTCATCATCATCATCAATTTGCTGCCACACAGGATATATCATCAATTTCTGGGGGTACAGTGTGTATTACAATGATATGATTTCCTTCCTTTCAAATCAAGGGGGTAACATCAGCGTATCTAAATATATTTTGGAATAAAAGGTAAAAAAAAGTTCCCTTACCCCTGCATTAGAACGACCTGCATACGATGCACTTCATATGCAGGTTATATGATATGATGCGCATTAACTACTGTACATACGAATGGCTTACGACCGCAAGCCATCCTGACTGATCAAATGTGCAGCACATATAATCAGTGGAGTGACCTCTTAACCCGTGGGACCGCGCATCACATCGTCGTCGTACATCACAATGTGCACACAATCGATCCATCAAAATCATGCATTCGGGCCTAGAATTGTTTTGATGTATGGCCAGCTTAAGGTAAGAATGTGTATTAGTAATCTTTAGTTAAACACATTTGTTAATTAAAATATCTTTTGTCTGTAATGCTTTGAAGGATACTATACTGGAATGGAAAACAGCGCAGCCAATAAATATAGACAGACCTAAAAATTGAAAACAGTTCAGTGATCACAATAAAATAACATATAATACACCAAAAAGAAAACCATACTTATGCACAAATTCACACAAGCAGGCATCACCTAATCTGGTTCAGCATTTCACGCTTCCCCACACACTCCTCTCGCTTCCCTGAAAACCATGAAAGCATCGCTGGTGTACACAACATTTTTAAGTGCGTTTTTGGATGGTGTACAAGAATTGTTCCAAGTTGATTCCTTTTTACAAATGCTTCTGATACGGTTGCACCTTGCCTTTATGTCGATCTTCTTCCAGCCTCGTGATAGGAGAAACAATACTGCAGATATTTGTTTAGGTGTTTGGTAAAGGCCCAGTATGCCTTAGAGATTGGGACCTGTGGAAATGGGGCCAAAAATTGGTTATAAGGATTACAGAGCAGCGCACTGCGACTTTTCCCCCATATGTTCCTCCACCAAACTAACTGATGATCAATGAATAATGTTAGTATCATACAATAAGATCATTATTAGGTAGGCTGCTGTCTTGAAAACACCACTTATAACTGTGACTTGAGTGTGAATCATTGAAAGCTTAAATCACTGTCTTACTGACAGGAACCACTTGTTAAGGTATTTAAGACTATCCATGATTGACCTGAATTCCTAAATATTATCATCAGTGGCGGTCCACTACTGTGCGCAATAAAGTGAAGCCAGATGCAGTCTGTGAGACTGCACTGGCTTCACTGTGACTGGCAGTGACTTCCTATTGGAAGTCCAACCTGCCAGTCACCCAAGGCAATCCCATTGGAAGCTGTTTCCTCCCTTTGAGATGCCTCTATGGGCTGCTTCGGCTGCAACCCATAGAATCCGCGGTAAGCGCATGTGCATTACTGAGGCTGATACTGCGCATGTGCTGGTCCCGGTGCCTGTCATCTGCAGTGTACAGGCGCTTGGACCGTGATTTAGCATGTATGGGCTGATTCCGAAGCAGCCCATAGGAGCTGGGGGCAAGCACGTTTCTGAGACCACTGTGGGGACCAGGAGGGGCATAAGCAGCAGAATAGACCAGCGGCAGTAGAGGGGGGCATCAAGCTCCATGGCAGCCCCCCATCTACACTAAGGTAGTAGCTGCCGCTGGTATCATGATAAGATGGAAAACATGATAAAATGTAGGATTTTACTTGCATTAAATATAATTAAACATAGGTTTACCTGATCAAACATGGAATAAAGGTGAATAGATGTTAGTCTAAGACGTCCTTCTGCTACCAGCAGATCCTGGACAACTAATGTTGCAGATAATGGAAACAGGAGGCTTTTGTCACGATTGAAGGTTTGCAAAATACTTATTTACCATCTAGATGCTTCTCCAGGCTTGCGCAGACTGTCACTTTCTGTCATCCTGCGGCGCTCCGGTCCCTAACCAGCGCCGGGTGCGCGCAACCAGTGCCTCCCACGATGTAATCTCAGTGGGTGCGGCTGGATTGCATCTGTGGCCTGGTCAGTGCGGCATCTGACACTGGCTCCCCGCTCCGGAACCGGCCTCAGGCCTCCCTGCGTGGATGCCAGCCTCTGACATGGACACTGCTATAATGGACCCCCATGCTTCTCTCAAGCCAATCCTAATCAGTCATCTTTGACATCATCACACTACAGCCAATCCTCTGTATGCTCTGCCTATAAAGATGCAGAGGCTGGCCTCAGAAATCAGTCAGTGCAATGTTGTCCTTAGAGAGGCAGCATGGTACTTGTGTAATATCTGGGGGCCCAATTTTGTGATTGTATGCCTTAACTTAACTCAGATGCGATGCAACGTGATTTTTCTGCAAAATCGCATCGCGACCAAATCGCATGCAATGCGATCAACGCGATTTTCCATAGGATTCAATGTTAAAAGGGTACTGTTCATATCCCCACTATCCAAGTGGGCATAGAGTTGATTTTATATAGCGTGGCGAGCGCAGCGAGCCACCGAACCCGAAGCGTGGCGAGGGGAAGTGGATTACTTAAAATGTTTTCCACGTCCCCTCGCGGGGCTCGCTGTTCTCGCCACGCTTCGGGCTCGGTGGCTCGCTGCGTTTGCCACGCTATATAAAATCAACTCTATGCCCACTTGGATAGTGGGGAAGTGAACAGTACCCTTTTAATATTGAATCCTATGGAAAATTGCGTCGATCGCATCGCATGCGAATTGGTCGCGATGCGATTTTTCCGACCCGATCTTAAAATCGGGCGCCCAGTTATTACACAAGTACCGGAAGCATTGTAAAGGCTCATACACACTGGGCGACTTTGAGCTGAAAGTCGCTCAAAACAGCAGGTTTGAGCGATTTTCAACTCAAAGCCGCCCAGTGTGTATGGCCCGGCAATGAGCGGTGATCGCTGCTGCTCACTCCAGCAATATCGCCGGGAAAGCCATTCATCTGCTGGGTATACCAGCAGATGAGCGGCTTTCAAGGCGGTTTTGCATAGCGCTCCACTATGCAACGCCGTGCTCCCCCCCCCTCCGTCGGCGCCGGGCAGGGGGAAAGCCGTTCAGTGTGTATGCACTGAGCGGCTTTCCCTGCAGTGATGATTGACATCATCGCTGTCCATACACGCTGGGCATAGTCGTCCAGTGTGTATGGACCTTTAGCTCTCTGAAAACTTCTACTTTTCACATTATCTGTGGCTTACCACTATGCTGCAGCCTGACTCCCTCCAGTGTCCAGATTGGGATATTGCATCTTCCATTACAGTGTACCTGTTTCCACCTGATCATCTACTATACCTGCAATAGGTTCCTATCTGTTCCTCATTATCACTAGTTATCATTTACCATTCAGAGAGAAAACCTCAATATTTCCACCATAGGCGGATATCTGCTGTTGCCATTATCATCATTAGCTAGCCTCTCCAGTGTCTACACTAGTGATATTTACCAGAGCATACTTACCTGCAGTAACTTCTTCAATCAGTCTCCATTGATGGTCAGCATTAGTCAGCGCCAATCTGTACTTACCAGTGATCCCCTGGCTTCTACTCTTCAGAGACTCCATCATAACTTTGTAGGGTTCCTCTACTATCCCTAGCGGTCCCATATGCAGTCTGAGCTCATCAAAGATCCCACCTTCCGTTACACTCCAGCTCTATTTCAAAGTCACCCCTCAGATGTGACAGTTTTGATGCGTTTGGTCGGGTGGACGTCTCCAATGTGTAATAAACCGTGCACTCTTCTGGGGGTGCAGGGGACTACCCAATAATCGTGAGTCTCCAGCAGGGTAAGGGAGGAAGAGATGGGTGAGGAACAGCTGTGGCATGTCACTTGACTGTGGCTGCCCAACTATACCCTGTGGGTTAGATCCCTTGGACCCACAAAGTATATAACTTACAGAAGAGGGAGTGGTATAGTGTGATGGCGCTAAAGCTTATATAATCTGTGAGAGAGAAAAATGATGTAGGAATACTTATCCTTAAGAGGTTTGTATTCCTATATATTTGGGGCTGTCTTCTGAATTTCTTCAGATCTCTCGAGGAGGTTGGTGCATAAAAAGAAAAAGAAGCGATGGTTTAAGTGACATTGAATTTTGATAAAATATATCCCGGTATTAACCAGCGTGTAAGTGTTATGATTGTTGCGCCTACCTCACTTACTCAAAAAGCAAGTGAGTGAAAGCAGATCTAGGTTTCTTTGTGTCAGGCTTATATGATGTTCGCACCTAACTTACATCAAGCTAGGTAATTGTAGACACATCACAGTTTCTTTTATAAAAGGAATGGCGTACCGGTACTCACTGTTCTTGTAGTGCTGCTCCTATAGGTCCCAGAGGGGTCCTGGATACACAGGAGGAACTCAATGTGGTGCCGTGTGGGTTACTCTGCGGGGTGTACTGTGTCTCAATGGCCATTACTTTGTAGGACGTATTGAGGAATAAGGGAGATTAATCTGTTTGAGCTTAATGTGGTAATTCTGAGAATGTGTTAAATGCACGGAATTACAAGACTCAGAGGGAAACCATGATTTCTATTTCCACCACCATCCACTTTCAGATCTGCCCCCTCTCTGTTGCTTTGACCTGCATTAACTCAAACACAAACCTCCACACCCTCTCAGAGCGCAGGGGGCTATCAAAGGTCTTGTTACAGCCCTGGGTATATGTGTAAGAGGGAGGTGGCTGGGGCAGGGCTGGGAATATATGTGAGAGATATGTGTGAGAGGGAGGTGACTGGGGTATATTTGCGTGAGAGGTAGGTGGATGAGGTAGGGCTGGGTATATGTGTGTGTGAGAGAGAGATGGCTGGGGTATATCTGTGTGAGAGGGAGGTGGCTGGGGTATATGTGTGTGAGAGGGAGATGACTGGGGCAGGGCTTGGTATATGTGTGTGAGAGGGAGGTGGCTAGGGCAGGGCTGGGTATATAAGTCAGTGGGAGGTGGCTGGGCAGGGCTGGGCATATGTGTGTGAGAAAGAGATGGCTGGGACAGGACTGGGTATATATGTGTGAGAGGGAGGTGGCTGGGACAGGGCTGTGTGTATAAGTGAGTGGGAGGTAGCTGGGCAGGGCTGGGTATATGTGTAAAAGGATGGTAGCTAGAGCAGGGCTCTGTATATGTGTGTGAGGGAGGTGGTTGCAGTATATGTGTGTGAGGTATATAGGATACAAAGGGACTCACTTCATTTAGTGTGGATTCCATATTTGAATTTTGGGCCTCTGCAACCGTCATTGGTGGTCGCTTTTGCTGTCTGTAGATGTCTACTGATGCTGTGAGTAGTATATGGCAGTCACTGATGCCATCTGTAGTATACAAGGGGGTCACTGATGCCATCTGTAGTATCTGGGGAGTCACTGAGGCCATATGTAGTATCTGGGGTCACTGAATCTATCTTTAGTACCTGGCGGTGACTGGTTCCGTCTGTAATATACAGTATGGTGGCCAATTATGCTGTCTGTAGTATATGGCGGTCACTGATGCTGTGTGTAGTATATGGCGGTCACTGATGCTGTGTGTAGTATATGGCGGTCACTGATGCTGTGTGTAGTATATGGTGGTCACTGATGCTGTGTGTAGTATATGGTGGTCACTGATGCTGTGTGTAGTATATGGCGGCCACTGAGGCTATGTGTAGTATATGGCGGCCACTGAGGCTATGTGTAGTATATGGGGGTTACTGATGCTCTCTGTATTATATGGTGTCACTGATGCTGTCTGTATTATATGGTGGTCACTAATGCTTTCTGTATTATATGGTGTCACTGATGCTGTCTGTAATATATGGGAGTTACTGAGGCTGTCTGTAATATATGGGGGTCACTGATGCTGTCTGTAGTATATGGCATTCACTGATGCTGTCTGTATTATATGGGGGTCACTGATGCTGTGTGTAGTATATGGCGATCACTGATGCTGTCTGTAGTATATGGTGGTCACTGATGCTGTCTGTAGTATATGGCGGTCACTGACGCTGTCTGTAGTATATGGGGTCACTGACGCTGTCTGTAGTATATGGCGGTCACTGACGCTGTCTGTAGTATATGGCGGTCACTGACGCTGTCTGTAGTATATGGCGGTCACTGACGCTGTGTAGTATATGGCGGTCACTGAGGCTGTCTGTAGTATATGGCGGTCACTGACGCTGTCTGTAGTATATGGCGGTCACTGACGCTGTGTGTAGTATATGGCGTTCACTGATGCTGTCTGTATTATATGGGGGTCACTGATGCTGTGTGTAGTATATGGCGGTCACTGATGCTGTCTGTAGTATATGGCGGTCACTGATGCTGTCTGTAGTATATGGGGTCACTGACGCTGTGTGTAGTATATGGCGGTCACTGACGCTGTCTGTAGTATATGGCGGTCACTGACGCTGTCTGTAGTATATGGCGGTCACTGAGGCTGTCTGTAGTATATGAAGGTCACTGACACTGTGTGTAGTATATGGCGGTCACTGACGCTGTCTGTAGTATATGGCGGTCACTGACGCTGTCTGTAGTATATGGCGGTCACTGACGCTGTGTAGTATATGGCGGTCACTGAGGCTGTCTGTAGTATATGGCGGTCACTGACGCTGTCTGTAGTATATGGCGGTCACTGACGCTGTGTGTAGTATATGGCGTTCACTGATGCTGTCTGTATTATATGGGGGTCACTGATGCTGTGTGTAGTATATGGCGGTCACTGATGCTGTCTGTAGTATATGGCGGTCACTGATGCTGTCTGTAGTATATGGGGTCACTGACGCTGTGTGTAGTATATGGCGGTCACTGACGCTGTCTGTAGTATATGGCGGTCACTGACGCTGTCTGTAGTATATGGCGGTCACTGAGGCTGTCTGTAGTATATGAAGGTCACTGACACTGTGTGTAGTATATGGCGGTCACTGACGCTGTCTGTAGTATATGGCGGTCACTGACGCTGTCTGTAGTATATGGCGGTCACTGAGGCTGTCTGTAGTATATGAAGGTCACTGACACTGTGTGTAGTATGTGGTGATCACTGTAGCTGTCTGTAGTATGTGGTGGTCACTGAGGCTGTGTGTAGTATATGGGGGTCACTGAGGCTGTCTGTAGTATATGGGGGTCACTGAGGCTGTCTGTAGTATATGGAGGTCACTGATGCCACCTGTAGTACATGGCGGTCACTGATGCCGCCTGTAGTATATGGCGGTCACTGATGCCATCTGTAGTATATATGGTGGTCACTGATGCCATGTGTAGTATATGGGGGTCACTGATGCTGTCTGTAATATATACTGGTCACTGATGCTGTCTGTAATATATGCCGGTCACTGATGCCGTCTGTAGTATATAGGGGTCACTCATGTCATGGGCCAGGGGTTGGGGCTAAGCAGCAGCTGCTGCCTTGTATAATAAACTTTGTATGTGTGTTGTGACACTGCGCGCACATGAACAGTAGGACTGGACCATGTAAAAAGGCGGCCTGGTCTGAGGAATTACAGTACATTATTGTTTTACATGATGTGTCCAGCTGGGTGTGTGTGCATGGTTTAAGATGGCATCAGGATGCACCATGGGAAGAGGGCAAGCCACAGTGCACAATATTCTGCTGGGAAACCTTGGGTCTTGACTATTATCATGTGGATGTTACATTGACAAGAACAATCTGCATTGTTGCAGACTCAGTACATCCATTGCTGGCAAGTGTGTGACCACAAATACCTAAAGACAGAAAAAGCATATTGTGTACTACTATCTGCATCAGTCACTGTAGGGACTGGCCATAAGGGAAGACCATGACGTGGTTGGTCACCTTCACTTTATGTAAATTTGTATGGTCATATACCTCAGGTTGAATGGGCATGGATTAAAGCTTATTCTTTAAGATTATGGGTGACATTCTATGCTCTGCGATTTTCTGTTTTTGGCGTTATTTAGACCACAAAATGGCGATATCGCATTTTTCAGTGAAATCGCCAATTTAACGTGATGCGTTAAGGGACAGAAATCGCATATTTTGTGCGTAAAGGTATGCGGAACAAAAGTGTGAGATTAAATCGCACTTTTATCGCATCCAGATGTTTTCCAATGCAAAACTATACAAACCGCTTATTTAATGCTATGCGCATTTGCAAATCGCACTTTTGCGGTGTCTATTTATCGCACTTTTTTCAGACCTGGTTCTGTTTGGCGCATTTGCACACACCTCATTTTGGTCAAGTGCGCACATGGTTAATTTCAACACAGGTGCCTTCATTATCAATCCCAAACCCCCCTACCTTAACCCCAACATTAGTAAGGACACCTGTGAGGGTTTAATTCATGTAGATTTGTATGACTATTTTAAACTTGCTTATCTGTGATGTGTCCCAATTGGAGGGCCAACGCAGGAGGGAGGAAGGTGGGCAAAAGATGCTGGTTGCCCCCCCACTACTGGGTACCCCACGTATGTATGGTGCTCACCTGTACCTGGACTACCTGTCGGACCAAGAGGTTGTGGGGATGTTTATGCTGAACCCCATTAACCTGTCGGAGTTATATGAGCAGGTGAGAGATGCTTGTGCCCATTTTGTGGGTGCCAACTATGTAGTGTCTGTCCAGCACTAATTAATGTGTGCCCTCTACTATTTGTCCACAGCCTCCACTCAGTCTGTGACCTCATGGGCCTTGGTGCTATCACAGGCCACTTTGTCTAAGAATTGTACTGTACTGTTACTTGCTATAAAGAAGTTGTTGCAGACATACATCAGCAGGCGTAGCTTTTCTGGTAAGCACATGTGGCCTGTACTCCAAAATGTACCAGTGTTGGAAGTGTACTCATTAACAAATTATTGACCAGTACCACCGCTTTCCACCCATATTTAACCTAACACCAGTCCACAACAGATGCACATGGTGGTGCTGACCTATCCCTTGCTGATATCTACCTTCTAAGTACTCTTGGTACATGTAACAATTAAGTTTTCTGTAAAACATGGCTCACTGGTGTTGTGGAACTACATGTTCCAGCATGCCCAGACACACTACAACCATTACAGTCCAAACCATGAGTGTCAGAGCCTGCTGGAAAATGTACATCCACAACCTTTGCCAGCCAAGGAGTTATACCACACTACTTTACTGCAATCCCATAGTCATATACCATTACAATATGTTATAAATCACACATTAATTTATATAGAGAAAAAGACACAAACACAATGGAATGCGGTTTGCAAATTTTACTTGTTTTGCTGTAAACCATTCTGCAATGTAACATGTGCAAAATACAAACTGTGGGGCCATGTTGACAGATATTTGGGCTTTTTGAATGTAGAAACACTGATGTAGCAGCTACCTTCGGCCAGCATCAGGCAGCCCTACACCACTTTTAGAGGCGGAACTAAGCCCACCACGGGTCCTCACACTGGCCCTTATTCTGGTTGGTGCGGTCAGAGCCGCACACGGGGCTCCGACCGCACAAACCAAGGGCCGCCCACCAGACGGATCGCCACGGCCGTCCATACACGGACGGCTGGCGATCCGCTCAAAAATGGTGGAGGCTACGCCTCCACCATGGTGGGAGCTGCCCCCTGCCTTCGATGGTCGACGACCATCGAAGGCAGGCCCGCACGCCGCGGCAGCTCCCGCAAGCTCAGACCACACGGACAATCGTCCGTGTGGGAGCTTGTAAGGGGGCTGAAAGCTGACATCCGGCAACGTCAGCTTTCCGCCCCCATGTCATGGTAATGAGGGCGTCATGCCCTCATTACCATGCATACGCCCCGCGTTTGCATGGGAACGCCCATGAAACGCGGGGCGTACACATAGGGAAATGAGGGGCTGAAGCCCCTCACGCCCCTATCCGCCCCCTTTGCGGCGGACGAAATCCGTCTGCGGCGAAGGGGGCTGCACATGCGCAGAATGACCTCTGCGCATGTGCAGACAAAAAACATCGGCGGTACGGCCGCACGCGGGCCGTACCGCACGATTCTGAATAAGGGCCACTACGACGGGGTGGGGAAGTGGGGGAGACACTTATTGGGGTGCTGGAGACACTGCTGAGGGTTGAGGTAGTGCCACCTCCCACATTGGCTTCCTGCTGCTGCTGTATTTGTGCCTGCATAGCTAGGAGGGCATTGGTCTGCGCTGTGCATGTGTGGGCTAGGACTGTAAGAGTTTGGGCCAGGCTCCCAATATGGCTATTCTGCTCACGTATTGCAGCAGTTAGTTCTGCAAAACGGCTGTCAAGACTGTTGGCAATGCGCACTTGAGTGCCTACCGCTACCCTTACACTACGTGCCATTTTGCGCAACTGCAGGAAGGTGTCACGCATGTACCCCTGTATATTTCCGATTTGGAGGCTTTGGGAGGCCATGAATTCAAGCTGCTTCTCCTTGAAATTCACCAAGGAGTTAGCTACTTGGGAAGCAGTAGCTGGTGTATGGGGTTGCTGGGTGGTTGGGGGTGGGTTGGGAGGCACCCCACTTGGGGGAAGATCACTCTGGGACGAGCCCGCCATTTCTTCCTCTGCCGCAAAGGTGTCGACCAAGAATGATGTCCATTTCGTCTAGCACCAGTCTTGAAGAATCTGTTTGGTTTGACCCTAGTTGTATAGCACCTGTGGATACAGATGAAGAGGTAAGTATTGATGCATATATAGGCCTCACTGTCCTCTATACTGTTTTACATAGGGCTATAGATGGCTGACGGCCATACCTAGGGGTGTTATGCACTTACACATGTACCCCGATACTGCATGCAACAATGACATTATTAATATGTCACATGCCTAGCTCAGATTACACTCATTTCCGTTGCAATGTAGCAGCAGGAGCAGAATGTAGTGTGAGATATTGTTGATGTGACATGGGTGTGTGTACTGTATGTGTAATGGTGTGTTGTTTAGTCATTTACCTGCTTCCGCAGACTCTGCAGCAACGGGCCTTCTTCTCTTAGATGCTGCAGCACTTCGGGACGGACAATCTGTACAAGGAAAGATGGCCAGGCATTATGGACCTTGCAATGGATATGCATTTTCAGAAAACATGCAGTGAATTCACAATAATGGACAATACCCAATAGAAAAGGGCAGCATTATATCTGGACCACCCTTTGTTTAGTTTGCAGGCAAATCTTGCATTTCAGACTTAGTAGTAAACTAGTGTACACATGACAACTATAGGATATTCGGTGGTATGTAGGCATGCCAGCTAAACCTCCATTACACCACAGGGTTTTTGTACACATAGATGGTAGTCTGCTGCAAAGAATGGTACACTCATAATCAATCAGATTAGTTGTGGAACTACAAGGGCCAGCATTATCAGCAATTTCAAAGCAGGAGCAGCCATTTTCTTCTGCATGACCTTGCTGGGCTATGTAGTTCCACAGCAGCACTTTACAAAGCATTACAATACAAGTGCACATTACACATATAATACATTGGCATGTATGTTACAGTTTGCATGGGGTCACACTTACCAGCTCGCGGTGGCGTTTGGGCCCTGTCGATATCCGCCACATGCATCCCAGGCAGGACCTCAGGGGGGATGATGCGCTTCAGCTTCACCTCATACGCATTGTAGCTGACAGTGGTGGGGCTTCCTCCTCCAGTCCTGGTGGCCTCCTCCATCTCCAGGGCCATTTTATGCTTCAACTGGCGTTTGATATCGTTGAAGCGCTTCTTCACATTGCGCACCAGGCGCTTGTGATTACTCACAGCGTTCACCGCCTGGGTGATGTCCTTCCATATAGCGCGCTTGCGCTGGGCAGTGGTCTTGTAGTTGGTTTTGCCAAGCAGCCTCTCGTACACTGGCATGATAGCCCTCACAAGTGCCACATTTTCCTCATAGGAAAACCTGACCATGCGGCCACTTTTGGTGCGACCAGCTACCACCTCCTCCTCCTCCTCATTTTCTGCACCAGCCATGTCACCCTCCTCCTCCTCCATGGCAGTGTCTTCCTCCTCCTCACCAGCATCTTCCTCCACCTCTGACATGTGGCCCTCCTGCAGCTGGTGTGGGGTATGGTCTAGGGCTTGGCTGTAGGATGGGGATGCCAGCGGATCCTCCACCTCCTCCTGCTGGGCCTGGACGGCCAGGGTCTGAGCTGAGGCTGGCCTTGCTGTGGCCATGCTGCCTGCCACACTGCTGCCTCTCCCACTTGTCTGGCTGCTGCCAGTGCTCCCTCTGCCAGTGCTCCCTCTGCCAGTGCTCCCTCTGCCAGTGCTCCCTCTGCCACTGGTTCCTCTGCCACTGCTCCCTCTGCCACTCCTCACGCTGCCACCAACTCCTCTTCCTGCACAAACGCTTCCACTGCTCCTCTCCATGCTCCTTACTTCCTATCAAAGAGTGAAATGGCGCCAATGGCCCTTTATATAGGGGGTGTGATGCATAATGGAGGGGACATAGGTGGGCTAATAGGTTTGGGGGTTCTTAGTCATGCGGAGACAGGTTTGTAAATCGCACTCCGGTTGGTCCAAAACTCGCACATGACCAGCGGAAGAAATGGCGCGTTTTTCGGACTAAAAATCGCACTTTTTTTAGACTAAAAATCGCACTTTTTTAAGACAAAAATTCGCCGCAAATCGCAACTCTTCGCACTTTTCAGCCTCAAATGCGCATCACATTAAATAATCGAATTTGGACTGAAAAGTGCGAGTTAGAAAAATGCGATTTGCGGCGATATAGTGTGCGAATTAAACATGCGCATTTAGCGCAGAGCATAGAATGTCACCCTATGTGTGTACATGCTAGACAATAAAAATTAACAATATGCAAAATAGCGATATCATTAACAATATTTTTGTGCATATCATCTAGTGTGTCTAATACATTGTTAACCACGCACACTTCCACGGGTCGTTAACAAGGTCTTTTGTCTTCCTGCATGTACAGACAACGGAGGATATCGTTAACAAAGGCCATGCATCCACATTCTGCCCCCACGGCGTGCGTGTGCCACCGTCAGCATCGGCTAGCGATATTGATGGGAAATTTTCTTGACTCATCAATAAATATGTACATATTAATCTGTATATGAACACATTTTCTCTATAATACACTGTGGCCCTTATTCTAGTTGACTCGGACGGATGCGTATTTCGGATGGCCACCAAGTGTTCTTAGCCCCGTCTACTGTACAGATCCGTTCCAATGCAGTAAGATGCCGAACGAATGGACCGCGAGTGGATATTTCATGTGAACACCTCCCCCATCTGTGGAAACCTTCCCCATTCTCCGATGGTCGCTTTTTTCTGTGTGAAAGCAGGGATATGGGCGGGCAGCTTACATCCGCCTATGTCAGCTGTCCGCCCCCCACACGTGCATCACGTCCGCATTACCATACGTACGCCCAGGGTTTTCAAGGGAACGCCCATGAAACGCGGGGCGTACGCATTTGGTAATGAGCCCAAACAGCCCCCTGCTAGGATGGTTCTGACCGATCAATTTCTGAACGGAATTCATGCCGTGTTTGGAAGTGCGAGGCGTTTGCACATGCGGAGAAACGCCTCTGCACATGCGCAAACACAATACATCAGTCGTCCGACCAAACACGCAGCCGTCTGACTCAATCAGAATAAGGGCCCATATTCCAGGTGTGGGTCATAGGGTTGACACAATTAAGGTCGACGGTGAAAAGGTAGACCACTATTGTTGGACAGTGAAAAGGTTGACACATGAAAAAGGTCAACATGCAGTTTTTTTTGTGGGGGGGGGGGTTGTTTTATCGGTCGACATGGACACCATATAAGTTTACTGCTCTCAGCAAACTATTATTTTCTACCTCCAGGTCCACTGGGATGGTAAAGTACGAACAAGTCGATTGTGGGGTGGCAGGATAAACTCATACCAACCTCTTTTTTGTGTTGATCTTCTGACCATGTCAACCTTTTGACTACATCTTGCTACAGTGGAAATCAAATATTGCGCAGGCAGTTCTCCCCAGCACATATGAAGTTTACCAGATATACAGTACTAGGTGATTCATCGCGCCCCCCGGGCGCTCTTCACACCGTCGTAAGGGGCTGCGGGCATAACTGCTGATGCAGCCGGGGGGAGGGGGGGGGTGCCCTGGGGGAGGGAAGGGCAGCAGTGTTGATGGGGGTTTGCCGACAGACACGTTGGAGGAGGGGGGTACTGGCAGTTGGGGGGGTTGCAGGGAGACCCGCTTGCAGGGGGATGTCTGGGCAGACCCGCCTGTGGGGAGGTGCAGACCCGCTGATGGCAGGCAGCGGTGTTGATGGGGGGGTGCCAACCCGCTGATGGGGGGGTTTGTGGGCAGACACCCTAGCGGGGGGCATTGGCAGACCTGCTGATGCAGTGGGGGGGGGGTGCGTGCAGACCTGCTGCCCTGGGGGAGGGAAGGGGGGCAGGTAGCAGTGTTGATGGGGAAACTATGTGTGTATAACGCTGTCAATCACTCTTGTAACCCCACCCAGCGTTATACACAGAGGGGATGAGTGAGAGATCTGGCTAAATATATAAGACTATAGGCTGCTTTAAACAATACAGAGAAGTTGTCCACAAGGCAAAGTCCTGTAGGAGCTCCCTCATATCTGTCTTATTTCTGGTAAACCTTTTCGCACTTTTAGAAAGATAAAACATCCAGTTATGTTGATATCCAAGAAATGGATTCCCAACAGCAGTGTTGCAAAGTGGACTCCCCTACTAGTGTTGAGATGTCTGCGCATTAAGGTTTCTTTAAACTCTTTCCATCCGTTATTGGGACTAATCATGTCCATAGATGTTGAAGCGAGAGTCCAAGGCCGTACAGTGTCCTCCTATATCACCAACGTGTTTCCGACGATAGTCTTTCCTCCAAGTGTGGTACACAGCTATACACTGCACTATTCCCCTCTGACTGGTTGAATTAAGTGAATATTTGCTACTAGGTGATTCATCGCGCCCTACGGGCGCTCTTCACACCGTCGTGAGGGGCTGCACCCCCTTAATTTGTGAACGTTTGTATTGTGAGACATAAAGTTAGAATTGTATGAAAGATGGCCTGTATTGCAACTTGAGTTATAGGTGAAATGTGTTACATAGAGAGCATATGATTTGGAAGGGGGTGTGTATTATTTTGTTTAATTAAAAAGCGGTTACAGAGTAAGATGTACATTGATAGTGTGGAGGGTACAGTGACATTTGTGGGTGTGTAGGGTCGGTATGTGCGTGTTGTTTAGGTATGTGTGTGCAATAGTATAGTAGGGTGTTTTTGGGTCAGTGGCTCCCCACTGGCGGACATCACGACACAGGAAAACCGGAGGATGGGTAGTGATAGGGGTGTGTGGGCATAAGGGGGACTAACTTATGCCAGTGTGTGAGAGTCCAGCGTGGCAGCACAGGAGTACAGGATGGTGAACCTGAGTCAGTGTCTCCTCCTACTGGGTGGGAGTTAGGGTGCATGAGAGCAGGAGGCTGGGTGGTAAAGCATGATAGGGGAATGTGGGCAACGCAGGGTGAGCGGGTCCCCACTGGCGGAAGTTACAGGGCAGGAGAACAGGAGGCAGGGCAGTGATAGGGGTGTGTGGGCATGAGGGGGTAGTAAAGGTTTTTGGCTGTTGCAGAGTAGGGATGGGCATTGGTGCAGACGCCATTGATGGTTGGCTTTGATGGCGATTTTGCACCATGCCATCGATAGTAGTAACATATTACTTGGATAACCATCAATTGTTGAAGCTATCGATGGTCATCCATTATATCTGACTGAACAGGCCGTGGGTCAATCAGAACTCGGTGGCGGGACTTCCGGGTGTGTGTGGGGGGGGGGGGGGGGGGCGGAGCTATGCTCCGTGTCCCGGCACCTTAAAAAAATTTGAAACTTGATCGGTTCTCCTTTGCCATTGATGTAGGGAAACCATCTGGTTCTCCCACATCGATGGCAAAAGTATTCAACATCGGCCATAAACCATCGATGATTTGAAATCATTGATGGTCGATGGCCATCCCTAGAACTGGAGGAGGGTGGGGAACAGTATGCAGCTCCTGGCAGTGGGTGAGCGTCTCCTCGCACTGGGAGGGAGTAAGGGGGTGTATGAGAGCAGGAGGCTGTATAATAGTGGTATGTGGGCAAGACATTGACAAAAATTGTGGCGCTGGTGCAGAGGACCATGGGGACACTTCTGGCAGTGGGGGAACCTGCAGCCAGGGCCGGATTTAGCACCTAGGGGCGGCACCTGCTTGTGGCGGTACAGGATCCCCCATTCTCACGGGGGTATGGGAAATGCAGGAGCGGGGGTCTGCTGGGGGGGGATTGCCGAAAAGGGGTCTGGGGGGGTCTGCAAATTGCGGGGGGGGGGGGGGGGTGCGGGGATCTGTGATTAGCGGGAGGGGGCGGGGTCTGCAAATTGCGGGAGGGGGGGTTGTGGGGGTCCGTGAATCGCAGGAGGGGTGTGGGGGTGCCGTGAATGAAGGGAGGGGGGGCACGAATCGCAGGAGGGGGCGCGGAAGGTGCCGTGGGGGTCCGTGAATCGTGGGTGTTTTTCCGCAAATTCTGGGGGGGGGGGCGCGAATCGCAGAAGGGGGGCGCAGGGGAGGGGGGGGCAAGAATCGCAGGGGGGTGCCGTGAATCGCGGGAGGGGGCGGGGGGTTGCAAATTGTGGGAGGGGGCGCAGCGAATCACGGGAAGGGGGCACGGCGAATCGCAGGAGGGGGCGCGGGGGGTTCCGTGAATCGCGGGAGGGGTTCCGCGAATTCCGGGGAGGGCGCAAATCGCAGGAGGGGGGGTGCCATGAATTGCGGGAGGGGGTTGCAAATTGTGGGAGGGGGGCGCAGCGAATTACGGGAAGGGGGCATGGCGAATCGCGGGAGGGGGCGCGGTGGCACCGTGAATGGCGGGTGTGCCGCGAATCGCGGGACGGGGGGTCGTGGGGGGGGCTAGAATCGCAGGCGGGGCAAAAATCGCAGGAGGGGGTGCCGTGAATCATGGGAGGGGGCAGGGGGTTGCAAATTGTGGGAGGGGGTGCAGCGAATCACGGGAAGGGGGCACGGCGAATCGCGGGAGGGGGTGCGGTGGCACCGTGAATGGCGGGTGTGCCGCGAATCGTGGCAGAGAGGGTCGTGGGGGGCGCAAATCACGGGAAGGGGTCCGCAGGGGGTGCCGTGAATAGCGGGAGGGGGGGTCCGCGAATCTCGGGAGGGGGCTTGGGTCCGCAAATCACGGGAGGGGGGCACCGTGAATCGCTTGAGGGGGGTCGCGGGGGGTGCCGCGAATTGCGGGAGGGGGGGTCGCGGGGGGACCACAAATCGTGGGAGGGAGGTCACGGGGGCCCGCGAATCGCGGGAGGGGGGGTCACGGGGGTCCCTCGAATCGGGGGAGGAGGGGTCGCGGGGGGAGCCACGAATCGCAGGAGGGCGGTCGCGGGTGTCCTGGGGGTTGCGGGAGTAATGGTGGATGGTGGCTGTGGAGTAATGGTGGATGGTGGGCGTGTGCTGTAGCCCTGGCTGGACGGGGGAGGTGATGACAAGGGGGTGTGGTGTGTAGAATGTAATACTCATAGAACACTTTTCCCTGGGGGAGGGCGGGTTTGTGTATCCTGCTGGGCAGGAACGTTATATACATAGGGGATGAGTGACAGATCTGGCTAAATATATGAGATGCTTGATTGAGAAATTGAAGCCATCCAAAAATCTTGGCTTGTGACAAAGATATCATTACACGAACGGTTATATTTGGTCCTAGGAGAGTGAGTATCTTTAAGAGATTGTAGCAGCTTGTGCTTACTGTATGGATGGGTCCCATTTACGGTTGGAAAAAGTTTAAAGAAACCTTGATGTGAATGCATCTCACACCTCGCAGGTAAGTCCACTGTGCAACCCTGCTGTCTGGCATAAATTGTTTGGCAATTGATATAACTGGATGTTATAAGGGAGAGCTCTTTAAAAGGTCTCCTACATGCCATGGAGCTTGTGGACCACTCATCTGCATTGTTTTAGGTATCTGTGCTTAGTCCCCACCCAGCAATCCAGACAGTTTTGCCAAGGACATGTCTACCTGTGGCAGGCCATACTTGGATGTAAAGTTCCACAGCAGCTGGTGTACCCCATGTTGAAAACCCCTATTGAAGATCAAAGGGTATTTCGTAACTATGCACATTACAGCGAGTAACCCTTTTAGTGCAGCTGGCACAGTCACTTTGTGAATGTCTCCAACTGGGAAAGCAGCAAGAGCCCTGAGACAATCACGCTTCCTCCTAGTTTGACAGCTGGTGTCACAGAGTTTTAATCGATGGTTTTTAAAAGCAAAACATGGGTAAGGGGTTTCCAATAATGGCAGTCTTAAATTTTGGACTTAAACTGGGAAGCGACAGCTTATCTATATAATTGGGATCTGCACCGGACACTTTTTGGATTTTATGTTTTCGTTTTGGATCTCCATTCCTCTTTTGGATCTGGATTGGTTTTGCCAAAACCACCCTTCCGGGTTTTGGTTTTGGATCTGTATTTTTTTTTAAAGATCATAAAAACACAGAAAATAACATCATTTTTTTTTTGTTCCTATGCTATTATCAACCTCAATAACATTCATTTACACTCATTTCCAATCTATTCTGAACACCCCACAATATTGTTTTTATGGCAAAAAGTTACACCAAGGTAGCTGGATGACTAAGCTAAGTGACACAAGTGTGCGTCACAAACACATGGCCCATCTAGGAGTGGCACTGCAGTGGCAGACAGGACGGCAGTTTTAAAAACTAGGCCCCAAAGAGCACATAATGCATATAGAGGTGCAAGATGGAAATGTTCTTCTACAAAAAGATGTCGTGGTGGAGCTTGCAGGCGCTAGGCAGGAGATAATGCGTCTTTGTAGGAGCTGGAAAAGATGATGGGGAGGAGCTTAGGAAGAAAATTGATGCTCATAGTAGGCTGAGCTGGGATGCAGTGTAAATCCCGGCGTTCAGAATCCCAACGCTGGAATCCCGACTGCCGAAATCCCGACACTTTCTCCCTTTGTGGGTGTCCACGACACCCCTGGAGGGAGAATAAATTAGTGTTCCGAGCGTAGCGAGGCACCGGGCCCGCTGCGTGGCAAGCGCAGTGAGCCTGCAAGGAGGGGCGATCCACGTCCTTGTCGGGATTTCGGCGGTCGGGATTCCAGCGTCGGGATTCTGAACGCCGGGATCTTGACTGCCGGGATTTAATACTGAATCCGGCTGAGCTGATGAAGACATACATATGATATGTATAATACGGGCAGGTGTGACATTAGGTCACAGCATCGTTGGTTTGTTTGGGCCACCACTAAACAAGCTGGCAATGCTCAAAAGAGCACATAATACAAAGAAAAGAGGTGAAAGATGGAGTTGTCATTGGGTCCTTCCAATCATCCTTAGGTTGTTTAAACAGGATATGTTCATTTTAATAAACCCATCATTTCAGCGACAGGTGGTCTCCTTTGAAAAAGCTTGCCAAGTTCTCCAAATCATAGCTAGCTACAAACATACCACCTCCATATTTGACTACTTTTCACATTATGAGAAGAGGGAGAGGACAAAATAAGCTGCCAATGACACGAAGTGGCAAGGAAAGGCTGAGGCCTTGGCTTGTGTTTATGCATTCATTCTTGTTCCAGGATTACGGTGCACATCTTCAGTTGATGGTCTTCCCTTATCCTACTTGTGTCTGGACTGTACTCCAGTCTGTCTTCACCATCTAACTAGTGGTAATTTTACACATCACAGCAGGCAGGCAGCAACACCCCTGGTATGAGAGGGCAGAGGGACACCACCACTGGACTTATACTGCAGCACAGCAGACTTATATGACAGCAAGGAAAGATAGATAGCTGTGCGCTTCAGAGGCCTGTGTGTAAATATAAAATTATTCCTATTCAAGCTGCAGTAAGATGTGGCTACTACTCCACATAAAGATGAAAAACAAGAAAAAACACTGAACACTGCGCTATAATAGAAATGTTTTGTTTTTTTAAATACAATTAACAAAAATTATAAATTGCTATAAATTCTGTAGTAATCGATGACAATTAGCATGAATAAAGTATCTGTATTTATCAGCATATAGCAATAATTACCTTTAATTTAAAAAGAAAAAATCACAAAAAGTCATACACATTTACAACATTTTAGAATTTGTGACCAATTTAAAATAGATAAAAACACATTTAGCTAAGCATAATACTACTGCCAATGAGTTGTTAGTACTAATGGGGATAGTTTGCCAGACGTTGGTACGTGTAGCCGAGGGATGCTGGCTCCTCCTGGGTGTGTGACAAAGAGAATCTGTGTGCCGGTGTGCTGTTTGGTCCTCTGTGCGGTATCCATAATTGCTCTCCTTATTGCAGCCAGAGCTTATTATAAAGCTGGGGAAAACATGGCACTTGCCTATGTAGCCGTGCCCACCCACTTGCTGTGCAAGTCCTAGCCCATGGCTATCAGAACAGTTGCTGTTTTAAGCGTATTCATGTTCAACATGCATACCCTACACTAATCCCTGTAACCCGCCTATGCCATCTGCCCCGTTATACTCACGTCCGAAGGGAAAACAAATGTGGTCTATAAAGAAATTTTAAGTCATTTTTTATTTACAATTACCACCGTTAGTAGAAAAAATGTACCGGGTCGCTAGTAACTATAGACATATCAAAGGCTAAATCCTCACCTTTTAGTGGTGAAGTACCATTAGACACCACTCGATAGTCCAGATTACTGCTTAACAGAGAGTGAAACCAAAGTGATATGTTTCTAACTTGCTGGATATGGACAGGGATTGGAGGCAGGAGTAGTTAGGTAATAAGCTGTCATTTTGACAGGCTTTTAACTAGTAGGAAATACATTTTCCCCAAAACACTCTGGGAAAGCAGTCCTTCGCCTACATGGTCACATACAAAAAAAATAACGGATTATACTCACGATAATTCCTTTTCTTCGGAATACTTCATGGCAGCCTTACAATGGGTTAATCCCTTATCTCGCAGTATGTAGACAGGTAGTTTTTTACATGTGATGCTAGGATCCTTCCCTTGCTCCTCCTCCTTATGGTATATCTGTTAGCTCCCCCTGTTCCCCCTCAGTCTTTGAATGTCTCCGCTGGATCCTAGCCATGAAAAAACACATAGATGGAGGGTTTATATGGGCTGCCATGAAGTATTCCGAAGAAAAGGAATTATCGTGAGTATAATCCATTATTTTCTCCTTCATACTTCATCGCAGCCTTACAATGGGACATACTAAAGCATAAATGAGGGAGGGCAATACAATACCTTAGGACATGACTTTACTGAGAACCTGTCTCCCGAACTGTTCTCTAGACACATCCAATTCATAATGTTTGGCAAACGTATGAATAGTAGACCACGTCGCTGCTTCACAAATATCCTTCATGGATACTCTTGCTTCCTTAGCCCAAGATACAGACATTGCTCTTGCCGAGTGTGCCTTTACAATTCCTGGTAATTGTCTTCCAACCTTCTTATAACAGAATGTAATAGTTTCTTTGACCCATCTGGATAGGGTTTGCTTCGATGGCATGAATCCTTTTCTTATGCCTAATGGGATGACGAATAATGTCTCTGAATGCCTAAATGTTTTGACTCTGTTCAAATAAATTGATACTGCTCTAACAACATCTAATGTATGAAGATCCTGTTCCCTCTTACTTGATGGTTTTGGATAGAAGGACGGAAGTATGATTTCTCTATTTATATTAAATTTTGACACTACCTTTGGTAAAAGGGATGGATTTGTTCTGAGCACTATACGGTCTTCAAACATCTTCAGGTAGGGCTCCTGTGCCCAAAGTGCCTGTATTTCTCCAATCCTTCCAGTTTTTTATCTAACAAAATACTCAAGGCTGAAGTCTGTACTTTTAGAGTTGAACCTGGCCAACCCTTTTTTGTAACCGTCACCTAAAAATTGTAGGATATCTGAAATTTTCAAATTAGTTGCATCACAGTTATTCTTACACCATTCAAGGAAAGTTCTCCAAATCCTGTAATAAATTTCTGAAGTTACCTTCTTTCTTGCTTGAAGAAGAAGTTCTATAACATATTCTGAAAGACCTTTACTTCTCAATAATTGCCTCTCAATTTCCATGCCGTCAAAGCCAGCTTTTGAGGTTCCTGGTAGTAGATAGGACCCTGACTCAACATGTATGGGGATGTCGGTAAGGTCCAAGGTTCCTCCAGTGCCATGTCTAGAACCATCGGGAACCAAGATCTCCTTGGCCAATAAGGGAGAATCACTATAGCTTGCACTTTTTCCTCCCTTATTTTCTTTAACACCTTGGATATTAGAGGGAAAGGTGGGAACACGTAAACCAGTCTGAATTCCCATTTCTGAGACAATGCATCTATCCCTGAAGACCCTTGCATCTGGTACCTGGAAAAGTAAGGATTCACTATCTTGTTCTTGTTGGTTGATAAGATCGATTTCCGTTTCTCCATACCTCTGAACTATTAACTGGAACAAGGAATGCTGCAGTTCCCATTCTCCTGGACATATTACTGCTTTCTGATTTTCCTTGAAGATAGAAGGCCGATATCGATTGCAGGTTTGCTTCTGCCCAATTCATAATTTTTTAATGTTTGAAAAGAGAATTTGCACTTTTTGTGCCTCCTTGTTTGTTTATATATGTCACTGTAGTGATATTGTCTGACATAATTCTTACATGAGAATTTTGAATTTGATCTTTGAAAACACACATTGCTCGCCATACCGCTCTTAACTCTCTTTGATTTGAGGAAAGTTCGCTTTCTTGAGGAGACCAAAGTCCTTGAAAAGTCTCGTCGTGAGTATGAGCACCCCAACCTACTGCACTTGCGTCTGTGGTGATGATGATAAATTGAGGATTTTCTAGAGATGAGAATCTTTCCTTTAGAAGATTTTTGTTCCACCAGCTTAGAGAGTCCTTTGCTTCTATTGGAATGGTTATGAAGTAACTTTGCACTGTTTGATGTCTTGCAGACTCCACTGAAACACTCTCATCCTCTATCTGGTCCAAGGAATAATTTTTATAGCCAATGACATCATTCCCAGAAGATTTACTGCTACTTTTAGCTGAATCTGTTTTCTTGTTTGAACGATATCTATTAATTGTTGTATTTTTGAGCAACGTTCCTCCGACAGGGATACTGTGAATTCTGTTGTGTTTATTATCACCCCTAGAAATTGGATAACTTTTGATGGTTGTAGTTGGCTTTTCCCCCAATTTATCAGCCATCCATGATTTTGGAGTATTTTTAACACCTTCGCTGTGTCTGCCATTACCGATTCTCTTGAGGACCCTGTGATGAGGAGATCGTCGAGATACGCCCACATTTTTATTCCTCTTTTTCTGAGATGAGCGATTAATGTTACTAACACTTTTGTGAATATTCTTGGTGAAGAAGTGAGGCCGAATGCCAGACAAGTGAACTGATAATGTGTTCCTTTCACACAAAATCTTAGATACTTTCTGTCTGCCCTTTTTCACTGGAACATGGAAATATGCGTCTTTTAAATCTACTGAGATTAGACAGTCTTCCCTCCTTATTCCTGAAATAATAGAATCCAGAGTTTCCATATAGAATTTTTTCTTTATCATTCTTTCGTTTAATCTTCGTAAGTCTAGTATTGTCCGGAATCCCCCGGATGCTTTTTCTACCGTGAATATTCTTGAATAGAATCCTGTTCTTACCTCCGAGGCTGGTACTTCTTCCACTGCACCTGAAAGAACCAGCTCTTGTATACTTTGACCTAATACTAATCTTTCTCTTTTCTGAAATGGAAGATTGGATTCTATGAAGATGTCACTTCTTGGCTTTGTGGCAAACTCCAATTGATATCCCCTGGTTACAATTTGTAAGACCCACTTGTCGGTTATTGTTTGTTCCCAAATTTCTGAGAACTGAGCGAGTCTTCCTGCCACTGATACTGTAACTACGGGATCTAAATAGTCACTGTTTGTGACTGCCTCTTCTGTTGGATTGATGAAAAAATGATCTCGTCGTGCCTGAAGCATATCTGTCCCTATAGGACCGACCAGGATGATAAGATCTTGCCTGTTTGAAAGTCTGTCTTGATGGAAATACACCATATCTGCCACGTTTATCCTGGGGTAATCTAACCGATTTTCCCCCTGTCATGCGCTGAATTATGGCATCTAACTTAGTGCCAAACAAGCATGATCCCTCAAAAGGCAAATTTGCCAACTTATTTTTAGAGTGCGAATCCGCGGCCCATGATCTGAGCCATAATGCTCTTCTTGCTACTACACCGGATGTAATGGATTTTGCTGAGAAATCTAGCATCTCCAGTGACGCCTCGCAGATATAATCTACTGCTGCTTGAATGGAAGACAAATTTTTTGCAATTTGTTCTCTAGGCACTCTATCATGTATTTGTTCTTGCAAAGAAGCACACCACAACCGTAATGCTCTAGATACTGAGGCCACCGCCACACCAGATTTTACGGACACCGCGTCTGAAATATGCAACCTTTTTAAAGCACTTTCCATTTTGCGATCCATTGCATGCTACAGAGATGCCCCATATTCTAGAAGGATAGTGGTTTTTGTGGTTAATTCTGCTACCGCTGCATCAACCTTGGGTACAGTACACCATTTTAAAAATTCTTCATCCTTAATAGGATACATTTTATCAACTCTCTTAATATTCCCAATACGTTTCTCAGCATTTTGCCATTCTCTAGTCAATATATCTTTGACTACTTTATGTATTGGAAAGTGTCTGCCTTTTTGGTACTTGTGAGTTATCTGGGCTGCCGATTTTTTGATTGTATGCCTTAAGTTAAGGCATACAATCAGATGCGATGCGATGCGATATCGCATCGCATCGCATGCGACCATCGGATGCGATGACCCGATTTTTCCATAGGAATCAATGTTAAAATGGACTGAGTCCATTTTAACATGGAATTCAATGGGAAAAAGGGGTCCTTTTCATACCCCTACTATCCAAGTGGGCATGGAGTTGGATATAAACCTGTGGCGAGCGTAGCGAGCCACCGAGCCCGAAGCGTGGCGAGCGAAGCGAGCCCCGCGAGGGGACGGTATTCTGTGTCCCCTCGCGGGGCTCGCTACGCTCGCCACGCTTCGGGCTCGGTGGCTCGCTACGCTCGCCACAGGTTTATATCCAACTCCATGCCCACTTGGATAGTAGGGGTATGAAAAGGACCCCTTTTTCCCATTGAATTCCATGTTAAAATGGACTCAGTCCATTTTAACATTGATTCCTATGGAAAAATCGGGTCATCGCATCGCATCCGATGGTCGCATGCGATGCGATGCGATGTGCCCGATCCGACCCGATTTAGAAATCGGCAGCCCGGATAACTCACAAGTACCGCCTTTTTTATTTCTATCTTCAAAAAGAACATCACTTTCTTCTTTAGCCATTTACTTATAATTCAAGGTTTTGTACAGATTTTTAAGCACCAAATCCACAATATCCAATAGTACGGTCTTCATCCACCACTTCCCCTGACTCTACAGAAGTGTCTAAGGAATCAGCATTATCTGACAAATAAGGGTTAAGATTTTCTGAATCCTGATCCAGGCTTGCCTGAGATCTACTTCTTTTAGAAGTGGACAAATAATCCTCCTTGGACACAAAATTCTTTTTCATCCATTCCATCAGCTCAGAATATTGACCAGGGACATTATAAGTGAGAGATTTGGTAAGAACTCTCCAGTTTTTTTTAAAGCAGCAATCATTTACCCTGCAAAACCAGTTTGATTTTGCAGTGTAAATGATTGCCGCTTTAAAAAAACTGGAGATTTCTTACCAAATCTCTCACTTTCTGAATCTCTCATCCTATTAAATCTCACCCCATGTGTCTCTTGTGCAGGAGTTTTAGACTTAATGCACTGTTCACAAACTGTGGCTCCTATGCATCCCACAAATGTTAAATCAGATGATAGACATTGCTTAGATGTGTATTTTTTCTTTGCAGTCTTCTTTTTTGGTGCTGAAGGCACACTATAAAAAAAGAAAAAAGAAAAAGATACTAACTATTTATCCACCTGATACTAACCTAATAACCAGTCCTCTATGAGGACTTACCTGGGCAGCACAATAACAGTATTAGAGGGCTCTTCCATAGTGTCAGCACACACCAGTATACACAGCATTGTGTCTTAAATACTTCCCTTAATTTGAGGCGCCCGCTCTCTATTCTGCTAGCTGGAACGCACGTCGATACTCGTGGAATGCACCATCCCCGGAAGCGGAAGTGCGTCACCTCGCCGGACAGCACTAATAGCAGCCGGGAACACACACGCTGTAAGCATACCTTTACCACTGAGACGCTGCACCACTCCAGAGATGGGGAGAAAGCCTTTACTTGCGCACATGTCACTGCCGCTGGCCCGGACCAAGCGCTGGGATATAGGCACCGCCATCCCATTCTACTGCCCAGAAATGTCGCATAACCAGCACACCGATCAGGTAACAAAAATAACAAAACTATCTACCTGTACCTACTCCTAAGGAGACAGGAAAAAGACTGAGGGGGAACAGGGGGAGCGAACAGATATACCATAAGGAGGAGGAGCAAGGGGAGGATCCTAGCATCACGTGTAAAAAACTACCTGTCTACATACTGGGAGATAAGGGATTAACCCATTGTAAGGCTGCCATGAAGTATGAAGGAGAAACACTGTCAATATGCTTAAGGTGTCGATCTTTGGAAAAAGGAGATTTTTTTTCTTACCTGTCAAATCTTTCTTCCAGATTCATAGGCGACACAGGGCTGACGCTGGGTATAGGTTGATGGAAGCACCAAACGGATTAAAAGATTTGCCTCTGGGCAACCCAGGCTCCTCCCCTCCTATATCCCCACCTCCACCTTCAGGCAGACAGTTTTAGTAACAAGCCCAAGGCAGGAGCAAAGAGAGAAGGAAGAAACCTCATAACATACAAGTCAACACATAACATTGGGACTAACATAACAGTAAACCAGTAAACTGAAGTAAAACACATAATAGCAGGCGCATCAGGAGGGATTCCTGTGTCTCCTATTGATCTTGAAGAAAGGGATTTAACAGGTAAGAATATAAATCTCATTTTCTTCTTCAAGCCATAGGAGACACAGGGCTGATGCTGGGACATCCTTAAGCAACACCTCAAGGGTGGGGATGAGCATGAGCCCAAAGGCAGAGTCCCCGGAAGCAAACGTATTAAACGCATAGAAGCGCAGAAAAGTATGAGGTGATGACCATGTTGCCGCCCTACACAGCTGCTCCGCAGTAGCCCCCCCCCCCCCCCCCCACAGACAGGCCAATCCACGAGGCACTCACCGACCTCGTGGATTGAGCCTGGACCCTATTCGGGACCGTAAGACAACATAAACCTGACGAATAGCAGATCTGATCCAACGGGCCACCGTCCGACCAGCCCCACTTGTGGGTCCCGTATAAGACAAAGAGAGCATCCGATATATGAATGCTTTCATCTGTCTGACATAGGAGACGAAGAGCTTGGACCACGTCCAAGGAGGACTCCTCCGATGTCTGTCCGGAGTTTCGAAAAGCAGAAACCATTATCTCCTGATTGATGTGAAATTTGTAGACAACCTTAGGTAAATGAGAGGGTTATCATGAGAAAAAGGAAAAAAATTATTTAAATGTGAAAAGTAAAAATAAAATTCTGCTTGACTGTTGAATCTTGCTAACATAATAGCTCCATTAAATGAAATAGCAACAGTTCACTGCACCAGAATATATTTACCAGATCTCCTTGTAAATACAGCTTTGTATATTGTGTGGAGTAGGATCTCAGTAGCGCATGAGGGGGGGGGGGGGGTTTCTGAGTACCCAGAAACCCCCCCAGGAGTATCAGGGCCCTAGGCTGAAAGCTGAGGGTCCCCTCTTTCCATTGGTACAAGAATTTTAAAAATCGGCCCTTGGGAACGGAGATATCTGACTTCAAAGCAGATATTTCAGGTTTTGTCTGACTTAGAGTTTTTCTGAGGGTATATTCCAAAAGCTGGGACTCTCCCCCTTTGATGGACACTAGTAGTTTGTCTCTACTGTTCCCAGAACCAGAGATATCAGCCTTCCAGCAGCTGGTTTCTGCTCCAGCTCCACACACCTGGTTTGTAGTTTTATATACTCGTTGGCAGATTGCTCTGCCTTCTGAACTCTGATCCCCTAGTCCCCAATACCATTTGGTAGGTGGGATTCTCTAGTTTTTATTTCCATTAAAATCTAAGAAATATATTTCCGAGAACTGGAGATATCTGCAGTCAAGCAAGCTGTCCTCCCACCAGAAAATTATGAATAATAAGCCCACTCCACTCTACACCCCTCCTCTGCATATTAAACATCCTCTACCACCCTGGAAGTTATGTATCAGGGCCCCTTCATTCAGCCCAATGCCCCCTTCTCCCACCATCTGTGCAGTAAAGGGGTAATTAGTGGAAATTACTGATCCAGGCACTACATACTGAGCAATTGATATAATACCCCCTACCACCCGTGGGACATCAAAGCTTTCACCACCCCTACCGCTGGAGGATCGGTGGGGGCCCCAATACATTGCTATGCCCAGGGGTCTATACCGCTGTTGACGCCCTTGTATGTATATATATGTATGTATATGTGTGTGTGTATATATATATATACATTCATTTCTTGGAGTATTGAATGATTATCCGTTGGGGCTCCGGGGCCCGCTGTCCATTTAACCATTTGAGTGCCGGCAGGTTTGGAACAATATCTATTTCATTGCTTGTCAGCAGTAATTAGTTGCATGGCACCTTCCTGATCTATTGGACTTTTGTATGTGATTGCACAGCACTACTTTTTATTACTCTCTGCTCCTTCAAGCGACATCATGGGTCACGCAGGAGTATCAGCGTCCCAGGATGCCCCTGGGTGCCAGAATGTTTCTATTGCTATTGGAACCACCTTTACATTTACACCAGCAGAGATAAGTGATATTCTGTTTGAGGTTGATCCTGCACTAGCTGCAGTGGATCACAGTATCGATGAACTACAACATCATCTATATAAACTACGCCGGCGGGAGATCGATTTCCAGCTGCATGGATCCTCCTTGTCGGATTACTATCGGGCCAATAAATTACCCCGAGGTTTTCGCATTAAGAACACCCCTACGATTGGGCGTCACAGCCCAGAATTTGTGCGAAAATGGATTGGGATCTTGAACCGTGCGTCCCTGGACTTAATGGTCCTTGTGATTGAAGAATCAGGTTGGGAACTGCAGGTGACAAAAGCAAAAATTGCCTCATTTCAAAATGAGCACCAAGAGGCGCTTACTGATCCAGCTAATGCAAATAGTCTGTTGAAACTTGAACAACAGTGTGAGGCGTACAGGAGAGATCTTTTAAAATTTAAGCGCAGCACACGTAGTACAGTCGACTCTGACTACGATGAAAATAGGGTCTATGGCTGGTTATCAGGAGATTACCCTGAACGTCGACAAGAGCCCGGCCAACGGCGGCGGAAGCCGTGGCAACAAAAACACGGCAGAAATCGCAATCGCCAACATAACACCCAGAATTTGAGCGATAGTGAATTCGCGATATCAGAATCTGACGATGCGAATGAAAATCAACTTGCCCCTTTAGTCGAGGCGACCTCTTCCACGTTAAAGCGCGGAAGAGGCAGGCCACCCGCAGGGGCAAACAAAATAACAGAATGAAGAAGAAATCCACCCCGGATTCCGGGCCCGAAGAAACCCTAATTTTCAATTTATCCAGCCGTGACCTAACACCTACTGAACTTTCTGTGCTGTCCAAAGGCCTCTCTTTCGTGCCCACTAATTTTTTCGATGAATTTGACTGGCGGTGTGACCATCATCGATTGTTGAGAAAACTTCGCCTTAAAGAGTTCTTTCAAGCCAAACCATCTACGACCCAAGCTGGTTTCTTTGACGAATTTCTAGCGTCATCTTCAAGATCTAAGTTTGACCCAGTGTCGACGAACCTGTCAATCAAAACATTTGGACGTTTGATGGATGATTCCGTTCACAGATTTTCTGGAAAGGTCTCTAAGAATTTGTCTTCCGCCGAGGCTAAAGCCCTCCAAGATCTTGGTAGCTACCAAGATATCACAATTAGGCCCGCCGACAAAGGCGGTGCCATTGTGATTCAGGATCTTCATGTGTACCGAGAGGAGATCTATCAGCAATTGGCTGACAAAGCAGTCTATTCTAAACTTCCAGGAAACCCTACTATGAAGTTCCAGCAAGAACTGGGTCTGATCCTCAAATCAGCTGTGGCTGAGGGTCAGCTTTCGGCCAAAGTGTGTGAGCGGATTGTGGTAGCGGCCCCGGTGGTTCCTGTCCTATATACCTTACCTAAGGTACATAAGGACCCCAGGAAGCCACCGGGCCGTCCCATAATCTCAGCTCGTGGTTCTCTTTATCAGTCGGTGTCTCAACTGCTAGATTTTGTTTTACAACCCCTGTTGTGTCTTCAACAGTCAATTTCCTTAACTTGCTGCTGAAATTCCCTGAGGTGCCACCTGGGACTTTATTATGTTGTCTGGACATTTCAAGCCTGTACAAGTCCATACCCCATACAGGGGGGTTAAGGGCAGTTCGTTCCTTTCTACACAGGCACCTGGATAATGCATGTTTTAACCATGATCTATTTTTGAAATTGTTGGGTCTGACTTTGGAGCGTAATTTCTTCCTCTTTGATGGTAATTTTTACCTGCAGCTGCGAGGGTGCGCAACGGGGTCGGCGGTCGCACCCTCGTATGCTAATATATATATGTTTGATCAGGAGGATGATATGTTCCTAAGTCGGCCCGAGGTTAAACAACATCTGCTCCTGTACACCCGCTACATAGATGACATCTTCATCTTGTGGACGGGTGGACAGGAGCGGTTTGAATGTCTGATGTCTGAAGTTAACAGTAGGGACTCTACTATCAAGTTTACTTATTCCTGTAGCGAGACTGAGGCCCAGTTTCTTGATGTGGCCGTTGCGATTAAGGATAATCGATTATCCACTGATGTGTATTATAAAAATGTGGATCGCAACACATTTTTGATGGCTTCTAGCCATCATCCCCCAGCCCTCAAACGTGGGCTCCCTCGCTCACAGATGTTGAGAGTGGCTCGAGTGATCAGTGACTTGATCAATTGATAGCCAAATTTGCCTCTAGAGGCTATGATCATGACCTCTTGCAGCAACAGAAATCGCAAGTTATGTCCTTGCCTCGTTCGACATTACTTCAGCCCAGTAAACGCCAGTCTGGAAAGGTTCTGCCCTGGACTAGTACGTATACAGTGGCCAGTCCATCCATTAGTTTCGCCTCTAAAGCACTTTGGCCTATCGTTAAAAGTGATCCTGACCTCCCTGTGTTTAGGGATGTGCGGCCTCTGGCAGCTTTTAAGAGGGGTCGTAATTTACGTGATCGTCTCGTAAAAACAGACATCACAGGGATGAATATACCTCGAGCCCCTAATGTTTATATCAAGCCCCCTGGCTGTTATAGCTGCCATAGCTGCACAACCTGTAGACACATGGTGACATGTAAAAACTTTAAACACCCACATTCTGATAAAATGTTTGAAATCCGTACAGTGTTGACCTGCCGGTCTGAATATGTTGTATACATTATTGTGTGCCCGTGTGGTCATTATTATGTCGGCCAGACGACACAGTCGTTCCGGGTGCGGATGGCTCTCCACAGGTCGGCCATTGATTTGGCGCTCGGTTGTAGAGTCATCGACCAGCCGGTTGCCAGGCATTTTAGGGCTGCAGATTTTTTCATGTATGTTCTTGTATTTTTTTCCGTTCTTTTTTTTTTGTGGGTTGATGTATCTTTCAATATATGTGTATTATTATGGTATGGTGTTCTCCTGTTAATATGTCCCTCTCTGCTTGTTTTCTAGTCTCCAGCGGCAGCGGCGCAGTGTTCGGACGATGTGCGTGTCACCGTCATGGCCGCAGTGGAACGCAAACAGCCTGAGGTTGCTAGGCAACCCTGCTGAATGCTGGACCCGGAAGTGAGGTAGTCGCCGTCTGTGTTCCGGCGTCTGCACGTGCAACTGAGGATGACGCGACCAGCATGATGGAGGGGCGTGAGGTACAGATAGTATTTATGTGGTGAGTGTTCACTCTTTGTTTGCTGTAGGATTGTGCTCTGAAGAAGGGGGTCAAACCCCGAAAGCTCAGCAATACACATCCGTTTTATTTGTTGATTTTGCCTCCCGAGTGCCAATCATTTCTTGGAGTGATATATATATATATATATATATATTTTTTTTATCTATATACATTTGGTCTATCTATAATACTTCAACTGACCCGGCATATACTGGGTCACCTAAGTGCCCATCTCCGTGCTTTGCTCTGCCCCTCTGGAAACCCCCTTCTGAAAATCCTGCATTTGCCCCTGGATCTGGATTCACTCAGAGAGGCTTGTCATGTGGGCAGTCCATATGTTATATGAATACCTTGCTTGGCACTGCAGGAAATACTGAGGTTGGAAGAATCCTGAGGTGAAAATAGATAAACTGGTCTGGAATAAAGTGCAATATGGTTGGAGAAATACCAGAAAAAAGCTCAACGAGTTTCATCGTGTTCACACGTCTTCATCAGGGCATTCCCGCTCCTGATGAAGACGTGTGAACACGTTAAAACATGTTTAGCCTTTTTCTGTTATTTCTCCAACCTGCACCGCTGCACCAACCAGACCCTGGTAAGGAGCGATATAGGAGGAAACGCATACGTGATGGAATGGCCATGGGACCAACAGGCATCTGTGAGACAAGCTTCTGTATCTCGGGTTCGAGATCCTTAACGTTGGACTTTACAATTGTGGTGAGGCACCATCAAGTCCACCTCCGGAACTCCCCACCTGTCCACTACTAGGTCGAACACGTCTAGATGAAGAGACCATTCACCAGCATGGAGGGTCTGGCGGCTGAGAAAATCTGCCTCCTAGTTCAGCAACCCCAGTATGAAAACCGCCGAGATGGCTGGGACATGTCTCTCCACCCACTGGAAGATGCACCTGGTCTCTGCCATGGCGACTCGACTCGAGTGCCTCACTGGTGGTTGATGTATGCTACTGTCGTAGCATTGTCAGATTGCAATTGGACAGGGCAACCTCGAAGTAACAGGAGAGCCAGCAAAGGGCTCTGTATACCGCGCTCAACTCCAATCGATTGGTGGATAGACAGCTCTCCGCTGCAGACCATAATCCTTGGAAGGATCTCTGACAGGTGACTGTCCCCCAGCCGTGCAGACTGTAGTCCGTCGTCAGGAGGACCCATTCCTGGATATAGAAAGGGACGGGCCCATCTGCAGGTTCTGAGAGAAAAGCCACCGTGTCAGTGACAGGTGAACATCCCAGGAGAGAAAAATCCTTTGAGTCTTGGAACCATTTGGATAGGAGTTCCCATTGAAGCGGCCAGGAGTGGAACTAGGCGTATTCCACCATCTCAAAGGATAATACCATGGAACCCAAAACCTGCATGAACGGATACATTCTTATGCCTGAGAAGATCCCATTTTCTGGACTGGAGGGTCTGGAGTCTGTCCCAACATGGACCATCAACTGAGATGGAATGACAGCCGATTTGGACCAACTGATAATCCAACCATGCCTCTGAAGTCTGCTGAATGTGATCCTGGAGTACCCCCCGAAAACTGTGAGAACAGGAGGAGGTCATCTAAATAAGGGAGGATTCTGATCCCCTGTCATCAGAGGTGTCCTGCTATGACTGCCATGATCTTTGTGAACACCCGAGGTGCAATTGAGACCAAAGGGCAGTGGACGAAATTGAAAGTGCTCTACTAGCACAGCAAAGCTTAGGAACCTCTGATGGTAACGATGAATGGGCACTTGAAGGTATGCATCCTGGATATCCAGGGATGCCATGAAGTCCCCGGCTCCAAGGCCTGAATGATAGATCGCAGGGATTCCATACAACATTTTGGGAACCGATTGAGGGATTTGAGGTTGAATGATCGATACGCCCCAGTTGTTTTCCGTACCAGGAATAAGCTGGCATAGAACACCAGGCCCTTTTGTGTCAAGGGAACATGTACAATTACACTGGATCAGAGTAGTGACTGAATGGATTCCAGGAGAGCCCCTTCTTTGCTTGGATATTATGGTAAACTTATGGAAAAGAATTGAGAGGGGGACCAATGTTGAAATGTGAGAGCATAGCCTCTTGTAACCACATCGCGGACCCAACCGTCTGTCTTTTTGTCCAGCCATGTGGCCGAAAAGTACAACAGACGACCTCCCACCCTGGGGTACCCCAGGTGGAGGTCCGCCTAGTCAGGCGGTGAGTTTGTGCGACTGTTTCGGTTCGGGCGAAACCTTAGAAGCGAGAACCCCAGCATCTAGGGAAGCCTCTCCTAAATAAGAGGCGGCCTGTTGAGCATGATATGTCAATGGTAGTAGCTCCTCACAGGGTGTGCCCTTAGATAACCCTCTGATCTGCGAGTCAGCCCACTCAGCAAGAGCTTTAGCGACCCACACAGAGGCCAAGGCGGGTGTAGCGACAGCACCCGCGTGTGAATAAATGATTTTCCAACTTTCTGTTGGTGGGCTCCTTCAAAGAAGCAGTATTGGGAATGGGCAGAGAAGCCCGTACTAAGCAGGCAATGTGGGCATCCACTGGGGGAGGGTTTTTCCAATTTGGCCCTGGATGGAAACCTATTAGGGAGCTGAAACTTGTGATTAGGGGCAGCCCAGGCTTCCTCTAACATGTCCTCCTGCTCTGATTTAGGGAATAGAGAAGCAGCTTTCTTTCTACGCTTCATCCTCCCCCATATCTAACGCCTGACCACCTTGACTAAGGCATCCACGTCTATGGAAGGAGCAGCATCCTAAGGAGTTGTGGGGGTCTGAACCTCAGCAGGTATAGATCCCGTCTCCTGTAGTAGTTAAGGCTGAATAAAAACTTGCGTCCATCGAGTTCAACCTTTACCGAGTCTGATCCCTTGTTATATGTAGCGCATGCTAATATCTTTAAAGACAGATTATTATTATTGTTTGTACCCCTGGATGTTTTTGACCAGTAAAAGTTTGTCCAACCTTATTTTAAACGTATTTATTGTGTCTGCTGACACCACCTAATGGTGTGTACATACGGTCAGATGTGCCTTAAGATCCTATCCACGATCCAAGGCAGCCAAGACTTTCTGGCTTCCGATACGTGAACGCGCATCGGGATCGCAAAGGGTTAAAACCCTTGCGATCTGCATCCGATTCCAATCCGATGTTGACTATATCGTCAACATAGGAAAGTAAATCGGACCACGTGTACACACTGTAAGTTTTTGCTTAGCATATGCTTCAAGCCCTGAACTGAAGTGGTCAGCGAGCAAACCCAGGGAGGCTCTAATATTGGGGCAAGTCTTCATGGACTGAGGTGGAAGGGATCACCAGTAGAGCAGGCTGCTCAGATGTAAGACGGTCCACTAGCTGCTCCATGACCTGAGTGAAGGAAGAGGCCCACTCCGACTCAGCCGTGGATGTGGAGGTTAAAACCTCACGCTGATGTTTGTGACAGCATGCGCATAGGTCGCCATCTTGAGGGGACAGACCCGCAGGACACGAAATGCAAGTGCGCAGCACAGGAGCTCTTTTGGTGCCTTGCCTCTAGACATAGTTATGTCAGGAAACTAGGCCCCAACACCCTGTAGGTGTGAGAACTATCTGATAAAGTGAACTGCAGGTGCAGGGAAGTGGTTTAACTATAGCATTACACACAGTAGAACACACAATGCACGAAAAAAAAAAAAGGTACTTGTGTACTTCCACGGCGCCACTAAATTGCATGCGACATCGCATGTGATTTACTATCCACTAGGGCAGCGCTTCTCAAACTGTGGGTCCTGACCCCAAAGTGGGTCCCGACCACCTCAGCATGGGGTCACGACTCTATGATGCTGACCATCAGGCAAATGTGTCTGTGGAGAGGGGACAGGGTATACAGTAACTCATTAAGTAAACACCCACTGCTTCCCTCTTCCATCCCCCTGTAACCCTTTTCAATCCCCCCATTGCCTCCCTGTCACACATGTGGTGGCCATTCAGTAGTAACTTGCTGGGGTCCTGTAATAATTTTTGTCTGATGGGGTCCCAGCGCAAAATAGTTTGAGCACCCCTGCACTAGGGCATGGAGTCAATTTTATATAGTGTGGCGAGCGCAGTGAGCCACCAAGCCCGAAGCGTGGTGAGTCCCTCGAGGGGACACGGAATTGCATGCAAATGCCATGCTAGATCGTGAGTCGCTGTGAAACAGAAGTAGCGTAATCCGTGTCCGCTCGCCACGCTTCTGGCTCAGTGGCTTCGCTGCGCTCGCCAAACTATATAAAGTCAACTCCACGCCCTAGTGGATAGTGGGGATAGGAACTGGATAGTAAATCGCATGCGATTTAATGGCACCATGAGACTACACAAGTAAAAAAAAAAAAAAAAAAAACCCGCCGCAGCTCTCACGGACCAAAGCCCCAAGGCTGGCAGGAGGAAGATAGTATAGCCTGACCTGTGGAGGAGAGGTATACTGGGGACAGCCCAATTTCTCCAGATGGTGCACCAGGAGTGTGGACTAGGCAGTAATGGCTGCTCCGCATCCTGTGCAGGGAGGAGAAAGTCTGTGGCAGGAACTCTGAGTTGGCACCTACAGACCTGAGGGAGGGACCAACAGAGTGAGCCTGCCTTCCCCTGCTGATACCAAAGCCGTCCAGGGAAGATGGCCGCCCACAGCACCAGTGAAGCAGTAGGGACGCCCGCCAGACATCCCCCTCTGCCAGTGCGGCGTCTCACTCGCCCAGTACCCTAGTGGTCTAGCAAAAAAGAGCGACCCAGTCCCCGCTGATCAGCGCAGCCTGGCAGTCCCCCCGCCAGGGCTGCAAGCCGCATACCGATTCCCGCTGCAGAGGATTGTGGCCGAGGTCACTCACCCAGTCGTGGTGCTTCGGCCGCCGGCGCGGTAACACAAGTGTCCCCAGGATGCCATGGGCTGCTTGCCCAAGTAAAAATAAAATTAAGACCGGGCTGCATAAGGCACCAAACGAAAAACTGGCAGGGTATAGGAGGGAAGGAGCATGGGTTGTCCAGAGGCAAATCTTTTAACCCATTTGGTGCCTGCCAGGTTCATCAATCTATTACCCAGCATCAGCCCTGTGTCTCCTATTGCTCGAAGAGGAAAGAAGGTTTTATGGTGCTGTTAGTCTCCAGGTGTTAAGCCTCTTTCATTGCTGCGGAAATGCTGTAAGTTCATCACCCATCATTTGTGCAGTTTTCTTTGTTCCTCGAAGCTAACCTCTAGCAAAGCAGTTCTCAAACTGAGTCCTGACCTTCTCAGCATGGGGGTCACGATTCCATGTTGCTGGACATCAGGCTGATGACTATCTCATGCAGTGATTCAAGGAGTCTGATAAATCTTTTAAATTGTCTGTTATTCTAGACTCCTCCCATCATTTTGTGCCTGCACAATGCTGCCTGCTGGCTACACACGTGATGTGATGCACTTCTGCAGTAACTTGCTGGGGTCCTGTCTTTTATAGTTTGATGGGGTACCAGAGCAAAATAGTTTGAGGACCCCTGGTCTAGCAGGTTCACACTCACCTTTTACTATTTCAGATTACTCACTGGACTTCAAAGTTCTAGCACATGCTCTTTCCAAATTTTATTGACCGTTTGTGTAATATTTACAGTACATGAGCTTTCCATATTATGCTGCTTTCACACACTGCAAAACCTGTTTAGACCCGGTATTTAAAACAGGTCCATGCAGGTTAATGTCCCTTTTACACCGCACATATTACCCGGTATTATACCGGGTATAAGCAGGTTTGCGGTATGAAAGCATGGGGCCGCTGATCAGCAATTATGCAGTTTACCAAAGGTAATGTTGCCCTGAGAACATGGCGGAGGAGAGTCCGGAGGCAGGCCCGGGTGGAGCTGGCTAGCAGCGGTGACATTACAGGAGTCCGGTGATCCGGCAGGCAGAAAAGGTGTGTGGAGCGGCCGGCGGGCTCCGGCACACTTATCGCCACTGAGGTTCTGCTTTGTGCATATCTAATGAGCTGGACCCAGTTCAGTGAATACTGAATGATCGTGTAGGACCCTGCTTTTTAACCATTCAAGAAATACCGGTATTTCTCACATCGGTTAAAGCACCCTGGAGCTTTCACACTGCAGCTCTAAGTTTTAAAAAGGCAAAAAAAGAAAGAAAAAAGCAATATACAGTTTAAGAGCTGCAGTGTGAAAGGGGTATTTAATTTGCTGAAAACAGGTGGCACTTGTATACCAGAGCGTGACTATCTGTATAAGATGTGCTATCGTACAGCTGCTGGGGCTCTTCACTGGCAAGTTCAGTTATGCTTTGTATAGACTCAGTCGCACACAGACAGTGACGCATATGAAATTAAATCATGGCAGTCTTCAGTCGCTTTGCTGCATCAGATTGTGAGCAAGAATGCTGTCAACATAGGACTACACTACTTAATGGGGTAAAAGTACTAAGATGGGCGTTCTATTGAAGGTTTCCCATAGCAAACAGATTCTAATTACTATTTTTTAGAATGTGCTAAATAATTAGAACCAATTTGTCTGATCTTCAGTAGAACTCCCATCTTATTTACTCCAACATGGCTAACTAGCGCCCGGTGTCCTGTACCACATGGCTGATTGAGGCTAGGAGCATGAGGACACCTCTGTACCTTACCCGACCTTAGCTCATCCCACATCCTAGTTATACAATAACTGATAGAAGACAGACCCTGCTAGCTGGAAGTATATTTTCTTTATTTACATGTTTCCAAACTAAAAGGGTTTCAACAAATACAAGAGAGACAAAGAGGAGTAGAGACAGATTTATACATAGCGACAAACAAAACAATGGTTAGGAAGAAAATAAAAACTTTTCCCCCCAGGTAAAAAATAAAGTCACCCTTTACATTGAGAAACATGCTGCTTGTGCAACGCAGAATAATATACACACACGTATATATACAGGCTTATAAAATCTTACATCTACACCGGCCCCTGCGTCAACAGGGCGCCCTCTGTCATTATTTTACATTATAAAACAAAGAATAAAGTTTTTCCTTCTCTTGCTTTTTTTTTTTCTTTAAAAATAAATATAAAAAGAGAAAAGAACAAAGGCTGCGCAGGAGATTCTGTAGGCGGGATGCTCATTACAGACGGACCGCGCCCCCCTGCCTGACACTACATGCAGAACAAGGGCCGTGGGACTTTCAGAACTGAATACCATTTAGCAAAATGCTTCCAAGTGCCTTGAAATCATTTGAGTGTAGGCAAATGTTTTCTGGACCCTTGTGCAGACTTCTCTGCAGGGTGGGTTCGAAACTCCCTTAAGAAAAAAACATAAATTAAAAAAAAAATCCAACACGTCTCAGCAAGATTCCGACTCTGGCCACAGAGCAATGACCCCAAGAGCCTTACTGTAGTGTGCGTCACTGTGGGAAGGAGAAAACTTGTAACACTGCACTGAGCAACACCTACATCAGAGGGCAACTGAACCCCCACCCGACACAAGCCGAACTCTACCTCTTCCAGGTGTCTCTGCCCTCCATGACAACTTGTAAACAGGATAAAATAAGGACACCGCATCTGTGCTGCCAGGTCCCCTCCCACCCTTAATAGTGCCTTGTTTGTGTATTCCGTTTAGGAGCCACAAGTTCGATATTAAAAGGGTGGTGCCTCATGTTCCAGGAGTTCCCCCAGCTGTGCTTATGTGTACAAGTAGCTGCGGGGTAGGCAGAGTTCACTAAACACCAAAGGCCTCAGTTGCTTTTCCCCCGGGGGGTTTCAAGTCCGATTCATTAAAAGGTTCTGTTCCTGCAGATCCTTTTTTTTAGAACCACTTATGAAGCAAGAATCCAGCTTTTTTTACCCTGCTCCAGCAGAAAGTAAAGTCTCTAAATATATATATATTTTACACCTGTCCCTTAGCCAGAGTCTGAGTCACTGGTATCTGAGGAGCTGGAAGTGGAGCTGCTGCTAGTGTCCGAGTCTGAACTGGAGCTGGAAGCACTGAGTCGGGAGACTGAGACCGGCTGAGCGGATTCCACCTTCTCGTGGGCTGTAAAAAAAAAAAAAAAAAACACAACACACTTGTTAGTATCTCATACAGGAGTTACTGAGATTGATGAACGACTGACTTACGTAGAGTATAAAATAACGCCCTAGTTTATTATATTTACGCATTTTAGATCCATTGTAGTTTTACAAATGTTAAAACATATCTTATCTTCATGCACTATAGCTTAGACCCTTGTTCATAGTTAGTACTTTACCGGCCATGTTCTTCACGAACAGGTACTAGATCATTATAATATTTAGGCCTTATTTGAGCTGATCCTCATAATGCAACAAGGGGACACTCACCTTTTTTGGGTGGCTTCTTCGTGGAGTTGAGCTGCCCGCTGACATCCTGCAGCCTCTTCTCCAGCTCCCTTTTCTTCTCCAGTGCAATCTCCTCCTTTGTTTTCCCCACTGGTTTCTTCAGTGCTGCAGAGAGCGCAGAGTTAAGGGGAGCTGAGGAAAGCAAACAGGAACATTATTATAATGAAACAAAACTCTTTATGAACAGACAGTATACACACAGTGCTTCCACTAACAGACATGATTATATGCTGTGCTATATGCAGTCGACCTACCAGAATTTGTCACTGCAACATTGCTCCATGGTGATTTATCAAATCTTGGAGATGGGGGAAGCTGCTAGAAGCAACCTGATATTTTTCTAGCACAGCGGATTGGCTAGCTTGGCCAACTCTCTCTCCAAGATCTGACAAGTCTTCTCCCATGCAATAACAATTGTGTTGGACTTCACAGTATGTTATTATGATATTATCGCCTGATATAGATCTCAGCAACTAAAGGACACCAGTGTCACTGCAATCTGGTCACAGGAGCAATTGTTCACTCAACTTACAGTAGAGACATTTATATGGAACGAAGAAAAAGTTATAACAACCATCCGCCTAAATCACCTTTGTCCAGTATACAAGTTTGAACTTGGAAACCGAGGTACAACACACTACTGATAATCTCCCCATATTGCTATCAGTATTTAAAACAGAAAATGGCAAGAGCCATGCAGCTATAAAGGAATGAACCCTCACCATAGGGCTTTCTGGGCTTCTTCCTGAGACATGACATCACGTATCTCTCCAGCTCACGGAGTGTGGAAGGTTTTAAAGTCTCAAAGTCAATCTCTATTTCCTCAGGGTTGGAATCCCGCAAGGAGGGCTCCCGAGACTGAATGATATGTACTACACGACCCAACTTCTCTCCGGGCAACTTATTAATATCTAAGCTCAGCTGCCGCTTTTCGTCGTAAGTCATGGGCTTGCATTCCTCCTCTTCATCAGAGTCATACAAGACAGGTGGCGGCGGGGGCAGGGACTTCACAGAAGATTTCTTCGAGCTCCTGGAAATAAAATAAGGTAATAAACCTCAGTTATACTACATACAAAAAAAATAAAAATAAACTACAAGTATAAAATAGCAAATAGCGGAACATAATCTAAGTGTTCCAAAGACTTCATTAGTTACTGAAAACTCACTTTGAGAATGCCGGGGTCGTGGAGCTACTGCTTGTGCTAGTGGTCCCACCGCCGCTAGACTTTTTGGATTTTTTATTCTGGGACGGGCGAGATTTGCCGCACCTCCACTCGTCGTCATCTTTCCCTTTTCGCTTATCAGATTTCTTCTTTTTCTTCTTTTCCTTTTTCTCGCGCTTCTTTTTAGGCTTTGAGATCGGGCCCTGGGAGAGCGCAGCCAGCTGCTCGTGTACTGCTCGAAGCTGAAAATACTAACAAACGTTAATGCCAAGAAAAGACTGTACACAGAACATTAGTCATTGTACTACAAAACCGAGAAAATAATAAACACTGAAGCCGAAATAAGCATAACTAATGGGGCCTACACGTAGAGATTTAGAGGCATTTTCTTAACAATCTCACTAGATCGCTTAGAAAATGCCCCAACATCACTCGTGTGTAGGGCCATCGCTTTAGGCCCGCTCAAATAACTAGCCAGCATACTGAATACCGATCTCTCAATTGTGGGGCTGGGCCAGAGTCCTAACCGGAGGACACTGGCCATGACAGATCGCTCAGCACACAATGCTGAAATCTTGCTGTGTGTAGGCCCCATAAACCAAACATAAAAGATGATCTAACCACACAACATGTATGCATCACAATACAGCAAGTACACGCTACTACTGAAATATCCTAGGCAGCCTAAAGGAAAGACCTTTATCGGTTGTCACCTAGGTAGCACCTCACATTACAAAACACAGAAACAGAATTTGACGGCAGGTAAGAACCACTTGGCCCATCTAGTCTGACCCATTACGTGTAATTAAGTTGACAGTTGGAAATCATCAATACAACATTATTAAGGCAGATGTTCCACTTCTTACTTGCTCCTGAAGCTCTGCCAGTCTATTTGCCCTCTCCTCCTCCGAGTCGTCAGAACTCTCGCTGTCATCTGAACTCTCACTGCTGCTCTCGCTGGAGGAATCCGAGGAGGATTTGGAGTCGGAGGGGGGCATTTGTGAGGAGGTGGTGGGAGGATTAACGGAGACAGGCTCGTCTGGCATCTTGGCATAACGGAACTCAAAAACATCCTGGAAAGCAGACCACAAACACATGAGCACACAGAAACGCTGCAATAATGTGACAGAAGTGACAACAATGCAGAAGAATTCCCACCTGCAACTTTCTAGCCATAGCCACAACATCATGATCTGGGGGGTTATACTTGTAACAGTTGGAGAACATAAGTCGGACATCTGCAGCAAATTCTTGGGCATCACGGTAATCTCTATTTTCCATCTTTTTCTGTAGAAGAATAGAGGTAAAGGAGTTTAGTTACTACAGCAATCATTTTAAATCCATTTTTGGCTAAGCTATTAAAGTCTATTCAGAGTCAAAGTCTGTAACCTGTACTGCAGGCAAGCTAGGAGATAATGCAAGTATAAGGCAGCTCGGAGGTCATGGGTTCCATGCCCACCATGGTCCTGCATGAAGTGTATATATTATCCCAATGCTTGTGTGGGTTTCCTCTGGGTACTCCAGTTTCTTCCCACAATTCAAAAATATGTGGTAGGTTAATTGGCTCCCAACAAAAATTAACCCTAGAATGAATGTGTGTACATGTGGTAGGGAACATTGATTGTAAGATCCACTGGGGAAGGGACTGATGTGAATGTTCAAATATTCTCTGTACAGCGCTGTGAAATATGGATGTGCTATATAAACAACTCGTAATCAAGTTCTTAAACTTTATCTAGGTTTAAAACTATTGAGGCCCCCTAAGACAATACGGTGCCTAGCCTTACAATAGCGCATCTGACCCCGAAAGAGGAGTTTGCTCCCTGCACCTAGCCCCACCTTAATAGTGCTGAGGTCCATGGGATGTTTAATGATATCATGGTAATCATGCAGTCCCAGAGCAGAAGCATCTACGGGTTTGTAGAATGGCCACGCATAAGCTGCATGTTTCTTGGACAGAAGTTCTTTAAGAATGCCATTGCAGTATTTCAGCTGTTCAGACAGTTTGCCCTTCTTGGAAGTTTGATGTTGCTGGGAGTCAGGCAAGTCTTTACGAGGTGGCTTGATAGGCCGGCCACTTTCTCGCCGGGCTGGGATCTTAGAAGGTTTGTTTTCAGCTGGGGATAGAGGGAAGGAATCGCCACTGGTGGCAATAATAGCCGTGGTGGTCGGAGTTGTAGTGTCTGCTTTCCTCTTCACACCTTTCTTCTGTCAGGAGAACATATCGGTCAGCTTGGAAGTTCAAAACACATTTGCCCTTGCCATAAAAAACGTTACCCAACTGAGGCTACCACAAAATGTGAAGATACCAGGACAGAAGGCTAGCAACACAATTTTTTTTTTTAGCATTTTAAAGTTATACCTTCGAACTTGGTTGTGTGGTTGCTGGGATAACGGAGAGAGTCTGAGAAGAGGGCATGGATTTCAGTATCGGATTAGAGAGTACTGGCGGGTGCGGTAAATTAATGATGGTGGTGGGAACTTCCGGAGAACTTGGGTAAAGCGACGATTGTGACATGGAGGAAATGGCTGGCACTTGATGGGCAGTGGTAATGCCACCTGTAGAAGAGAAATAAAATTATAGATAACAGTTCAGCGCATAAGCCCCACCTCCAAGCGATTGATAAAATTCTATAATTTACCTGCAGGCTTAGGACTTTTCACAGGTTTGATTTTGGTAGCGGTGTTGGGGATCTCTTGCTCTTCCTGTGGCATCTGGGCTACTTTCTGAAGGAACATCTTCTCCAGGCTTTGAGCCATTAGTACAATGTCATCGGTAGGCTTTAAAACAAAAAAATGATATTAACACACTGAGCATAATAAAACTATTCCAAGTCAAAAGTTCACACCTTAAAATATCAACATGAAACTTTGGCAAGACCCAAGCATAAACCAAATACAGTGTGATGCTCGATGCGGTTCTTACCTTGTTGTAGATGTAGCAGTTAGTGAACATTGTGTTAAAGTCCTGCATGCACTCCAATGCGCTCCAGTAATAGTTGTTCTCCAACCTCTTCTTGATGGTCCCCATGTCCATAGGTTGTTTGATGATCTTATGATAGTCCTATATATACACACAGCCCACCCACCACAGATGGAGAAAAAAGCAAGAGAATGTGAGCTCCAATTCAATGATAATGTATAGTCATAAAATTCAAGGACAAAACAGGAAATTCACAAACCATACAATACAATGTCAAAAAAAAAAAAAAAAACACGCTTGTTGCATCCCAATAACGGCTGCATCTTCCCTGCAGTGTACAACAGACCCTGGAACTGAACGCTAACCCAGCAATGACTGCTTCTGTGTACATAGGACCTGATGACAGCTCTGGGACATTTAGAGGGTTGAAAAATGTATTCAACGGTCACAATCCAAACAAGCAGACAGAGTTTGGAGATACCAGTTGTTAATACAATAGAAGCTCGAGGTACAGGCTGCATCTGAAATCCTCACAACCCTGACATATGATACTACCAAATGATAAGGTTTAAGCAAATGTTAGGGTCTACTGACAAGACAGGAGGCCAAGACCAAGCCTGCTCAGCAGCACGGCGGTCATGCTGGAGGACCGAGACTACTACGGACATTTGATGGAAGACAGATTTGCCAAACGTAGCAGAATGACAAGATGGATAAGTGGTGCAGGGCAAAGTATGACTGTATTCTAGAAGCTAAATAATAGGACACCTACCAGTTTAATGTACCTTCATACTTCTAATCCAAGACATCTCAGTATGTGTAGCGTTATATACTTTCACACTTGGGTTCCTGTACAAATTCATGGATGTGCAGATCTGCAAAACGTATCAATTGGAAATTTGCATTTCACAAAGTAAAAAAAAAAAAAAAAAACCAAGTTCACAAAATATAGGGTGTCGACTAGATTAAAAGTAGATTTAACTACGCAGCGTGCATCGAGACATCCATACATTTGTAGGGATGGAAGGGAAGGGGCAGTGGAGTGCAAGGAAAGCTGAACGAAGGGTGTTTATCTAGCCAGAGGGGAGAAAAAAAAAAAAAAAAAAGACATTAACCCACAAACCCAAACCTTATGCTTTCTGTTCTAAACTTTAGCAAAGTTAGAGCAGAGGAAAGGAAACACGGTCCATCAATAATAGTGCAAATTGCCCTGAGCCCGGCAGCACCAGACGCCTCAAACCCAGAGCTGTCATCAGGTTGTGTAAGCAATCTGTCGCTAGGGTGAATACAACTTGTGTTTGTGCCGGGGAGAGCACAATGGCAAACGTGCTGCTCAAACTAAAAACGGTCTAATCTGCTGAAGCAGACAGTCGCTCGTGTCAAGTATAGGAACTAAACCCCTGTTGAGTATTAGTCAGTTAAACACAAACTTTGGTATTTCCAAGTCACCAAAACAACCCTATAAACGTACCGGTAAGCCCAGCTTTACAGAGTCCACAGGCTGGCGGAAGGGCCAAGAGAACTGGTGCTTCCAGAGAGACTTCATGACCACTTTGTGCAGGTACTGCAGCTGATTGGTTGAGCGGCCAGGCTTCTTGGGGTTGCTAACCTCAGGGGGAGGTGGGTTGATTTGCGGCGTGTGATTAAAAACACTGGATGTCATGGTGGGTCCCTCAAAGTCTTCGTACAATAGAGAGGGCTTGCGAATACGTTTTCCTGGTGTTCCCTCCACAGACTGGCCCATCATACCATGGCTTAAATTCAGAGGAGGCCTGCAGGCGGGAGAGAGTCTTCGGTCAGTGACAGTTTATCACGTCCTGCTGCTTTAATTCAACTGCACTTATGGATGGCAAACTGGGGGAGGACGTTGCAATATTAAAATCTCAGTGCAAAATGTGTGATAAGGCAAGGGACAAATAAAACAGCGGATTACAAGAACTAATTACTATACACCAGGCATGCCCAAGCTATGGCCCTCCAGCTGTTGTGAAACTACACATCTCAGCATGCCTTTCAATAGTTTTAGCATTCCCTAATAGCCAAACTGTGGCAAAGCATGCTGGGATGTGTAGTTTCAAAACAGCTGGAGGGCCATAGTTTGGAGAGGTCTGCTCTACCCAGTTGCATTCATTGGGCAGCATGGACAGTGTAATGGTTAGTGCCTCACAGCACGGAGGTCATGGGTTTATTTCCCACCATGGCCTTACTTAACTGTGCAGCGTTCCAATATTTTCCCTGTACAATGGGTTTCCTCCAGTTTCTCCTTCAACCCAAAAATATACTGGTAGGTTATTTGGCTCCTAACAAAATTACCCTAGAATGTCTGTGTGTGCATGTACATGTGGTAGGGAATATAGATTGTAAGCTCCACTGGGGCAGGGACTGATGTGAACCTTCAAATATTCTCTGTAAAGCGCTACGGAATATACGTGCACTATATAAAGGAACTGTTAAATAAATTCACTGATACGGCTGTAACACTGCTAGAACACTAAAGTTCTACCCATCTCTAGAGCAACACTGCCCCCAGTGGCCAAATTGACATCAAAGAGGTCACACAATGTAGGACACTCGGGTGACAAATCAGAATGCCACACAATTATACCATATGGACAAAGTGGATTTTAAACTTTGCATATGACATTTGTGGAGTAATGACTTTACTGCAGCAGGACTGCACCAATTAGTAGCTAGACCGAAACACTGGGTGATCCCAGATAAATCACTCTCCCAACTGCTCTGCCCAGGGATTTCCTATCCTTGTGCCAATTTATGCGTAAATAGATCAGGAAAAACAAAAAGGGTAGATCACAGTCCACAGGGTGACTCAGGACAACACAGATACTTGATGACTTAGATGAAGAGAAGTTTAACCTACATTCTATACAGGTGGATCACAGAAAGGTGCCCACCTAACAGTATCAAGTTACTAATACTGCAGCTGATCACCACATGCATGCCCCCACAGTGAAAGGGATCCTATTAAACCCTCTGACACATCACTCACCCAACCAGGAAGTGTTGACTCACCCTACCCAGCAATACGGCAAGACACAAACAGCGCTGTGTATACAGTGGTGACCTCACGCCTTGTGATCCCTTCATACATAAACATTACATCAACCTAACCTGCAGCATCCATGCATGGCACCAGCAGAGCACATACTAGTGAGGAAGATGTGGTTTAACTGGGCATCTACTATACACTACAGTAACAAAAACACTGTGCATGGCAAGGTCATAGAAACCGGTATCAGAGTTACTGAGACATTTACTGCACAGCAGTGGTGCAAAGGAAATGCTGGGTACCACAGTCTATAACTGGCTTGCAGGGGAATCCCAGTGTCACTCCTGTCTCATACAGGGCACATGGGGCAGTCAGTGAAAGGACACAAGAATCAGTTAGAAGATTAAAAGGCCAAATGTAAAGCTATATAATGCCCTTTAAAAGGCTCATAAACCTATAGGACACTATACATGTACTGCACAGATGGGAGGTTACAACAGCAGTGGGGCAATACTCCATTCAATCATGGTAACAACCTCCAAATAGACACAGGTTATCTCTAAACACATAGCAACAAACCCCAATAACTGGAAACGACATGTAACGGAGCGCTATAAAAGCGAGACAAACGCTGCTGCTAGGTAACCACTGGCACACTACCACCCCGGTACAGCTGCAGAGCAGGTGAGACATCCCAAGTAATGTCCCGGCTTTGGGGTATATGACTGGAACGAGCAGGGTTTCCCCCGATTGTTGCCTAGTAACATAGCGTCTCCTCCCCCCCCTGGGATATGAAAGTCTGGGCAGCCGGAAGAAGATGGCGGCGCCGCAGAGTTAGGAGGGCGCAGCTGGGTGACCCTCCGGGACAGCCCCAGCTAGCGCGCTCCGTGCGCCAATATGAGCGGTGGGAGAAGAGTCAGTACCGGCAACGGTGGTATAGGCAGTGACCGTGGCAGCCGGTGAACGAGGCTAGACGGATTGAAGTGGATTGTGTTTGGGGTGGTGGGGGTTGGTAGGGATGGAGACGCCATCTCCATGGAGGCAAGGCCGGGGAGAGGGGGGGTGACTGCGGGGGAGCCGGCGATTTGAATAGAAATGCGGTTTTACGCAACAATAACGGTATAGGAGTTGCGCAGGGAGGGTCCGCCAGGCACCGGTACCTTTTAAACGCCGGATTTAGGGCCGTCTCCATGCGGATGGATGCGGATTGTGTGGCCGCCCGCTCCGGGAGCGAGGGCGTAGCGGTCTCCTTGGTTCAAACCACCTCTGACTCTCCCCTTTCCAGCTCCTGCTCTCCGCTTCAGCGAAATGGCGCCTCAGCCACCGAGGCCGGTCTTATATAAATACAGCAGCAGTCGGCGATTGGTCGGAGCGAGACCGCCTCCTCTGGCGCCGTGGCGCTCCCATTGGCTGCCGCGCCCATCCATTAGGACGCCCTCCGCCCACTCGAAGAGAGACCCTCTCCCATTGGCCGCCAAGCCTCTCGTGATTCGGGCGCCCCCCGGCGGCAGAGAGGGGCACGGCCACTGCAGCAGCGAGCGAGGACGCGCCCTTTCCTTAGTGGGGCTCCAGACCAAGTGACTCAGCGCTGCCTCCACGTCACCCAGAGAAAGCCTCCGTCGTCATTGGCTGGCGCCAGGCAGAAATCGGCTGGCCCGTGATGTTCCATTGGCTGTCGCTAGGTAGCAGAGCTCAGACGGGGGCGGAGCCCCGGAGTGTCGCGTGACGTGGCCGTTGTTCTCGCTTCTCCTCTCTGGCGCCCCGAAGGAGACGGCGCCATCTTGTTGTACAGCTACAACGGTCTCTTCATGGGGGCCCGCCGCCATTTTGTGTCGCAGCCAACAATAAGTCCCCAGAACAGAAATAAACCACATAATAAAGCGCCCTTTCCACGTTCTCCCTTTCAGCCACCTCTCAGGCCCGGTCCACGCAGCTCAGTCACAGTCTCTAGCTCTTGCTGAGGTAATGGCCGAACCTCGGGCGGGAAGACGGGCTTCAGAAGCCTTCGAACCGCAAACAGACGTCGAACAATCACATTTTCGTTCCTCTTCGCCGGCTGCGGCGGGTTCTTTTCGCTCAGGGCGCTCCCAGAACTGCGCCCCGCGATTTGGCGCCTTTCCTTCGACGAATGAGCCGAATCCCGACAAACGGCGGCTCTGCACCGGTAAATCGGGGTGCGTTGAGTAAAAGGGTCCGAGTTCGTCCGGTTCCCGGTGCCGGAGGGTCTCTCCCTGTCCCCGCAGGCACACGCCGCCCCCGCCTGCTCAGAGCCGCCGCCATTTTGTTGTCAGGAGCTGAGGCAGCAGCGGCGCGCTGTGCTTCTCCTTCCTCTGGCTTCTCAGGCTCTCCCCCTGCTGCTGCCCGCTCTCCCGCAGCTTCTGGGACGCCCCGGCCCCCGGATGCGGGATCCTTTCCGCCACCTACTGGCGGCTACTGCGTTGTTATTATTTCCTCCTCTCTCTCCCTGCATCGCTCCTCACACACCTCCCCCCTCCTCTATGTACTAAGTGCACAGTCATTGCTGTAAAATGGCGGCCGGTCATTGTTCTGCGTGCCCTCCCCCACTCCCAGCTCTCCAAAATGAAAGGCGAAAGGAGAAATCGCCTCACGATCGCCCCCCCACCCCCCACCTTGTTTATAGCCTCAGTCGGTTTCATTAGTATCGTGGATAACGCGGGCATCACGCAGCACCTTTGCATACCATGTAGTCGGCACAGCCAGCCGGATAATCCTCCATTTTCCATATCAGGCTCACCTCCTGTACTGTACTGTGTAATAACTAATAAGGCAGAACATGCCAATGAATATGAGGCCATGTCTGGCACCGGTTGTAAATGTGGCTTTTTCGTTTTTATTTTATTTAGTATACTCTTTGAGCCCCTCCTGTTATATAATACCAGGTTCTCCTGACTCTGGGTGTACAATGGTGGATTGTTTGCAGGCTGCCTATGTCTCACAGAGGTTCCTTGTTGACTGTGTCAGACAGCGAGTATGGGTGTCACTGTCCTCTGAAGCGTGTCGACCTGAGGACGTACTGGTTGACAGCATTGTGTGCATCGACGCTATCGTTTTAAAATCATTTTTTTTTTTTTACTGGAAATCACTTGCCAGCGTTACATACTGTTTTAGCTGGTGATGCCGTAGTATTTTCCCAGGATACTTCTTGTTTCCGAACGTTTTAGTGTACACAAAGGCATATATCAATAAGCGTGGCCGTGCCACTTTCATCGACAATCCTGATAATGGCTGATATTATTATTATTTTTTTTACATGTTATTTTCGCTATGTATATAGGGACAGTGCTATCAATAAATTATGGTTCCTGTGGATTAGTTCCCTGCACATGGAGGAATGTTTCAATAGACTCCTCAATCTCTGACATGGGGCCTGATTGAGAGTTGATTGGTGATCTGCAAAGTTGCAGATTACTTGGGGGCTGATTCAGACCCATTCGATAGGGTCCAAATTCGTCTGTTGATGTTTGGGGTTTGCGCATGCGCAAATATATGTGCAAGCGCAAACCCTGGAAGCAAACGGTACTTATGTAATATCTGGGCACCCGATTTTTTGATTGTATGCCTTAACTTAAGGCATACAATCAGATGCGATAGACCCGATTTTTTCAGAAAAATCGGGTCGATCCCATTGCATGCGACCAAATCGCATGCAATGCGATCGACGCGATTTTTACATTGGATTCAATGTTAAATGGTCCCTGAGACCCGATTTTACATTGGGTCCAATATTAAATGCCCCCCAGACCCCTTTTTTTTATTGTATACCCACCCTGTTCATACCCCCACTATGCAAGTGGGCATGGAGTTGATTTTATATAGTGTGGCGAGCGCAGTGAGCCACCGAGCCCGAAGCGTGGCGAGCGGACGCGGATTACTTAACATGTATTCAGCGGCCCCTCACTGCGCTCGCCACGCTTTGGGCTCGGTGGCTCGCTGCGCTTGCCACACTATATAAAATCAACTCCTTTCCCACTTGGATAGTGGGGGTATGAACAGGGTGGGTATACAATAAAAAATGGGGTCTGGGGGACATTTAACATTGGACCCAATGTAAAATTCGGTCTCAGGGACCATTTAACATTGAATCCAATGTAAAAATTGTGTCGATCGCATTGCATCGCATGCGATTTGGTTGCATGCGATGCGATCGACCCGATTTTTCCGACCCGATCAAAAAATCGGGCACCCAGATAATACATAAGTACCAAGCAAACTGCTTTGGCGAGTTTCACACTCACCGGGCCATTCGTTACGGGAAGGGAGGGGTGGGCGCAGTGGTTTGCCCAGCGCTTCATGCCCTCAAAAATGGTGGCTGCGCCCATGAAAATGATGGGCGTTTCCCTGCAAACACAGGCGGGCTCGGCCAGGCGGCTGACTTCACATGCTGTCAGCGCCCACCCCGAATTCAGACATCTATGGCCAATATAAAAGTCAGCCTTAACTGACTGCTATTAGAAAACAGAAGAAAAATAATTCGATGGTGAGCAACCATCAAATGATTCTTCTTCCATTCGGTCACATGAGAATGGATGTATAGCTAGCGATCGGACTCCTTGGGGGGGGGGTGTTGTCGTTTATACGTTCGCTAGACTCGAGTATTCACAGCCTAGCAAACAGGTATGAATCAGGCCCTTCGATAAGATAGCAGTAGTGTGGCCAATCCCGGGATCGGGATCGGCGGGATCCCGGGATTTGGCCTAAAAAAGTCCGGGATTTCAATCCCGGGATTGGAGAATCCAATCCCGGGATTTCGGGATTAGACTGCGCATGCGCAGTCTAATGCCGGGCAGCGTCTGAGCACTCGCTCAGACGCTGCCCGGCTGTTCCCATAAACTGACCCGGCGTGCGGCCTGCGTAGCGTGACAGTAGAGGTCACGCTGCGCAGGCCACACGTCACCAGTGACCGCCTACCCGCCGGACTGCCTCCGCCTGCCCGCCTCTTCTCTGCCGCCCGCCAGCCTGCCTCCGCCCGCCCACCTGCCTGCTGTCTTCGATGGAGGTGCACTTGCCGGGAGGCACCGTGCACCTCCAAACCCACTCCTGGCCGCCCGCCCGCTCCCTTATGTAAGTAGATGTGCGGGTCGGCTGGGGTGGGTCCAATGCTAATAATGGGCTTTTTGGTTTGGATGCCGATCCCGGGATTGAGCATTTTTCAATCCCGGATCCCGGGATTGAAAAAATGCCCCGGGATTGGCATCCCTAGATAGCAGCTGCCCAGACAGAATATCCGTCACATGCAAATCTGCGAATGGATCATAAACGCTGTAACCTCGCAAATCCATACACGGTTCCCAAACCATTGATAGTATTTAGTAGTCTCTGCAAATGTGAATAAGTCTGAGGTTTCCACTGATTGGGGACCGAGACAGGCTGATCGAGGCCAGTGCTGAAGTCACAGACCCTCTCTGAAAGCACCTGGGCACGCCTGCGTTTTTCTGACACACCCAGAAAGCGTTGGGTTACCACCCCCAAACCTCAGTCAACCTCTGTCCACTCTGCGTTTACAATCTATATGCATTTTCTGTCACTGATCGGGCTTGCGCACGTGCGGTGCGTACGGTATGCATGTGCAGTCCTTCGATAATTGCTCTATTTGAGAGCTCTCTAAATAGCGATACACTCTGAATCAGTCCCATAGTTTCAGATACTTGTATACGGTATCTGCGCTCTCCACTGTAAATGCACACATACGCATAAAGCAGCTACAGTAATTTGAGGGTAGAGACAGCCTCCAAAAAAGCTTCCCTTTTTGAAGCTTTTGAATATGCGCCAGACTGCAGTCCCCATTGGGAACAGCATGGACGGTATCCTGAAGCGATAATTAGCTTTTTATAGGAAATTTCTGTAGTGTATCCTGCATTTGGCTGTTATGTAATCCCAAAACTAAAATCATGCAGAAGATGCAGGTTTATGATTTTAAGTAAAAAAAAAAAAAAAAAGGTAATTGATATATACTGTATATATGTATATGTGTGTGTGTGTTTAGAGAGAGAGAGAGCAAATAACAGAAGGTGTGGACCCTGTATTGTGCTAGTGATTAATATGCAGCACTTCCAATAAATCCCTCCAGAATAAAACACAACAGAAATATTATCGGCGTGCGCAAGGCCCATATATATGGTACCACCCAACACAAATGAATGAATATAAATTAATTACGGTACTTATGTATTATCACGGCGCCGGCACGCGCAATGTAGTTAGAGCTACGTAGTCAGCGTCAGCCAGCGTAGTCGTAGTAAGGCAGAGTAGTCTGCCGGCGTCCACTGGGTCGGGTGCGCTGGCAGGCGCTGGAACAGCATCGGAGGATGCGCTTCACATACAGCGCCGGGAACCGCCAGATCCCCAACCCTGGCGGACACCGGAAGAGAGGGGCTCCATGTTAGTTGAACGCGTAAGCGTCTCATACGCACGAGCGTCTCCGACCAGACAGGGTTAGAGGGTATGGCGCACGTGCGTCTCGTGCACAAGAGTGTCCCAGACCGGACAGGGTTAGGGGGTGTGGCGTACTTGCGTCTCGTGCACAAAAAATTATGCATTTGCCAGTGCTCCATGTCAAATTATGGCAAACGCTTCACATGATTACTTCACATGTATTTCGTGTCCCCTCACGGGCTCGCTCTGCTCGCCAAGCTTTGGACTCGTTTTTCGAGTCCGCTCGCTGCGCTCGCCACACTTTTTAAAATAAACTCCACGCCGACGTGGATAGTGGGGCTAAAAACAGGTTGGGAGGACGCGTAATACGTCCGCTCGCCGCGCTTCAGGCTTACGTGGATAGTGGGGGTGTATAAAGAAAACATTCACACCTGGCTTATAATCCATCTGAAACAGTAATGAGGACGTGTTAACTGGTAACTGGATTTTAGTGAACAATAAAGAAGAAAGAAGAAAACCAATGAACAATGTTCAGAGTTAGTGCGTGTAAAATGCGCAGTAAAGCGTTCTCTGCATCAAGGGTTTTGACCATATAAACTCCTGCAGGTAGGAGTCAAGGTATTGACACGCAGTGCCCCTCTGTCTCTTGTTCCTCCATTTGCATGAGCCCCAGAGCCTTTCAAATTTTGGGTATGAACCCCAATGTCTGGATCCACGAAATTGTAGAGGTGGTTGACGTGCGCATGATGGTATCCTACCTGCTCAAGTTGTTGTGTGTTTTACGTGCGCCAACAGTCTGAGTATATGGTGGTACCGGTTCAATATGCGTTTGGATGGGGTCAGGGTGCTGGTGTCACGGCTGGCCACTGGTGTTATGAAACATTCACTTGTCTCACCGGATATGCCAACAAAGAGCCACTGCTAAGGTAGGACGCATCCAACATGATTCTTGCGCTGGACAAATAGACTTTTGTCAACCTCTACGATTTTGCCGGGTTCGTCAAATCAAGGGTGTAGGCATCAAATTGTTATAAAAAATGGTGGTTTTGGTTGATCATTTTCGGTGTCGCTCACAAAATGAAATGCTTGTAAGCTCCTCTGCCAACGAAAAAATAAAACGCAGAAGGGTCAGAAACGTGATGCGACAGCCGTGAAACCAATATGCCACACGGAGACTGACCTTCTTTCTGCATGTTTTAATGTGGCAGCACCACATACACTCCTTTATGCTCAAACGCATTGGGTGTCCATTGAGACAGGTTTGCGTCTGTGGCAGCAAGTGGTGCTCTTAAAAAAATGCCACGACTCCTCCTCCATCTGCGGCAGGTTAAATATTGTCAGTGGTTCAGCAGCCATTCCAAATTAACTTTAACAAGGAGCTTCAGAAATACAGCCGCAGTCACTTCACCTTCGCCTCTGACTGACTGCGTAAGCGTTCTGACTGACTAGGCTGAGTGCGTAAAACTCCGCTAGCTCTGCTTCAAATCAACAGAAATACAGCTGCAGTCACAGTCGCTTCACCTCTGACTGACTACGCTGACCCGCTGAATGGACACTACGCTGACTACCTAACTTGACAGTACAACTACGCTGACACTACAGGCTGTCACACGTAGCCGCGACGGAGCGCGGCGGGTACAGTACTCACCCGTCCGCGCCCGCCGCCGGCTAGCGTGTGCAGGTCTCGGTCTGCGGTGTGCGGGTAGCAGCAGCTCCAGGTGGGGATGGCAGCAGGGGAGCGTCGGGTAGCGGCGTCCTTGCAGATAGCGGCGATGGGAGGCCGGCGTCGCCATCTTGGTTAAGGGCAGGAGACAGATTGGCCCAGAGTGGAGGTTCCCTCCTCTTCCTGCACTGACAGCCAATGGCAGCCGCCCCCTGGGGATATAGGGGATCTGCCTAGGCTGATCAGTGTCAGTGCAATGAGTCTTTGGAGTCATTCACAACTCCTAGCTGATTCCCGGATCCTGGCTCTTTCTCTCCTGACTCTGGTGCCTTGCTCCCTGCATCTTTCTACAAGGAAGTTTTCACCTGACACCAATGCTGCAAGTCCTACCTAGTGCTTGTTCCTGCTTGTGTTCCAGAATTACCCTGCTCAGCTTTCCGCTGTCCTCCTTCATTCAACTCAGTCATTCCATCATCTTTCAGTCATCCGGATCCATTTCTTCTATCATCAAATCAACCTCTTTCCGGATCTTCCTCTATGTACTCTGGCTCATCAAGTATACGTTTCCAGATTTACCTGCCCGTTGTTAGTATTGTGCTGGACTCTATTTAAGTTATCCAACTGTCACTTAAAGAAGTATTTGAGTGAAGTTTATCATTTATGAAATCCGTTATTAAACCGGCACGTTTCAATCCTACTCCTCCTGGTCCGTCTCCAGTTCCTGTGCACCACACGACTCCATCCAGCCCTTTAGCCGTGACAGTTTGCACTGACCCGATGGAATCGGGTGAAGCACAGGCCTCCATGACGGATGTTCTTCAAGGCATCATGGCTCGCTTGGAACAAGTAGAGGCTACCCAGCGTCAATTGGCTCAATTTCTCCAGACCTTGTCACCACCTCAGGCGGCTCCCTCAGTTTCGGCAGCACCTACCTCCGGAGCTTCGCCTCTGCTGCTCCTCCGGGCCCAGCTGCTCCTCACCATCTGCAGCTGTCAACCCCCAGTAAATATGACGGGTCCCCAAGGGGGTGTCGAGGATTCCTGAATCAATGTGACGTCCATTTTACCCTCCAGCCTTCCAATTTCCCCTCTCCCAAGACTCGAGTGGCTTACATCGTGTCCCTACTGGCGGGTCCAGCCCTGGAGTGGGTGTCCCCCCTCTGGGAGCGTGCGGATCCCATCCTCAACAACTATGAAGAATTTGTGGCTTCCTTCCGTCGCATCTTCGACGAGCCTGGCAGAGTGTCCTCCGCAGCCACGGAGATCCTAAGAATTCGTCAGGGCAGTCGTGCAGTGGGACAGTATGTTGTACAATTTCAAACCCTGGCTTCCGAACTCAGATGGAACGAAGAGGCTCTCGTCTCTGCCTTCTGGAACGGCCTAGCCGGCCGCATCAAGGACGAGTTAGCAACTCGCGATTCTCCTTCCACCCTGGCTGAACTCATTTCATTATGTAACAAGGTCGATCTGCGACTCCAAGAACGCCAACTTGAGAGGAACCGCTCTGATCGCCTTCGCCCTCGATTCCCTTCCAATGTCGCACCAGCTTCCAGACCAACCCCGCCTCCTGCGGTGTCAACAGATGAGCCCATGCAAATTAACCGCTCCCGAAGACGGCGAGAGAATCTGTGCATGTACTGTGGCTCCTCAGCTCACCTATTGGCTTCCTGCCCGCTGCGGCCGGGATACGACCGCTCCTAATCTCCCCGAGGGAGGTCCGATTAGGAGTCTTGCTTCCATCTCCCTCTTCTTCTGATTCCACCATTCCGGTTACCCTTGTGTGTCCCCAAGGGAGAAAAAGAGTTCAGGCCCTATTGGACTCTGGAGCAGCGGGAAACTTCCTTTCGTCTTCTTTTGTCACCCAACATGCCCTGCCGGTACAACCCCTGGATCATTCACTGGTCCTCACTGCAGTGGATGGGAGTCGAATTCGTAGTGGACAAATCACCCATCAGACCACCCCTGTGACACTGCTCATAGGAGCTCTACATCAAGAGACCCTCGAATTCTTCATTCTTCCACAGTCCTCACATCCAATGGTCCTGGGCCTTCCCTGGCTCTCTAAACATAACCCACACATCGATTGGACCAATATGGAGGTCAAGGCCTGGGGAACAGATTGCCAGTCTACCTGCATTCCTCAGATCCTTCCGGTCTACCAGACCCATCCACAACGTGAGGATAACTGTCCTTCATCCTCTGCAGCTCCACCCTTGTCTATACCTGCACCATACCGTTCATTTACAGATGTCTTCAGTAAAGGAGGTGCCGACACCCTGCCTCCTCACCGTCCTTGGGACTGCCCGATAGAACTGGTGGCCAGGAAATTCCCTCCTCGTGGCCGCATCTATCCCCTGTCACTACCCGAGACTGAGGCCATGTCCTCGTACATTCAAGAGAACTTAAACAAAGGTTTCATTCGACCATCTACTTCTCCGGCCGGGGCCGGGTTTTTCTTTGTGAAAAAGAAGGATGGCGGTCTTCGGCCATGTATCGACTATAGGGGCCTGAACGACATCACCATTAAAAACCGCTATCCCTTACCCCTTATCGCAGAACTATTCGACAAGATCAGAGGGGCGGCAATCTTTACTAAATTGGACCTGCGAGGGGCCTACAATTTGATCCGGATCCGTCCAGGTGACGAATGGAAGACGGCTTTTAATACGCGCAACGGTCGCTATGAATACCTGGTGATGCCCTTCGGCCTTTGTAACGCCCCCGCCGTCTTCCAACAGTTTGTAAATGATATCTTTCGGGACTTACTGTACCACTCCATCGTAGTCTATCTAGACGATATACTCATCTTCTCTCCAAATCTTCAACTTCACAGACAGACAGTGTCCGAAGTCCTACGACGTCTTCGCCAAAATCAACTGTTCTGCAAGTTGGAGAAGTGCGTTTTTGAGGTCACGTCCATTCCATTCTTGGGTCACATTCTCTCCGCCACCGGGATAGAGATGGACCCAGAGAAGGTGAGAGCCATCCAAGACTGGGCAGCCCCCACAACGCTCAAAGGAATTCAGAGATTCCTAGGGTTCTCAAACTATTACCGGCGATTTATCCGGAACTTCTCTACTATCGCTGCCCCCCTCACTGCTCTCACTTGCAAAGGAGCCGATCCAAGCCGATGGTCGCCAGAAGCATCCTCTGCCTTCCAGCAGTTAAAAAGAGCATTCGTGACGGCACCAATCCTCCTCCAACCAGACCTCGACGGGCCCTTCATTCTCGAGGTGGACGCATCCTCAGAAGGGATCGGGGCCATCTTGTCACAAAAAGGTGAGGATCAAGAATTACACCCTTGTGCCTTCCTCTCCAAAAAATTCCTTCCGGCAGAGAAGAATTACCCCATCGGGGAACAGGAGTTGCTTGCAGTCAAAACTGCGTTAGAGGAGTGGCGATACCTTCTGGAGGGGGCACGGCATAAGATCACCGTGTATTCAGACCACAACAATCTGTCCTTTCTTAAACAGGCTCAGTGCCTTACTGCCCGCCAAGCCCGTTGGGCCATGTTTTTTGAACGCTTTGATTTCCAAATTAAATTCCGACCTGGAACCACGAATACTAAGGCGGACGCTCTATCCCGCTCCTTTGAGACGACCTCTGACCTAGAGACACCTCCTCGTCCAATCCTCGATCCGGTGGTCTTCGCCCAAGTCACCATACAGCCATCTCCTCCTCCAGGTAAAACGTTCGTTCCCCCCGAACTCCGCAAGAAAATATTGACATGGGCACATTCTTCCCGCTTCGCAGGGCACGCAGGAGCACAAAAGACCTTGATGTTCCTGTCACGTTCTTATTGGTGGCCAACCATCCGCCACGACGTAACCAACTTCGTCGTCTCTTGTGTAAGATGTGCTCAGCATAAGGTGCCCAGAACAACTCCCGCTGGTCCTCTCCGCCCTCTAACCATTCCCACAGAACCATGGACCCATCTGTCAATGGACTTCATTTGCGAACTACCTCCTTCAAAGGGTCATACTGCAATCTGGGTAGTGGTTGACCGATTCTCTAAAATGGTCCATTTTTTCCCAGTACTGGCCCAGCTATTTATCTCAACCATTTTTAAACTCCACGGACTGCCCAAAGAGATTGTATCCGACCGCGGAGTACAGTTCATTGCAAAGTTCTGGAGAGCTCTCTGTGCCGCGGTACAGGTCAAACTCAAGTTTTCCACTGCCTTTCATCCCCAGGCCAATGGCCAGACAGAACGGGTGAATCAAGATTTGGAGGCCTTTATCCGACTGTTTGTCTCGTCTTCCCAAGATGACTGGGTGGATCTTCTCCCGTGGGCAGAATATATGCATAACAACTCCTATCACTCTTCCTCCGGAACCACCCCCTTCTTTACAGTATTCGGCAAACATCCACGATCTCCGGATTTCTCAGAATTATCCTCTCCCGAAGTTCCTGCAGCAACCACTTCATTACAACGCTTCGCTAAGATCTGGTCGGATGTCCACACCGCTCTTCTTAAATCTTCCGCCCGATACAAGAGGATGGCAGACAGGAAAAGAAGGGCAGCGCCCAGATTGAAAGTCGGAGACCGGGTATGGCTGTCTACCCGCCATACACGCCTCCGTCTGCCCTCTATGAAGCTGGCTCCCCGGTTCATTGGGCCGTACCCTATCATCCAAGTCATTAATCCGGTCGCTTATAGACTTCAACTTCCTCCTTCCCTAAGGATTTCGAATTCCTTCCATGTGTCCCTCCTCAAGCCTTTAAGGTTGAACTCTTATCAAAAGAAGATTCCCAAACCGCCCAAGATTAACTCCGAGAGTGGGGCTGAATTCGAGGTAAGACGCATTATAGCCTCTCGCTGCCGCAATTCTCGTACCCAGTATCTGGTGGAATGGGTTGGGTTTGGTCCCGAAGAGAACTCTTGGGTGGATTCCATTGATTTGCATGCTCCGAGACTGATAAAGCAATTTCTCCAGAGAAATCCTCACAAGGCCCATAGGCGCCCTGGGGTCACCCTGAAAAGGGGGGGTACTGTCACACGTAGCCGCGACGGAGCGCGGCGGGTACAGTACTCACCCGTCCGCGCCCGCCGCCGGCTAGCGTGTGCAGGTCTCGGTCTGCGGTGTGCGGGTAGCAGCAGCTCCAGGTGGGGATGGCAGCAGGGGGAGCGTCGGGTAGCGGCGTCCTTGCAGATAGCGGCGCCGGGAGGCCGGCGTCGCCATCTTGGTTAAGGGCAGGAGACAGATTGGCCCAGAGTGGAGGTTCCCTCCTCTTCCTGCACTGACAGCCAATGGCAGCCGCCCCCTGGGGATATAGGGGATCTGCCTAGGCTGATCAGTGTCAGTGCAATGAGTCTTTGGAGTCATTCACAACTCCAAGCTGATTCCCGGATCCTGGCTCTTTCTCTCCTGACTCTGGTGCCTTGCTCCCTGCATCTTTCTACAAGGAAGTTTTCTCCTGACACCAATGCTGCAAGTCCTACCTAGTGCTTGTTCCTGCTTGTGTCCCAGAATTACCCTGCTCAGATTTCCGCTGTCCTCCTTCATTCAACTCAGTCATTCCATCATCTTTCAGTCATCCGGATCCATTTCTTCTATCATCAAATCAACCTCTTTCCGGATCTTCCTCTATGTACTCTGGCTCATCAAGTATACATTTCCAGATTTACCTGCCCGTTGTTAGTATTGTGCTGGACTCTATTTAAGTTATCCAACTGTCACTTAAAGAAGTATTTGAGTGAAGTTTATCATTTATGAAATCCGTTATTAAACCGGCACGTTTCAATCCTACTCCTCCTGGTCCGTCTCCAGTTCCTGTGCACCACACGACTCCATCCAGCCCTTTAGCCGTGACACAGGCGCTGTGATAATACACAAGTAACTGCGGTCGCCGTGCTGAAGGGACACTACACTGAATAGGACAGTATGTAAAGTACTTAATGGGCACCTTAATAATACACAACATAATACATAATTAAAATGTGTGAATCACTCTTCATGTGTCCAACGATGCACAATCCGTTGTAGGAAATAGCCTTTTATTTAGAAAGATACCCAATGCATTTCATCAGAACAACTTCATAGGGGCATAACTGGGGGTGGTACACAAAGAAAGAAGGGACTATAAGTATATAAAAAAAATGTAAACACATTTAAAACATTTTGTACAGGATAATGCATATTACATACCAAATCATGGATTGCAAAATTTAGATCCAGACATCAGAAAGAGTATAGAAAAAAAATCTAAAAAAAATAAATATATATATATATATATATATATATATATACATTTGTCATTAATAAGATCTTCACAAACAGGGGAGTAAGCAAGCTAGTATGCAATCCAATCCAAAGAAGCATGTATCAAAGAAGCCAATAAAATACTCTATGATGGTTCATGTATGAAGAACTAATAAGGAACCCCACTGCAAAATTCCAAAATCACCTACACCACCTACTCCTTGAAGCTATAAATAATCATATTATTAGTCATTGATTACTTCTATATTACATTTCATCTGACTCCTTCATTCTACCATTTATTGTCAAAACTCTGGAGTTTGATTATCGCTGAGCAAATTTGCAGCAGCCAGTGATCAGGTAGAGGCTGCCCCGCTATAGGGTAATCCCGCCTTACGAATGAATGTGCATGCTGTGCGAATAGATTTGTACGGCTAGTGAAAATGTCCAAATTCTTTATTAGATGCTCATCATCGAATGATTTTTCCACTGGACATCAGTCATCTTAAGCTTGGAGTAGCCAGAGACTCCGCAGCTGTGATGAAAAAAGCCTGATCGAGGCCAGAGCTAATTCGCACAGCAGTGATCAGGTCTAAATCAGACCCCATTTTCATTAACCCGGATCGATCTGAAAGGGGTCTTCATTTTCTCTACGTTCAAAGGCAATAAACACCAGTGTGTCTAAAATTTTGCAGGTTTTTGTAATACTTTCATAAGCCTAAAACCCGTGTGTTTTTTTTTTGGGGGGGGGGGGGGGGGATATGTGAACATCAACCTGGGTCCGGCTTATTAATATTATCGTTTATTTATATGGCACCACAAGGGTCACGTAGCGCCTAGCAATACATAATTCAGAAGAAAAAAAAAACAGATTACAGTACAAGACAATTTAGGACAAGTACATGGTAACTAAAGAGAGTTACATCAGGGGACAGGACACTGAATCAATTTTTTGTTTTGCAGAGATATAAATATTCGATACTTATATGTTAGTTGGGTGCCCACTAAGCTATTTGCTCAGTGGGGTATTCTGCGTAGGGAAATCCCATCGCATCGCATGGACCATTTTAAGGGCTGTTCGATGCGATGCTCCTATGTTATTTATTCAAAGCTCTCTTAGCCCCGGGGGGATCGCATCGCACCTCCCGCAAAATCCCATGCGATGCGATTTTATAGGGTGTACAATGCCATGACATTAGGTATACAATAATAGAATTGTATGACACACAATGATGTTTTAGGCACCCCCCACTATCCACGCCACCCCGAAGCGTGGCGAACGGCAGTGGAATGCGTCCTCCGACCTTTTCATACCCCCACTATCCACGTCGGTGTGGAGTTGATTTTATATAGCCTGAAGCGTGGCGAGCGGACGCGGATTACTTTACATGTATTTCGCGTCCGCTCGCCACGCTTCGGGCTCGGTGGCTCGCTGCGCTCGACACACTATATAAAATCAACTCCATGCCGACGTGGATAGTGGGGGTATGAAAAGGTCGGAGGACACGTTCCGCTGCGCTCGCCACGCTTCTGGGTGGGGTGCTTAAAACATCATTGTATGTCATACAATGCTATTATTGTATACCTAATGTCATGGCATTGTACACCCTATAAAATCGCATCGCATCCCATGAGATTTTGCGGGAGGTGCGATGCAATCCCCCGGGGCTAAGAGAGCAGTGAATAAATTACATAGGAAAATCGCATCGCACTGCATGCCCCTTAAAATGGCCCATGCGATGTGATTTCCCTAAGTAACCGTACGTATGCTAATTGGGTGCCCAACTAACATATAAGTACCAAATATTCTAAGCACATGAGGAGAGAGGGCCCTGCTCATAACCTTACATTCTAAAGGGGAGAGGCAGACAGACATGAATGACACAGCAGGGATAGAAATGAGCAGAAAAAGTTTTTATGGTAACGAAACGCGTTGACATCTTCCACCTTCTACGTCACGTCTTGAGCTTCTGTTCCTGTTTTTGCACACAGTTAACTCCCACCGCTTACTAACAGCCGTCTGCCACCAACCACCAGTCTCATCATCCGGCTCACCGGCTGTCCTGCATCCTGGTCTTGCTTTAGGTGTTCTGCTTATCAGCGGAGAGACACTTGAGCTTATTAACCCATTAACTTCTGGCGCTATGTACTAACCTTATTGGCACTAGCCAGTATAATTATTAAAGTGGGACAATACTGCAATATATACGTTTGGAACCATATCCTCCACTAATTTCTAAATTCTGACATGACTTTTTATTGTGATTGTATGTGATTACTATGTATGTTGTATTAATTTTGAATATAAATTTGTTTATATGATCAGTGTGTCCGTTGTATTTGTGGGCAGTGTTCATCACTCAGTAATTTAAATTCACTCACTAAGCAGCGCAATGTGTCAATAAATTTCTAGCTAATCGCTGGACTAAGTCACTGTTTGGCCTCACGCATTCACGCTATGATCCATATGAATGTGCAGAATTCACACAACAGCGATCAGGTCGAATACACCCGCTTAGTACACAGCAACAATTTATAAAATAACATAAATTGCAGTTCCGACATCATGTTTTGAGAAAAACGCAAAAACTACTTCCTTTTTAGTTTCACTTGAGTCGGTGATCAGTGCCCTACTTATTCCCCTAACTGTCTGAATAGATGAGATTGGGGTCAGTACAAAGATAGCTAATTGGCCATTGCATACCTAAATAGATTCCTTTTAAAACCAAACTTGTAACTAATCTACAATTCAATGGTTTAGTCTTGCATTTTTTTCAACCTGTTTGGGTTAACCAGACAAGGAGATCTGATTTTTGTTGGAATGCTTATTTTTACAGAACCTCACAAATATATTTGTAGTCCTATGCAGTCAGTCTTATTTGGTGCTACTGACTACAATGATGTGGAGTTTAATGTGGTATAGGTATCACACTAAAATAACATTTAAAAAATAATCTTTGTGGTCCCAAACACTGGTGGCGGTTTAGAAAAAGCAGAGAGATCATTTAGAATTATTGGTTTAAGCAGAGTTGTTCTAAAGATAGGAATACAAAAAAAAGGCCACTGGGTTAATTGCTTGGAAAATCTCAAATGTACCCACATAATTAGGTGCATGATGAGTAATTATACTACTGTAGGTGAGCAAAGTTTTTTGGTACTTGTTTCCTAGCACGGCCACAATCGCGGGCATCGTGTGTCATTTTTAGTGGTATACGACGCGACCGACGCGATGCCCCCGATTTTCTCATTGAAATGCATTGAAAATAGTCAAAATCGCGTCGGTCGCGTCGTATGCGGCTAAAAAAGCCTTAAATGGTCCAGACGCGATGCCCACGATTTCCCCATAGGAAACAATGTTAAATGGCTCAATGAACCCGCGATGGCCCCGATTTCTCATAGGGAACAATGTTAAATACCTAAATTTCACAAAATCATCATAGGGAACAATGGTAAATGGGCCAGAAAGCCCCAAAAACACCCCTGAACAGTGAAATGTCCCCCCAAAAGTATTTTACGCCACCCCACGATCAACGCGAACCCGAAGCGTGGCGAGCGTAGCGAGCCCGCGAGGGGCGGCGGTACGCGTCCTCCGACCTTTTCATACCCCCACTATCCACGTCGGCGTGGAGTTGAGAATAGAATAGTGTAGCGAGCCACCGAGCCCGAAGCGTGGCGAGGGGACGCGGATACCTTCACAGGTAAACGCGTCCCTTCGCGGGCTTCACAGGTATCCGCGTGCGCTCGCCACGCTTCGGGCTCGGTGGCTCGCTTCGCTCGCCACACTATTCTATTCTCAACTCCACGCCGACGTGGATAGTGGGGGTATGAAAAGGTCGGAGGACGCGTACCGCCGCCCCTCGCGGGCTCGCTGCGCTCGCCACGCTTCGGGTTCGCGTTGATTGTGGGGTGCCGTAAAATACTTTTGGGTGGACATTTCACTGTTCAGGGGTGTTTTGGGGGTTTATGGCCCATTTAACATTGTTCCCTATGATGATTTGGGTAAATTGACCCATTTAACATTGTTTCCTATGGGAAATCGGGGGCATCGCGGCTAAATTGAGGCATTTAACATTGTTCCCTATGGGGAAATCGCGGGCATCGCGTCGCGACCATCGCACCCGATTTTTTAGTGCTTGCGATGGCCGCGATGCCCCCGATTTTTCCTCACGATGCCCACGATCATGATCGTTGTGGCCGTGCTAGGAAACAAGTACCAGTTTTTTTTTTTTCCCATAAAATTTTCTTGAGTAGTCCAGAAATGTCAAAAGTTAACTTAAATAATCTTCAGCTGGTATTTCAGGTGGAAGTAGAGATCATTTTGGAATAGAACAACAAATCATGTACAATTTGTGCAGGATTTAAACAAAGCAGCTCGGGGCACAGAGCAAGTTTCACCACCACTTGAACAATGTAAGACAAAAGAGTAGGAGAAGTGTTAGGGAATCGCACTTACACTATTTTAAGCAAAACTTTCTCCACAATCTGGGATATGTCCAGGATGCTGTTAGTTCACTGTATACTCTTTAAACGCCTTCTAAAGAAGAAAGAGACATCGTGCAGCACCTTTGTTTGCAGGGGGGTACAATTTATTTATAAAAACGCACTCACAAAGGTAGGGTAAAAACAGGCATATAATTCACCAGCCGGTGATACAAGATAGGGAGGAGCTCACCACACCACCACTTTGATTCCGATTTGGATGCCGATCAAGGAAAAATTATTTTCTCAGCAGGAACTTTAGATAGCGGTGATCAGATAGGAAGGTCCTCCCAAGTAAAGCGATTCTGTCCTCCAGCCACGGGTACAGTTGCTCAATGCATTTCAGACCTTCTGGTCCTTCATCAGGAGAATACTGTAGCCCATGGCTGGAGCTGTTTAAATAGCAAAGAAAGGCGCAAAATCCCGGCGTCCTGTATGCTGACCGGAACCGGAAGCGCGTCATACATCTGCTCTCCGGATGTTTGCGTGTCATTGATACAGGAAGCATGCGTTGCATATAGTGGATGTTAGCGCCAAGCAGACGCTGAGGTCTGTTGGCGCTCCAGCTACAGGAAGCATGCGTGTCAACTGGATATGATATCCTATGGGCAACAAAATCAATATAAACATAAAGAGTTCATATAGTCCATTTCTTTCTGTCTCCTTTGAATTAGACGGGACCAATCCAGGTTTTTAAAGTGCTGATGCTTGAGAGACATATTCTTCCATTGCATTTAATAGTCCTGATTCAGTGTCCATAGCAGCAATATCATAGTACTAATACAAAAGAAGGATGATAAAAATGGAATTAGAATATCATTTAAAAACAGAAAAATTCCACAATGAATGAATATATTAAAAATATATAAAAACTATAAGAACCATTTTATCTCAAAGTCACCATTAAGGCCATTAGGTACCAAGGTTTTCAATTTAAAAATCCATTTCATTTCCATTTGTGCAAGTTTAGTTTCAATGTTTTTATTCCGCCAAGTGGATATCACTTGTTCCAACGCTCCAAATGATTTTAATTCACACTCATTTCAATTGTGGACATTTTTTAAATGGGCAGAAAGAGTATGGGTTAAAAGCCCTTTTCTGATATTGTATACATGTTCTGCAAGGCGTGTCTTCAGATTTCTAGTGGTTTTACCCACATAGAACAGTCCACACTTACATTCAATAAAATAAATAACGTTCTTGGAGTTGCACGTGATGAATTCATTAATTTTAAAACCTATGCCATTAATGGTGACTTCTTTGACTTTACTTGGTCCTTTTACAGTCCTGCATGCGAGACACATGCCGCACCTGGGAAAACCCTTAGTGCGGTCACTGGTTCTGGGGATGACCTCTAAGCAGCTTTTGACTAGCTTATCTTTGAGGGAGGGTGCTTTTCTATAATTAAAGCCAGGGTATTTTGGAAGCTGGTTCCCAATCACAGGATCATTCTTCAGAATTTTCCAATTCCTTTTAATGATCTTCTCAATCTTTTTGAATTCAGGGTTATAATCAGTTATAAAGGACCATTCATTGTTTTTCTGGTCCTTTTCTTTTATCTTTTAATAGGTCCCCTCTGTCGACAAGATCCACTTTTGTTTTTGCCAGTGTTAGATCTTTCTCCTCATAACCCTTTATCATAAAGCGGTTAGACATATCTTTTATCTGTTCTTCATAGACTGCTTTTTCAGTGCAATTACGTTTGACTCATAAAAATTGGCCATACGTTATGCCTTCTAGCCAATTACTGTGATGTTGACTATTGCGCTCTATGTAACTATTTGAATCTGTGGATTTGATATGGTTGCAGGTACAGATTCTATTATCCTGAATGTAGATATTTAAATCTAAGAACACAATTTTTTCATTGCTCCATACAAAAATAAGATTCAGGTTAAAATCATTCTGATTAAGATCATTAAAAAACTGTAAAAGAGTATTTTCATTCCCTCTCCAGACCAATAAAACATCGTTGATATAGCATTGCCAGGAGACCACACTTGCCCCCAGCTCCGGAGAGGACCAGATGGTAAGGTCCTCCCAGTACGCCATATATAGATTGGCGTAACTGGGGGGAAATCTGGTCCCCATCGCAGTACCGATCATTTGAAAGTAAAAATTACTGTTGAAATAAAAGAAATTGTTTTTCAAAATAAAAGAGATACTCTCCAATACAAAATCCTTCACTTTCTGAGTCAGAACAGATTGGTTTAAAAAGTACTCTACTGCTGTTAGGCCTTTGGTAGGGTCAATAATGGTATACAGAGTGGATACATCCCCACTGGCTAAAATGTAGCCCTCTTCCCATTCACAGTTGTTTATCTTATTGAGAACATCCTTAGTATCTTTCAAATAAGCCTGTGTGGTTTTCACCAACGGTTGTAGATAAAAAAGTCTACTAGCGCTGACAAATTGGATGTCATACTATTGGTCCCAGAAACTATGGGTCTACGGCAGGGGTGGGGAACCTTTTTTGTGCCAAGGGCCGTTTGTGTGGGGAAAAAATCCTTCGGGGGCCATATGTAAAAATTTCTCGTACAAATTGTCCTGCTGCAGCCGTCCCACACTCCGGCGGCTGCCACTGAGTAGGACTGACAGTCTCCGGCTGCTGTTGAGTAAGAGGAATCTTGCATGACCTACCGACTTCTCACGAGAATTTCCCTGTACTTGACTCCCAGCAAAGCTGCCAGGCGGGTGGGCGGGCCACTCAGACCCGCTACGGGGGCCGCATACGGCCCCCGGGCCTGAGGTTCCCCACCCCTGGTCTACGTAAAGGATTGGAGGGGTTCTTGTGAACCTTTGGTAACACATAGATAGTCGGGACCGTAGGTTCCTTAATTGTTACAAAGTTCAGCTTTGGTAAGCACCCCATTTTGGAGAGCTTTCATAAGAAACTCATCCAATTGTTTTTTAATGCGGACTGAGGGGGTCTGACTTTAGTTTTTATATGTGTCCCCACTCTCCAACTGTCTATCATAAAGGGTTATGAGAACCAGCTTCCAAAATACCCTGGCTTTATTTGTAGAAAAGCACCCTCCCTCAAAGATAAGCTAGTCAAAAGCTGCTTAGAAATCATCCCCAGAACCAGTGACCCGCACTAAGGGTTTTCCCAGGTGCGGCATGTGTCTCGCATGCAGGACTGTAAAAGGACCAAGTAAAGTCAAAGAAGTCACCATTAATGGCATAGGTTTTAAAATTAATGAATTCATCACGTGCAACTCCAAGAACGTTATTTATTTTATTGAATGTAAGTGTGGACTGTTCTATGTAACTAAACTTGCACAAATGGAAATGAAATGGATTTTTAAATTGAAAACCTTGGTACCTAATGGCCTTAATGGTGACTTTGAGATAAAATGGTTCTTATAGTTTTTATATATTTTTAATATATTCATTCATTGTGGAATTTTTCTGTTTTTAAATGATATTCTAATTCCATTTTTATCATCCTTCTTTTGTATATGTACTATGATATTGCTGCTATGGACACTGAATCAGGACTATTAAGTGCAATGGAAGAATATGTCTCTCAAGCATCAGCACTTTAAAAACCTGGATTGGTCCCCAGCGGCGTAGCTTTGTTTGGGGCGACCCCCCCGCCGTTAATGGGGGGGCGCCCCCCCCCCCTCCCCGCCCGTCCGTCCAGCCTCCCGTGCCTGCCCCCCTGTGCCCCCTCCCCCCATTGCCGCATGCTTACCTGTCTGCGCGTCCCGGCTCACCTCCTGGCTTCAATAAATTCTATGCAGACGGACCACGATAAAATGGCCGCCCCCATACAGCAGACAGTTTCAGAGAACAGTCTGCTTTATGGGGCGGCCATTTTATCATGGTCTGTCTCCATAGCATTGATTGAAGCCAGGAGGGGAGCCGGGACGCGCGGACAGGTAAGCATGCGGGGGATGGGGGGCGGGGGGATTACTATAGCACCGCAGCCCCCACGGCGCCCCCATATGCACAGCGCCCCCCCGCGACTGCAGGGGCTGTGGTGCTATAGTTACGCCACTGTTGGTCCCGTCTAATTCAAAGGAGACAGAAAGAAATAGACTATATGAACTCTTTATGTTTATATTGATTTTGTTGCCCATAGGATATCATATCCAGTTGACACGCATGCTTCCTGTAGCTGGAGCGCAAACAGACCTCAGCGTCTGCTTGGCGCTAACATCCACTATATGGAACGCATGCTTCCTGTATCAATGACACGCAAACATCCAGAGAGCGGATGTATGACGCGCTTCCGGTTCCGGTCAGCGTACCAGACACCGGGATTTTGCGCCTTTCTCTGCTGTTTAAACAGCTCCAGCCACGGGCTTCAGTATGCTCCTGATGAAGGACCAGAAGGTCTGAAATGCATTGAGCAACTGTACTCGTGGCTGGAGGACAGAATCGCTTTACTTGGGAGGACCTTCCTATCTGATCACCGCTATCTAAAGTTCCTGCTGAGAAAATAATTTTTCCTTGATCGGCATCCAAATCGGAATCATAGTGGTGGTGTGGTGAGATCCTCCCTATCTTGTATCACCGGCTGGTGAATTATATGCCTGTTTTTACCCTACCTTTGTGAGTGCGTTTTTATGAATAAATTGTACCCCCCTGCAAACAAAGGTGCTGCACGATGTCTCTTTCTTCTTTAGAAGGCGTTTAAAGGGCATACAGTGAACTAACAGCATCCTGGACATATCAGGACCTTTCCCAGATTGTGGAGAAAGTTTTGCTTAAAATCGTGTAAGTGCGATTCCCTTACACATCATTTTGGAATAAGCAGATGTATTTTATACATATTGAAGATAGGTGCACTGTATATCAATGGTTCTCCAACTTTATACAGCTAAGACCAAACGTTTTGAGAATTACAAATTTATTTTCAGTCTTTTTTTGTTCATTTGTTCAAATGTAAATTTGCATATACTCCAGAATGTCATGAAGAGTAATAAGATGAATTGCATTTAATTGCAAAATCCCTCTTTGCCATGCCAATAATCAATCCCCCCCCCCCCCCCCCCCCAAAAAAAAAGGGGAAAAATGGACCAGCTGACATGTCAGTGATTCTCTCATTAACACAGGTGATAGTGTTGATGAGGACAAGGCTGGAGATCAACCTGTCATAGTGATTTATTTAGACCAGACATGTCCAAATAGTAGCCCTCCAGCTGTTGTGAAACTACACATCCCAGCAACCTTGCCATGGTTTTAGCATTCCCTAATAGCAAAACTGTGGTGAGGCCTGATGGGACTTCAGTGTCAAAAGCAGGAATTTTAGAGGGGGTTTCCAAATATAATCCAAAATCTCCCACTCTGCAGCGCATTGGAGTAAGTATGGGAGTCTGGGGAGTGGTAACAGCCCTGAAAATTGGTCTTTTTATACACTGGATCCTGTATAGGATTACAGTATTAATATTTAACAATACATATGGTCTATAGTATAGGCTGTTTTAAACATTTAAATAAGATAAATGGTCAGGAAAAAGCTAATCATAATAAATAAATACACAAAGATAATAGAACCAGTACTGCACTTTCTAAGCTCACAATCTCCCACTTCATGGTAAGGCTCCTGTTTCTTCCTCCTGGCAGTCACTCTCTGGTCCATTGCGATGTCTGATGGCCCAGATACACACATTCTAAAAATTCATCACTTATTGAGGATTGTGCTTCACCTGTCTAGCCATGGGTCATACTGGCTTATCAGAGCTAATAGGATAGACCCCGGAGAAGCAATAACCCGCAATTACTGATTGCCAGTAATTGAATACTGACCATGGTTTAAGCCCATGTGACATAATCAGGGCTGCCGAGAGTGGAGGAAATCTAATTACCAATGCCTGTGCTTGCTGGAGGTGCCTGGCGGGGGCCCTGGTCCAACCCCCCTCCCCTTTCCCCTCTGTCCCTGCTGGGCAGCAGCAGCACACACCTCTACAGCATGTGCTGTGCTGACAGCAGGCTCAGCATGAGCATCTCACTGACAGCGTGAGAGCTCATGCTGAGCCTGCTGTCAGCACAGCACATGCTGTAGGTGTGTGCTGCTGCTGCTACTGCTGAGAGGGGGGGGGGGGGCAATAACACACACACACACCCCCCCCTCAATTTAAGAGTGTTTTTTCACCCCTCTCTAAACATTTTGGAGGCGTGGCTTAATCACGGGAGGTGGCCACACCTCCCGCAATTAGGCCACTCCTCAAACATTTTTCCAGGGTCCGGCATACATCTCAGCGGCTCCGGACATAATGAGTATCTCAGTTAATTTAATCCCAGTGTAATCCAACTGTTTCTAGTACTAATTACATCACCTGTGCTTAAGCATGGACATCAGAGATCTATGTATACTGTATATATTAAATAGTGCTTGGCCTGTGAATAATGGGTTCTTGGCCACAGTCTGGGTAGACATGGTTAGAAAGTCTGGGTTCCACCAAGCGGCGAGCAAAACTATAATCAGGATGGAATCAGCAAATCTGGGTTTTCCAACATATTTGATCTCCCCAATACCCTGACCCAAGAGAACAAGGAATTGGGGCAAAATAGCATATTGTGCAGACCACTTTTTTGGGGAGGTGGGGGCATATTATGACATGATTAGGATCCACCACAACACGGGAAATATTTCTACAATATAAATATAGAGGTGGGAGTCTGAGGCTCGCTCGGTTTCAGCACCTCTATGGACTGACCATGGAGGCTGATGTGTCGTTGGAGACTTCCTGCAGCGCCTGTGTTTGTTTGATTCCCAGAGTCTTCCTGTACAGAGATAAATCACTCACATTAATTTCCTGTTGTACAGTGACGGCTATTGTCGTGCATTAGATCAATAGGCTAAAAGATAAAACACCGGCACAAACGGCAGGAGCGATGCTTTTACCAGTGTCTCATGGCGGTCACACTGGTGTGCGGTGGGGTGAGGCAGGTAAGGCAGAGCCATTCCTGTCATACTAACGTGTACCTCGAAGTTTTCAGTTTATATAGTATGTAAAAAATACAAAGAATATATTAAAAAAATCTTATTTTTATTATTCTAATCATTTTTATAGTCAAAACTGTGGAGTAAAAAGTATATGGCAGGTGAGGCAGTGCCTCAGTGAATCTCCAGCATTATATCTTGCTGCACATGTGTATAATGCCAGCATGTACCTCATGGCTCATATATTGTGTGCAAATCTGGCTCTGGTACTTGCCAGGGACTCCTCAGGCATTTACCTCACCGCACGTCCCTGGGTCACAGCATAGTGAGAGCTTCAATATGGCTTCTAACAAAAAATATTGGTAATTGCTAAAACCCAACACAGATGCATCACGAAACAAGAAATATAAAATGCCTGTATGTAACTTTGTGGTGTCCGCAGGAGGGACATTAAGAGATGTGGCCTCATGGAAAGTGCCACAATCCCGAGCCATGCCCAGCACTCTGTGAACCATCCAGGGGTCTCTGGGAGATCCCCAGGAATCAGCCCTGGACAGGGTATGGTTCAATGGATAGACAGCAACTAGCTCAACAGTCATTTGGTCGACACCACTCGGTTGACATGAAGGAAGGTCGACATGACTGAAGGTTAACACGGGGTTAGGTCGACAGGGTCATTAGGTCGACACAAGCATTAGGTCAACATGGGCAAGGTCGACAGTCAAAAGATCAATACTGGGGTTTTCACATTTTTTTGGGCCCGAATGTTGACACAGATGACATGAATACAGGAATAAGTGCACTGTGCCCCTCGCATGGCTGGCTTCACTTGGCACACTAATTATAATAGACTCCACACCCCAGTGGATGGTAGGGCACGAAATATCACCTGTCGGCACATGTCGGCTGCAAAAAAAATGAAAGCCTTGTGTCAACTCTTTGACTGTCAACCTTGCAGTGGCGTAATGATAGCCCCGCAGGCCCCGCGGCGGCGGGAGGCGCTGAGTAAAGTGTGGGCGCCAGGGTCTGCGGGGGCTATTGTTCCGCTGCTGCCTGCCTTACCCCAGTTGCCTCTTCCCGCCACCTCTAACCTAAACATGCGGATCTATTATTCTGCGGTGACCGGTCCCAGCACTCCTCCTGGCTCAGCTCCTGCTATGATGAAAAATATCCCAGACAAAATGTCTGCCCCCTTATAGCAGACCGTTTTTTTTTATGCTAGAGAAGGCGGCGGCCTCCTCAAGCATCCAAAAAAACGGTCTGCTGTAAGGCGGCAGACATTTTGTAATGCTGCTAAACACACGTGTATGGGCGTTCAGGGACTCACCAGTCAGCCAGTTATGTGCATGTAACGCAGGTCATACAGCTGGCATGTAGGATCTAATGCTTGTGGCGTGTGAAGGAGACTTTGGGTTACCCAGCTGGCACTGAAGAACAATGTACATAAACTAAAGGTTCCATCAGTAATTGACATGGTCACATTGGCACAGCCACCTGGCAGTCACCTTAAGAACTTTACCTACACGGTACATTGGGCGAGTAATAGCTAACAAGCATGGAATAAATTAGGCCTTAGTTTCATTCCTTGGCTTTCACCCCCAGTCATGATGTCCTAGGCTGCTGCCTGATCAGTCTATTGGTTAATCCAGCACTGGCTTTGGTATTACCTCCATGGCTAGTGGAGCCCGGTGCTGGTTTCAAACATGAACGGGGACTCCTACGTATTTTTTCACCATATTTTTGGGGATTAGGACCAGTCAAAGAGTCCGGTGCTGGTTCAAAAATTACAGAGGAACCCTAACATTTTTTCTCACTGTATTTATTTATCCAGGGCCGGCTCATCGAGCATGGGACTGGTTATGCTTTTTGATTCTTTTATTTTTCACTCATATTTACACAGAAAAGCACTGCACATATCTCACTGGTCTGTGTAGGCTCCATGTATGGGAGTTTTAGCAAGTGGTAGCCATTACTATGTGATGATGCAGTTCATTTTAATGCCGGGTGGCTGACGGGAGAACCAGTGGTAGTATAAATAACTTTGATTTAAAGTCAATGACATCTTGCCAAATATTTGAGAGTTTGGGACATGTCTACCATCTATGGAGGAACGTGGGACAACACTTCATCAGAGAAGTCTCACGAAGCGACACCCACCACTTGTGCTTAGGACGAGGACTCTGTCGGAGTGTTTTATTTAAAAGGACTGCAATCATTAGCTATGCAATTGACCTACTGAACATGAAATATAGACTAGCGCACCTGCCCGCAGCCCAATTCTGCCCCCCCGCGAGCAGGGCTGCCCCCCCCCCACGAGTGTGTCTGCCCGCACCCCTGGGTCTGCCTACACACACACACCCCCATCGACCTGCCCGCATCACCCCCCGCGCGAGCGGGTCTGCCAGCACCCCGACCCACCCAACACCCCCAGCGAGCATGTCTGGGCGGAACCACACACCCCCCCCGCGAGCGGGTCTGCCCGCGCACCACACCACACCGCCCCCCCAAGGAGGTCTGTCCCCCCCATCAACACCACGGCCCTCCCCCTTCCCTCCCCCAGAGCAGTGGGTCTGCCCGCACCCCCTCACAACCACCCCACGAGCGTGTCTGCCCGCACCCCTGGGTCTGCCTACACACACACACACCCAGCGACCTGCCCGCATCACCCCCCCCCCCCGCGCGCGAGCGGATCTGCCAGCACCCCCACCCACCCAACACCCCCAGCGAGCATGTCTGGCCGGAACCACGCCCACCCCCCCCCCGCGAGCGGGTCTGCCCGCGCACCACAACACACCGCCCCCCCCCAAGCAGGTCTGCCCCCCCCATCAACACCACTGCCCTCCCCCTTCCCTCCCCCAGGTCTGCCCGCACCCCCCCACCACCACCCCACGAGCGGGTCTGCCCGCAAAGCCCCCCCACCACCTGGCCTGCCCGCAAAGCCACACCACCCCCCGCGCAGCATGTCTGCCCACAACCCCCCGTGAGCAGATCTTGAGCAGTGGGTCTGCCCGTAACCCCCCCACCACTCCACGAGCGGGTCTGCGAGCAAACCCCGCCAGCGAGCCTGCCCGCAAAGCCACATCCCCCCTGCGCAGCATGTCTGCCCGCACCCCCCCCAGAGCAGGTCACTCTGCACCCCTTCTACCAGCACCAAGCGTGTCTGTCCGCAAACCCCCCCCAGAGCAGCGGGTCTGCCCACAACCCACTGCTCGCAGTAGTGGGTATGCCTGCCCTCCCCTGGAGCGGCGGGTCTGCACGCAACCCCCCCCCCCCCCGGATGAGCGGGTCTGCCAGCATTTTCTTGTGGTTGATCAAGGTCCGACCACCGACTTTGGTACGATGCGCACGGGACCGCGCATCGGAGCTGAGAGAACATGAAACTGACCCGATTTGACCCGACATCAAACTGACTCGTCTGAATAGGCCCAAATTGGTTTAGTGTATGGGCACCTTAAGAATTGGAAGCTGTAAGTGAATCTGCAGGCAGACACAAGCGTGCGTCATTATCATTATAGCATGTGCAGTTCGGTAATGCTAATTTTTCTGAGAAAAAAATATATAGGTACTTCCAAGTGGTCATGAGCCCCTGAATAAAAAGCCAGCAGATGTGTGATCACCAGGAGAGGGCAGCATCACCCAGCAGATGTGTGATCACCAGGAGAGGGCAGAATCACCCAGCAGATGTGTGATCACCAGGAGAGGGCAGCATCGCCCAGCAGATGAGTGATCACCAGGAGAGGGCAGCATCACCCAGCAGATGTGTGATCACCAGGAGAGGGCAGCATCACCCGACAGATGTGTGATCACCAGGAGAGGGCAGCATCACCCGGCAGATGTGTGATCACCAGGAGAGGGCAGCATCACCCAGCAGATGTGTGATCACCAGGAGAGGGCAGCATCACCCAGCAGATGTGTGATCACCAGGAGAGGGCAGCATCACCCAGCAGATGTGTGATCACCAGGAGAGGGCAGCATCACCCAGCAGATGTGTGATCACCAGGAGAGGGCAGCATCACCCAGCAGATGTGTGATCACCAGGAGAGGGCAGCATCACCCAGCAGATATATGCGATATATACATATAAAGATACCGGTTGTTTCGTAAAATCAGCATCGTCTGTGTAATTATGGGAGACGGTCACTAGTTCCAACCTATTTCGGTCGACATGCATTGAACGACCACTGAAGGTTGACAGGGTTTAGGTTGAAATAGGTTGACATGGCTAAGGTCGACAGAGTTGGAAGGACGACACAAGCATTATGTCGACAATGGGAAGGTCGGCAATCAAAAGTAGACATGAGTTTTGTAAAAAAATTTTAGCCGACATGTGCCGACAGTCGGTATTTCACGCCCTGCCATCCACTACGGCGTGGAGGGAGAATAAAATAGTGTGCGGCACCGCGCCGGAAACATGGCGAGCGCAGCGGCGCACAGCGTCAATGCCCGACTATGTTGACATTCAGGATGAAAAAAAACTTGGGAAATTGATGTCGACCTTTTGACTGTTGACCTTCCCATCGTTGACCTAATGCTTGGGTCGACCTCTCAACCTTGTCGACCTATTTCAGGTTTCGACCTAAGCCCTGCAACCTTCAGTGGTCTTAATGCTAGGGGTGTACCTGCGCACTGAGTGATTGTGGTCGGGCTAGCTGCAAAGCACTTAGTACAGTCTGACTATTGATAATCATAGAGAAAAGGAAGGTTTGTGCTGAGCTCAGTCCTAGTGTGTAATTAGCATTTAATGTGACATAACATATGTGTGACACGGTTTTGTAATGTACAAAAAATGCTTTACTGAAAAAACAATAGTGAATATAAAACTGCAGGTGGTTGATACAACGGTTCAAGTCTACAATAGTAGTCTGTCTAATTGGTAGGTTGAAATGGTGAATTCCCAGAAAACTTGAGCACCGGGCTCGCAGCCCGTCTTGCCAAGGTGAATGGGGGTGCACGGGGTAATCCCCTTGCTCAAAGTCAATTGTCCAAAAGTTCAAATGTCCAAAACTTGGTATATGAAAAACAAGTGCAGGCAGTCTCTATCTGAGTGCGGCGTCCCGCTGCTCAGATCAATATGTGGAATTTGGGTACCCCTTTAAGTTGCCGCGGTGTGGGTGCGGGTTTTCGGGAGAGTGACTGAGGGTGCAGATTAGAGTATGCCAGTGTGCGGTCAGCCTGTTCACCGTTCCAGCGCCGCACGCGTGTGGTGTCCACCGCGTGTAGCGGTCCCGGTGTGGAGAGGCGTCTGCACTGGAGCAGGGGACGGAGGCACTTCGCTCTAACCGATGGTGTCGGTATGTGCGCAGTGTCCCGCTGCCTGACTGGGAGCCCTCCTGCCTCGCGTGCAGTCCCTACTTCCTACTTACCCTTCTTCTCACAGCCGATGTACTGCGTCCTCCGATTGGCGCCTCAATGCAGTGGTCGACACAATGCATGTGTACCTAAATACGGTCGAACCAACGACCCCTACCTGTAATTATGGGCACAACCCTGATAAAGACAAAACAATTACATTTCTAATTTAAAAGAAAAAAGTGCTCATCCAATGTATACCACATCCACATACATTGGGGGAAAGGGGTGGGGTGGGTGATTTATTCTAAATTGTTCAAAGTAACCAGCAAAACATTTTATAGACTCCAGCTGACCTGCGCCCCCTACTCATACTTGCCTACTTTTGAAAACTAGTTTCAGGGAGATTATAGTTAGTAGCAGAATTTTGCACAGGGCCATATTGAGGGAGCGTGTCATGCTCCTCCCAAAGGGCGTGTCTAGTTCCATATATGAAAAAAAGATTGTGAACATGGCACCTAGATCGTGGGTGTGCTCTGCTACATCTGAGAGGAATCTTTTAAATTACTTATATCCAGATGTAGATGAGCCCCAAAGCAGTTAGTAAGAGATACTATACTCGGTAAAGTGCTGGGAAATGGTGCTGATGATTCAATGTAAATTTATCTATCTCTCATTCCTTTTCCCCCCAAAAAAATATAACAATGTAATGTGGGCTAGGTGACACGAGGGAGATTGCTAGACTAATGAGGGAGAGAGGGAGATTGCTGCTATGTCAGGGAGTCTCCTGCAGAATGTAAGAGGGTAGGCAGCTATGCCCCTACTTGTAGGAAGATACCTCACTACTGGCACTGAGTACTTCCCAGAGAAGGGCGCACACAGCTTGGGGAGCACCAGTCACCCCTGGACTAGAATGATATATTCATTGATGGGTCAGGATTAGGGTTGTCACCTCTCCCAGATTTCCGGGATCCTCTCGTTTTGGGTGGCAACCCTACCGGAGGCTTTTCCAGTCTCCCAGGTTCCGGATTCTCCAGGAATTCGGGTGTCCAAAAAAGCCTACATGCTCCTAAACCGCCGCTGCCTCTCTTCCCCTGCCCCGTGCCACCCACGGCGCACGTGTGTCGCCCGTACTTACATCATCTGGCTGCTGGGGGCGGGGATTTGAGCAAGGCAGAGGGGAGAGTCCCCTCCTCTCCCCTCCGGCTCAGGCCCCGCCTGCCCTCACACCTGGCTGCCCCTCAATGCGCCACCACACATGCCTGTGTCCCGGGGGTGAGCAGTGGGTGACCCTGCAACACCGCGCCCGGCACACAAAGCCGAGATCCAGACTGCCGTCCACTGCGTCCCCGGGTGTGAGAGATACAGAGAACAGTGCCCTGTGCGGCCTTCTGTGTCCTCAGCACTCCTCATCATTGTCATCACACGTCATATAGCGGTCAGTGCTGGGTTATTATACACATGCCAGCTGTAACCATCATACATGTAACTGTCATATATACAGCTTTGGTTATTATTGGTTAACTTTGGTCGGACCCCAGACTTGAATATGTCTGTATTACAGATACCACGCCCTCTTTCCTGAATAGGCCATGCCCACTTTACAAGGCCACACCCATTCTCCCCCGGGAGTGCACAAGCCGACAGTTTGGTGGGAAAATCTCTAGGAATCAGTGGAGTGAGGTGGCAACCCTAGCTAGGATCCTCTCTCAGAACCAATTGGCACGACGCAGGGCAGAACGGGCCATATTATTTTTTATTTATTTATTAACAGTTTCTTATATAGCGCACACAGATTCCACAGCGCTTTACAAAGCATAGTTATTAGCAAAAACACATAACGAATTACAGTAGACGACGGTAGCACAGATACTAAAGAAGCTATCCGCCACCTTCGAGACGCGAAGCCTCCCAGAACTAAAACTTCAATTTCAGTTCTGGGAGGCTTCGCGTCTCGAAGGTGGCGGATAGCTTCTTTAGTATCTGTGCTACCGTCGTCTTGTGTTCGGGTGCCCATGACCTCACTTCACGGAGGGCAGATCCGGTCAGTTGTCCTATTAGGATCTGAATCTTCTGTTGTTCCTGCAGGGTATACAGTAGGCATGTTGACTCCATTCCCCTCTTGAACTCCGCAAATGTGGTTCCCGGTGCCTTCTTTTTGTCTCCGCTGTAGCTGGGCAACCATGATGCCCCGAAGTAGTAAGGGAGCGTGATTTGGGTGGTTGGTGCAGCGGCGGCTTGTCCTTGTTGTTCATCTCCGTGTGCTGGTATCTCTCTGCCTTGTGCTGGCGCAGCTGGTTGTGCCGGTGCTTGTACCGCCGGTTGTGCAGCTTGTTGCTCCATCTTCCCTGCTTGGTTGTCCTCTCAGCCGACTCGTATCCTGTTCGTGACGCCAAGTGTGATACGCCGCCGGTGGGGGGTAGATAAATACCTTGAGTCGCTGGATACTCTTGGTTCCCCACCTGTTCTTCGCCGTGTCGGCTGCAGAGAACACACCACCCTGGGAACTCAAGCAAGGCGCCAGCAAGTACAACTACTTCTGTTTTATTTAGTGTAAATAGGACACAAACAATTAACGTGCACACGCACGACAATAAGTACGTTAAACAATTTAACGATCTGTTAACCAAATATGTCCGCCTTGCGGATTACCACCCCTATGGCGGCGTCTTTGAAGTCGGCGAAGGTCGCACCCGACATCTGCCTTCGCAACAGCCTCAGTTGCGCCCGTATGCTCTCTCGCCCGGCCCCTTCGATAAGCTGAACTATTAGTGTCTCATCCACATTTCTCATTTCTTCTGGGTCGAGGGATTGTATCGCCTTACTCATTTCTAGTAGGCTGAGAGCATAGTCCCTCAACGTCTCGCCCGCTCGTTGTTTTCTTCCGTAAAACTTCAATTTTAGTTCTGGGAGGCTTCGCATCTCGAAGGTGGCGGATAGCTTCTTTAGTATCTGTGCTACCGTCGTCTTGTGTTCGGGTGCCCATGACCTCACTTCACGGAGGGCAGATCCGGTCAGTTGTCCTATTAGGATCTGAATCTTCTGTTGTTCCTGCAGGGTATACAGTAGGCATGTTGACTCCATTCCCCTCTTGAACTCCGCAAATGTGGTTCCTGGCGCCTTCTTCTGCAGGAGGGCATGCTAGTGTGGGCGCTGCTACTGCAGCGTTGCCACACTCAGCTGCACCTCTCCTGACCCGCTGTACTCTGTTTCTCTCCAGCGGTGATCAGGCGCTGAGGGATTCTCCCCTCTCTGGTCCCCTAAATGCGTGCCCGGCGCGGCTGACAGGCAGGGAGGTCAGCGGGGGTCACAAACCTCTCCGCCTCCGTCCCTGAATGCGGCAGTCTCCCCCGGCGTGTGTCTAGGGGTCAGCGGGGGTCGCGGGGGTCGCGCGCTTCATGCGCCGCGTCTCTTCTCCCGGCGTGTCTGGGGGTCAGCGGGGGTCACCCTGACATCGCCGCTCCGTCTCTCTCTCCGGCTCCCCTCCTGCTCTCGGTCCTCTCTGCAGCCCACGCTCTCCTCACACCCCACGCTGCCCTCCTCCCGATTCACGCTTCCGGTTCCTTTCCTCTCCCTGATTTGTCCTCTTTGGCTGTCAGTCAGCCTGGGGATAGGATTTTTCGCGCCCTACGGCGCCTCCAAGTGTTAACCCCTTAGGTCCTGGACGCGGGGCTTTACTAATGCTGCGGTTGCCTAGCAACCCAGCATATGGTGTCCCTGCCCCTGGGGGTATCCCAGGTTGGGGTGCCACACAAGTACATGGTTAATATGGATAGTTGCATCAGGGGACATGACACTGAAACAATCATCAGGGTGGCAAAGGTTTTTATATTCTAAGAAAGGCACAAGAGGAGAGAGGGCCCTGCCCGTGAGAGCTTACATTCTAAAAGGGGAGGGGTGACACAGAAGGGGAAGAGGTGAGCATAAACAGTAGGTTAGGATGAGAGATGGTCAGGTTTTATGCTATAGGGTGGGAAGAGGTCAGCTTAGTCTTTGATATTTTAAGTCTAAAAAAGCGCTGGGTCATCCAGGAGTAGACAGCAGAGAGACAGTTGGAGATATGAGTGAGAGAGATCAGGAAAGGAGCTGTAGCATAGTTGCCTACCCTCCCGCATTTAGCGGGAGACTCCCGTTTTTTACCGGGGCCTCCCGCTGCCCCGCAAATATTTCCCACCCTCCCGGATTTTGACAGTTCATCGCCGATAATCCGGACTGCTCATGCGCAAATCCGGAAATTCCAGGAGGCGGAGCCAATACAAAACTCATCAAATTGGTAAGATGCCGGTCACTGCAGGGATATTGGTTCTGCTATAAAGGTAGAGAGGGTGATGTGAGCAAAAGCTCCGGCATCTGAGTGTTCTCAGTGGCAGCGATAGCGGGAGGTGGCTTCCGGTCTGCGCAATGCACTTTAGTCAGTCAGCAGGGCAGCCCCGGACTTCAAAGGTGCTCTCCCGGTCTGCTGCTAGTCCGCTCCGCTGCTGCTGCACCACCTGTCACAGTGACAGGCAGCAGCGTCAAGGAGTTTTTGCTGCCAGCTGATCCCCAGTGCTGCTGCTGTACAGAGGAAGTTCTCCTGCTTCAGCATCCTTCTGTTATCAGGCCCCGCCCCCTCCTGCATGCAATGAGTAAGTCTGTGAGTGTGAAATATTCTTTTCTATTAAAAGTTTGTTTTTCTTATATCCCCTTTTCCATTCTCTGTAATTTTCTGTGCCTGTCTCCTTGGTTGTCCTACTTTGGGCAGGGGGCACTACTAAGTATGTGTTTAAGGGGTATTACTTTTTTATGTGGGTATTTTGTACATAAGCAACACTTCTCCTGCGGGCATTGGGGGCCAATTCAGAACTGCGCACACACAGGTCCAAATTCGGCCCCTAGATGGTGGGTGTACTCTTTATTCAGCCCATTGTGTACCTAAGCAGCACTACTACTGTGAGCATTGTGTGTGTAAGGTGCGCTACTCCTGCGGTCTTTCTGTGCGTAAGTGCTCCTGTGGCATTGTGTGCACAAGTGGTGCTACTCCTGCAGGAATTGTGTGCTTTTGAGCTTTGTGTGGGTTTAAATGGTGTGTGTGCAGGGGCGTAACCAGCGTAAGGCAGCCCCCGCTGCCGCTTGGGGGAGCGGGCGGCAGCGGGGGCGCCGGCACCCGCATACCCTGTGGGGTCTGCAGCGAGCGCGCCGCCAGGCAAAAAAACTCGGAAGGCGCTGTCCCTCAGTCAGCGCCGCGGCGCCGGCAGCAGGAACTCTACTCACATCCGCTGAGGCTGTGAAGTCTGTACTAGCCCGTGAGTACTTAGGTCCTCCTCTCCGGTGGATATCTCCTCCCCCTCCTCTGCCCGGGACCTTCCTCCCCTTTCCTCACAGGTGGCCGGATTAATAGCCCCCCTGCTGCCGCTCGGCACCCCTGCACTGCTACACAGCGCCGGTGTGCAGTGTTGCAAATCGGATCCAAAAGAGAGCCCTGCGCTCCCGGCTCCCTGCTGTGCTGAGTGACAGGCAGCTGAGTCGGTATCGCGTAGCAGTGCAGGGGGAGCTCAGCTGTTCAATAGCGTTAAGGCAGTATTAGGCACCAGCCTGCAGCTCAGTGACTGACAACTGAGCATGCAGGCTGTGCAGGCAAGCAAGCTATTTCTCCTCCCCTCCCCCGGGCTCTCACAGAGGTGGCTCCAATCTCCACCATGACCCCCCCCAATCCCTGCTTAAACAAAGACGGCAGCAACCCCCACCCGTGGGTGCAATCTCCAGGAAATTTCTAGTCTACTCTCCCACATGACTGAAGAGAGGGGGACGTTGAAGAGGAGCCATGCCGCCCACGAAGATGGAGCAGCGAGCAGGGTGAGTGTGGGCTGGGTACAGGGTGATTGTGGCAGCCGGTACAGCACCCTGGCCATGCTCTCCCCCATTACTATGGTATATGGCATTATGTGTAATGGGGCATTAAGGTGTGGCAATATGTGTAATAAGCATTATGGTGTGTGCCATATGTATATTGGGCATCGCGGTGTGTGGAATAATGTGTAATGGGCATCGCGGTGTGTGCCATATGTATATTGGGCATCGTGGTGTGTGGAATAATGTGTAATGGGCATCGCGGTGTGTGCCATATGTATATTGTGCATCACGGTGTGGGGAATATGTATATTGGGCATTGCGGTGTGCGGAATAATGTGTAATGGGCATCGCGGTGTGTGCCATATGTATATTGGGCATCGCGGTGTGTGGAATATGTATATTGGGCATCGTGGTGTGTGGCATATGTATATTGGGCATCGCGGTGTGTGGCATATGTATAATGAGCATCACAGTGTGTGGCATATGTATAATGGGCATCCCGGTTTGTGGCATATGTATAATGAGCCACACACCGTGATGCGCATTATACATATGCCACACACGTGATGCGCATTATACATATGCCCCACATCGTGATGCTCATTATACATATGCCACACATCGTGATGCTCATAATACCTATGCCACACACCGTGGTGCCCAATATACATATATGACTGTCCCTGTGTCCCCGCTGTCGCTCTCTCTGTGTTCCCGCTGTCAGTCTCTCTCTGCTGTCACTCTCCCTGTCCCTTTTTCCTTGCTGTCCTTGAATTTTTGGCTCCTACCGTGTGGCACAATGTGTAAGGGGCAATAGTATTAGATAGTATAAGGGGTCCTACTAGTGTGGTGTATAAGGAGTATGTGGTGTGGTACGCTACACTTAAAGACATGCCCCCTTTTTAGTGGACACACCCTCTTTTCCGGAGTGCGCATAGCTAAATCCTTTATTTTTACATATCCCCACTTTAAAAATTTCCACTTCAAGCACTGCTATATACTGTAATGTCTTTGGTACTTTCTATAGCCATGCCTCTTTCTTTACCTCTGCCACAATCTACATTTGTCCCTCTAGGCACCCCTCTCCCCACTCTTCCTTCCTCATCTGTACATCTGCTACCTCCTCATCTTCATGTGTGCCTGTGCCTCCCCCATGCATGGCTGGTGGCTGCCATTAAAAGTGACCAACAGAAACAAGAATTATGGCAGGTAAGCACAATTCACATACATACACACACACACACACACACACACACACACACACACACACACACATTGTGTGTATGTATGTATATATATATATATATATATACATACATACATACATGTGTGAGATGTGTCATACTGTGAAAGGGGTCCTATGGCGAGTGGCATATAGTGTAAGGTACATTATGGGGGGAGGGGCGCCAGAAAGTTTTTTGGCAGGGGGGAGCAAAATTTATAGTTACGCCACTGTGTGTGTGTGTGTGTGTGTAAGTGGCACTACTACAGTGAGCCAGTGAGTTTTGCTTTTTTCCCCCAAAGTGCCGGGACACGGAGCATAGCTCTGCCCCTGACAACCGCGAAGCCCCACCCATGTGTTTTGATTGGCCCACAGGCCAATCACTCACACATAATAGATGACCATCGATATGTAAAACTATTGATGGTCACCCATTGCATAGTTTTACACTACCGATGGCCATGTGCACATTTGCCATCGATGGTAACTATCGATGGAAAAGGCACCAATGGCGATCCCTAGCTATAATCTTCCTGAAACTACTTTTCAAAAGTAGGCAAGTATGAGCTGTAGATTTTAGTATTATCAGCATAGAGGTGATAGTGGAAGTTAAGTGAGCAAATAAGCAAACCCAGAGAGGATATATAAAGATAGAGAAGAAGAGGACCAAGAATAAAATGTCGGGGGACACCTACTATCAATGGAAGAGCAGGAGAGGTGAAGTCATTAGAGGTACAGCTGGTCATTTTCAAAACAGACAGTGGAAATACAATGCATAAAGAGTGATATTCAAAGTTTTAGCAGTTGCAGAAATGGTGATAATCTGGATAAACAGTCAGATAGCCAGGAGTAGTATGTTGTGAGTATGAAGTGAGCTCACTCAAAGCAGTCCCTTGGTTTTCTGAGTTGCTGTAGTTTCTGTTATTCTGAATTATAAGCAGCATTTCTCTCTATAGGGTCCTGCATCAGCCAGCAACATACCTCCCAACTTCTGTGTTGGGGAAATAGGGACCCGCGTGAGCGTCCGAAAAGGGGGCGGGCGTATGCAAATGAGGCTTATGCTAATTAGCCGCTACCTCATTTTCATACGAGAATAGACGCTGTGCGCATGCGCACAGCGTCTATTCTATTAGATTGGGGGGTCTCCCAACTGCCACCCCCCACAGCGGGACAATGCCTGCCGCAGGTAGGACAGCGGGACAGGACCCAAAAATCGGGACTGTCCCGCTGTAATCGTGACAGTTGGGAGGTATGCAGCAATGCTGAGCATCAGAAGTGACTGGCAATAGGGTGTGGCCATTTCCCCAGTGATTTACATGTGTGTGTGATGCATGTGTATAATATAGCAATATGTATATGTTCTTACTATGGGTTGTTGCAGAACTTGGTTTGGAAATCACCTATTATTTGAGGCCCTGGGATTTCCCCAACTTGCATCCACTTTCACTGCTGTGTCTCTGGATATCTGAGCTGATGAAATACTTCCTTGCTGTAGAAACGCTGCTGTTATTATTCTCTTGTCTCACTTTAGACTGAATAGTGATTGTCACTTTACGTTCGTTCAGTCCTATAATCTCATTGTACAGTATATACTGTACAGCTGCCTATCGGAAATGGTGAGCAGGTGCTGAGAATGTAGTGTGTGTTATGTACTGTTAACTGTGCCCTGTTTAACGCAGGGTACACACCAGAATGATTAGAACTAAATTCCCCCATTTTTTATGCGATTTCGACCAATTGTATGTAAAATTGTATAAATTGCGCATGTTTTCAATGAGATTCCGATCCGCATCCCCTCCAGTCGTTTGGTTGCTTTGGAGATATTACTTGCTGCTTCCTCCATCTGCATTGGATTGGGTACAGATCAAGAGCAGATTGTATTCTCCAACAAGAACGTGCGACCATCGTACGATGTCTAGGAAATCCTCGCACGATCATGGTCGTTCTGGTGTGTACCCTTCATTAGTATTTCAGTTACTATTATGTCTAGTTCGCTGCATTGTTCTAATATGTGTAATATTATGCTCTTTCATACCCCTTCTGTGTCACTACTGTCTGTCTGCTCCACCCCTTTAGAATGTAAGCTCTCACGGGCAGGGCCCTCTCTCCTCATGTGCCTTTCTTAGAATGTATAAACCTCTGCCACCCTGATGTATCCTGTCCCCTGATGTAATCCCTATTTAGCATGTACAGTACTTGTCCTAAACCAGGGTTGCCGACTTTTTCTGTCTCCTCTCCGGGAGAAGCCCAGAGAGGAGACTTCCAGCTGCAGGTCGGGGGGCGGGGCTTGAGCTTTACATCATTAAGCCCCGCCCCCAGGATGGTAAAACCCCCAATTCACGGATCTCCGTGGAGGGGGTGGAGCCAAAATGACGCAATTTTAGCTCCGCCCCCTCCTCTGACACCCGCGGATTGACGATTTCAATCCAAAAGGTATGGGGAAGACGCCGCAATCGGGGGGTGGCGTGGAATCCGGGAGGGTTGCCCACCTTTCCGGGGGGCCGGGAGGAGGACCCGATTTTCGGGATCCTCCCGGTAATTCCGGGAGGGTCGGCAACCCTGTCCTAAACTGTCTTGTACTTTAATTTGGTATGTGTTTGCTCATTTGTGTATTGTTAGGCGCTGCGGAACCTTTGTGGTGCCATATACATAAACAATAATAATATGTACAGCACCTTATAGCATTCCCTCCAACATGACCCATTCCATTAGGTACAAAATGCTCTGTTCCTGGACTTCCCTGCCAGTGGCAGTTACAGAGGTTGGACTACAGCACAGTCCAAAATTCAAAGAGGGGGAGTCACATCAACTGCCAGTGAGTCCAGTACAGTGATGTTTGGGGTGGCATTAGGTGTGGCTCCCCTTTTTGAATATTGGACTGTACTGCATCCTCACTTCTGCAACTGCCACTGGTAATGAAATCCAGGAACAGAGCATTGTGTACCTAATGGAATGGGTCATGTTGAAGGATATGTTATAGGTGGCTTGTAACGCACTGTTGTTACAATCCGCCATCGCAACTCTCTTCCATTGGTACCAGCTGTTGCTAGGCGACCATGATGCCACATCCCACCGGCTGCACTGCCTGATGGTCCTGGCAGTTGCTAGGCAACCGTGACTCAAGGCAGCTGTGGTGGCTCCTGGCCTCGGTAAGCAGTGAACGACTGATGCTTAGCAAGTGGTAGTGAATCAGGCCCTCACTGTGGGTAGTTGGGGTTTTTTTTTTTTTACATTTTTTTTGTAAATTCGGCCAGATTGCATTTCCCATTCTAAGCATGGGAAATGCGATCCTGTTACTAAAAAATATGCAAATTAAAGGGTTTGGAGTAGTTTTTCACGAAAACCTCTCCAAAAGTATTTTAATGCATCTATGTGATACTAAACTAATCTGTACAGGTGAGAAATATGTTAATAAGTTGTCCCCAAATACTATCATGGAAAATACTTCAAGTTGGGAGTGGAGCTTACCCAGCAACAAGTGACAATGATAAAAGGAGCTCTGCCATTGGAAGGATTTCCCCAGATAAAATGTGATTGGAGGATTTTTTGTATTGCGTTAAACATGGTCACAGTCAGGCAAGCAACTGGATACACTGTACATTTACTGTATAATCAGGCAGGAGTATAACAGAGGAGAAGGTGCACTGAAGGCTGCTGCTGCTGCGGCACATATGATATTATATATACATATGGACTGGACCAGGTTTATATATAGAGTTATTCCAATATTCTGGAACTTGTGATCTGTATATAGCAATGAGCTGGAGCCAGGCAGACAGCAGGTTGGTACATTATACTGTATTTTATCTGAAAACAAAATATTAATGACTCTATTATATATTCTGCATGATTACCTCACTTCTGTTACAGGTGATGTCACCCTTACATAGCAGTCAGTACAGCCGCACTGGGATATAGATGCTGGACGTACGCTGTGTTACATACTGTAGCAGGGACACTGAGTGACAGTTCATCGTTCCCATTCTGCCATTGGTGGCTACAGAACCATGCAGGACCATGGCCTTAGGAAGCCTCTCCCAGGTCTCTGTGCTGTGGTGCTACTGCTCCCTCTGCTGGCGGGGCTGGTTCAGTCTGGTAATTATCTTACTATTCAATTTATTTGCTACAACATTGCCTGTATTGTGTTTTTCTATTAATCCTGAGCCGGGTACAGGTTGAGTATCCCGTATCCAAAATGCTCGGGACCAGGAGAAGTTTGGATAACGGATTATTCCGTATTTCAGAATATTTTAATATTTCAATGATGTATTTTGAAATATCTTGCATGTATGCTGTATAAACACATAAAATACACACAAATATATTTTATTACCACATAAAATACACACAAATATATTTTATTTGTTCAAAAAACAAGGTTTCAAAACATGAAACAAAATTTGTGTACTATCTCAGATATTGAATTTGAATGCCAAGCAATCATTGTCTTGCACATATATAGTGCCAGTTACATATCATGTCCCCAGTGATGCTGTTACAAATGTCCCCAGTGAGTTTTTAGCAAAAAAAATATATTTTTTTCACTTTCTGGAATGTATGGTTTTCGGAATAATTCGGATAACGGATACTCGGATACGGGATACTCAACCTGTACAAACTAAACGGTTTGTGTACCCGGCCGAAGGCACGAGTAATGCTGGGGTTTTGGCTGATTCGGACGGATCGGAATGACAAAACATTTAATCGGCCAGTGTGTATGCACTATGGGGGCTATTCAGACCAGATCGCTGCTGTGCGAATTCGCAAGGTGATCGATGATAGAACGACTGCGCTTGCATACAGATTGTAGTGCGCTTGCACTTGGCCAAACAGCGCCAAAAATCAGCTGGTACTCTATTCGCAAGCCCCTCACAACTTAACGGACAGGACGCTGCTGTTTGTGGGTGTTAACCGGCCGTTTTCTGGGAGTGTCCGTAAATCCGCAGGCATGGCCAGTCGTTATCAGGGAGGGTCTGTGTCTGTCACGTCAGCTCCATCGGCCTGTCTCTGTCGCACAGTTGTGGAAGGGTCAGCACACTTGCACAGACTGGGAAAATCATTTCATGGCGGGAGGGATCTGATCACCGGGATATGCAAATTCAGCAGTGGTCAGTCCTGAATCAGGCCCCGGTGTCACAATGTGGTCTCATACACAATGAACGATGTATCCCGTGACCCTATGATTCACCCCCACATATACCTGTATCCTGTCATTTGCTTAAGGTACCGGCCATAATAAGGATGAATCCACATTATTGCGTTGGTTTTGCATTTATATTAGCCTAGAAATAGTATTTATGTAACTATGAGAATTGTAAATAGTTAACATTAATGTTATTTATTGCTCTACATGATTATTTTCCCCTCCCTCCATCTGCCCCCGTAACATCTCACATGTACCCCGTCTTATCTCTACCCGTCCTCGTGTCTTCTCAGAGAATAACCACCTACTAGCTCAGGTGCAGTTCTGTCAGCCCAGCGACCCGGCCTCGGGGCTCCTGAAGATGTTTGATGAAGATCAGATGTTCAGTTACAACTTTGCTGGTGGCTCCGCTTCCCCCCGGATCAGACAGTTTGATAAGTGGACGGGTGGCGCTTTCCCCAACAGGTCCGATGTGTCGCAGCATGTGAGGCTCTGCAGCAACGTTCTGCAGTTCTTTACCGCCGTGCTGCAGGACATTGTGCCGGAAAACCGAGGTGAGAGGTCACACACCCTTGCACAGTGTGCTGCTACACCCGCTGTGGGACTCGTGTATAGATATCATAGTGACCCGCAGGAACTGAATATTATAGCGCATGTTGGGTAGCGAAAAACCTCACTCCAGTCCTGACTGAATGGGACATGTGACTGCAAAGTACACAGGGGGGAGTGTCACGTGCAGGGGTTAAAGTGAGGGGGAACGAGGTGGAACTGAGTTCCACCACCTCTCATGGGCCCTTATTCTGGTCGGTGCGGTAATATCCGCGTGCGTTCGTGCCGCCGTTGTTTTGTGTCTGCGCATGTGCAGAGGCGTCTCTGCGCATGTGCGAGTGGGGCGTACGGCCAAATCCCGCATGAAATGTGAACACTCCGAACAGGGGGTGGAGAGGGGCGTGAAGGGCTATTTGGGCTCATTACCATATGCATACGCCCCGCGTTTCATGGGCGTTCCCATGCAAACGCTGGGCGTACGTATGGTAATGCGGCCGTGACGCACGTGTAGGAGGCAGACATATGACATTGCCGGATGTCAGCTGCCCGCCCAGATCCCTGCTTTTGCACGGAAAAATGTCCGTGTGGTCTGAGGTTGCGGGAGCTGGTGGACCACTCGGTCCTGCATTCGATGGTCTGCGACCATCGAATGATGGGGGAGGTTCCCTGAGATGGAGGAGGCGTATTTCGTGAAAAATACACGTGCGGTCCGTTCGGCCAGCTTCTTACCGCATACGGACGGAGTTGGCGATCCGTATGGAAGGCGGGGTTTCGCACGCACGGTCCTGGCCGCATAATCGGATCCGGCCGCACCGATCAGAATAAGGGCCATGGTGAGGTGACACATTTTAACCTCCTCATTGGCCCTGCACAGTAATTCTTACAGAAAAGCATTCTAGTTTGCAGGGGGATGACAAAAACCCTACCACTGGCCCTGTGTCTGCCTAATGGGGGGGGGTTTCTCTTTTCTGTCCCCCCCCCCCCCCCCTGCCATACAGTAATCAATGGAGCAACACTTGAATTGCTTAGTCGGGTGCCATCTAGTGGTCACCAGTATGTACAACAGTTTCCTATAGAGTGCCGGCGGATTTTGCTGCACTTTATGTTTGGGAAAATAACAACAAACATGCAAAGAGATCAGAGGGCCCTGCTCTTGAGCTTACACTCTATAGGGAAATAGGAATGCGATACACAAGAATGCAGGGGTTCTTGTTGGGCTGTATGATCCAATTACACAGCAATGTTGGCCTGGGGTCAATGGGATGTGTGAGTGTAGAAACATAATTAGCATAAGTAATGTTGGGGGTTATTTCCCGGCCCACAGTCATAGGTGCGTGTGCCCGGTGAACACACTGTTCGTCATGGCCACACGCACCCGGCGGATGCACACATGCAGAAATAGGCAGATAACAAACATCACACTCGGATGCGAATTCGCATGCGAGCGTGTAAACCAGAATATCCCCCATTATGCGTGGGCTGTATAGAAGGGAGGTATTGGGTAGAATAGCTTATGGAGGGAATATCATGATAAGCTGAATGAAGAGGTGAATTTTCAGGGAACACGTGAAAGTCTTGTTGTGCGTGGGAGGGCGTTCCATAGCGTGGGTGCAGCCTGAAGAAGTCCTGCAATCGGGAATGGGAGCGAATAATGCGCGAAGATGCGAGGCGTAGATCTTGTGCAGAGCGGAGATATCATGTAGGGAGATACTTTGGCCCTTATTCTAGTTGAATCAGACCGATGCGTATTTTGGACAGGAACCAAGTGTTCTTAGCCCCGCCTACCGTACTGATCGCTCACACCGTCCGAATGTGGTACAATGCAGACCGAACGGAGAGCGAGTGGATGTTTCATGTGAACACCTCCTCCATCCTCCGATGGTCACCGACCATCGAATGCTGGACCAAGCGGTCAGACAGCATCGAGTGCTCCAGACCACTGGGGCATTTCTCCGTATGAAAGCAGGGATATGGGCGGGCAGCTGGAATCCGGCTATGTCAGCTGTCCGCCCCCCACACGTGCGTCACGGCCGGATTACATACATACGCCCAGCGCTTTCATGGGAACACCCATGAAACGCGGGGCGTACGCATATGGTAATGAGCCCAAAGAGCCCTTCACGCCCCTTCCACCCCCTGCTCGGATAGTTCCGTACGATCCTTTTCTGCACGGAACTCATGCCGTGTTCGTACATGTGAGGCGTTCACACATGCGCAAACACCAACCATCGGCCGTCCGACCGCACTCGGAGCCATCCGACTCAATCAGAATAAGGGCTTTTGAGACAAGAGAAGAAATGTATGTTGGTGTAGTTTGGTTTATGGCTTTGTGTGTGAGTAAAAGTATTTTATATTGAATATGGTAGAATACAGGTAACCAGCGGAGGGACTGACAGTGCAGTTTCGCAGACGATGAACGTCTTGTGAGGAAGATTAGCCTCGCAGCTGCATTCATGGTGGGCTGTAGTGGTGAGAGTCTGTATCCCTGTAACAGGATTTGGAACGATATTGAATGAGGCAGAAGATAGGACAAGACAGCGAGGTTATGGGGTGGGGCTGATTATCATGTTATCACAACGATGGAGAGATCAGGTTGGTATCTACTATCGGCCGCTGGAAATGTTGTTAATCCTGATTGGGAAAGATTGCGTATGAGGTGGCGACATGACATCCAAGGTGGAACGGCAGAAAGGCTCTCAGTGGTGAGGACCGCTACAGATGGAGACAGGTGTGGGGAGGACAGGTAGCCTGGAGTATCACCCACATACAGATTATACTGAAATCAGCGCCGATCGGTTTCAATAACGATCCGACAACCAATTATTAAAACAAATAGAATATATAGTATAATGGGTTTGTAATCACGGGAGATTGTCATTTCCGAGAATCCATTCGGGACACGGACCCTCATAGCCCTGCGGCAGGAATAGTAATGATTAGATGATAGCACTATCGGGGGCTGGTTTACTAAACTGCAGCGTCCCAAAGCCACCGATTATTGGCAACTTACCTGCAGAATTGAAAACAATAATTATAATTAAGATTCAGACCTGTTCGCTAGGCTGCGTATGTTCGTAGCCTAGCAAACATGTAAACACCGCCTGGCCGAACGTCGGCGCCCCCTCCCACCACTGAATCCCGCCGCTAGCATGCGAGTGTTCCCTAACACATCCCCTCTCCTGCGCCGGAATGAGAGAGAAATCATTCAGTGGTCGCACACCATCCAATGATTTCTCTCATCTTATTATTCCGGCCACAGATTGACTAAAAGGGGGGCGGGTGCTGAGGTCATGTGACATCAGCCGCCCACACAGAGGCCAATGGGTTATCTTCTACATAACTATAATTGAATTGAAAGGGGTGTGGCCAATGAGAGGGGCATGGTCAATGGGAGGGGCGTGGCCAATGAGAGGGGTCATGGCCACGCCCCTGTGAAAAAAAATCAGCAGGGGTTGCAGGCTGTGTGCCGGTGCACAGGCTGCAGCTGCCTCTCCCCCTGCTCATCACATGGCACTGAGCAGTGTGTGCTGAGCAGGGGAGAGAGGCTGTGCTGCACTGGCAGCAGCCTCTGCTCTCTACTCCCACTGCCCGGTCTCTGCAATGGGGGAGGGGAGCACGGGCCCCGGGTCTCCCCATCAGATCCGGGCCCAGGTAAAAATGTACCCCCCTCTCAACTGCAGTGAATACAACACAATAAACAGACTCCCTTAAGTGGACCTTTAACCCCAGATATTCCTGGGGCAGGACAAACCCAGCAGGGCAGGTTTTTCCTTCCCCCATGGGGCTGCTGCTGCCGGCTTCTGGTGTTTGTGGCCACTTGGAGAAGTTTGGGGCTGCTTGGGGGGCTCAGGAGCGCTCGGGTGTTCAGGCGCTCAGCCATTCGTCTGTTCGGGAATTCCTGTGCTTAGAAACCCGGACACACGAACGGCCGAGCGTGGCTGAACCTCCCAGAGTGTCCCAGATCCTCCCAGAGCAGCCCCGATCCTCCCCGAGTGGCGACAGGGAGGATCGATGATGGGGAGGATTGGCAATGGGGGGAGGATCAGTAGGACCGCCAAGAGGGGGGGTGGAGCTGGTATTAATTATGTTTTTCACCCCCTAAACATTTTTGGGACGTGGCCTAATCGAAGGAGGTGGATGCCTCCCATGATTAGGCCACGCCCCCCAAATTTTAATGGGGCCGGCATACCTCTCAGAAGCCCTGAGGATCAGCGACAGGGGGGATGGTGGTGCGCCAGTGGCTCACAGCTGGAGACACCAATAGCGCACCCTTTCTATACAGTGGCATGCATGGACATTTCTCAGGAGAATTTCCGGCCATACCACCAGGGTTAAAGGGGTTAAAGGCCTATAAGGGTCCATTAAATGAAAAACACTTTTACTTTACAAAGCTTTTGAGAATAGTATAAGCATACACGTTCGGACTAGTGATTGCATACAGGTTATTTATACCTTATGGTGGCAAAAGGTCTAGAAATTAATAAATGACTGAAAAGTGGTGATACATGATAAACGTATGACAATACTCGTATTATTACTGCTGCCTTTGAGCAGCATGATCAAGATGGCGCCGCTGATGGCTGCCTAGGAGCTGTGCAGCTCAGCCAAATATGTTCCATGTGTGATAACTGTACTGTCTCTCTGCTTGTATTGTTACCTACCTGGCTGTTTCTGTGACCAGTGGCGCCGCTGATGGCTGCCTAGGCGCTGTTCAGCTCGGTGGGTATGTGCTCCCTATGTGATAACTGTACTTAATGTTACCTTCCTGGCTGTTGCAGCGACCAGTGGCGCCGCTGATGGCTGCCTAGGCGCTGTGCAGCTCGGTGGGTATGTGCTCCCTATGTGATACTGTACTTAATGTTACCTTCCTGGCTGTTGCAGCGACCAGTGGCGCCGCTGATGGCTGCCTAGGCGCTGTGCAGCTCGGTGGGTATGTGCTCCCTATGTGATAACTGTACTTAATGTTACCTTCCTGGCTGTTGCAGCGACCAGTGGCGCCGCTGATGGCTGCCTAGGCGCTGTGCAGCTCGGCGGGTATGTGTTCCCCACATGTAATGTCTTAAGGTGTGTACACACGGTCGACATGCTGCCGTGCGATGCGAGTCCCGACGCGATCTGATGGCATCGGGACTCGCATCGCACGGCAGCATGTCGACCGTGTGGGAGCATGTAGGAGAGAGCAGAGACATTACCTGCCGGGCCCGGGATGTCAGCGTGTGCACATCAAACAGCTGTCCCCCGCCGTGCCGTGCAGACATCAGGACATCAGGCCACACCCCCCCTCCTCTTTAGGGTGACTTCTTCCGGCCGGGTCATCAGCCGCCCTACAGCGCAGCCCCAGGACTCGTCCCTCTCCCTCTGGCCGCCGGAGGTATGGTGAGTATAAGGCACAAAGACTATATAGTGCAGATCTGCACTATATAGTCTTGCCTGCCCTCACTATGTCGCTGCCGATTTGCGCTCACTCTGGAGCGCGCATCGGCAGCGCATCGGGCTCGCAAGCCCTGAAAAGTGCACAATCGGTATGCGATATGGCTTCCGATGTGCACTATATCGGCAATATCGGAAGCCATATCGCACCCGTGTGTACACACCTTTAATGTAATGTATGTAATGCCTTCACCCCCCCACCTTCATCCCTGCTTGATGCTGCACTGTAAATCCACAAAAAATTCCTAGTGTGTGCAAGCATACATGGCCAATAAAGTTGATTCTGATTAATTTAGAACTAGATGGGACATTCGAGGCAGTAATTATGTTGCAATGAAATATTTTTACTAGACTGGGGGTATCCAGGGGCCGCAGGTGATAATTCAGGGGCCCATCACTCACTCTAGGCAGTTCTGTTATTCCAGTAAAGCTAATTATAATGCCATGTATATCTTCCTATGTACAGGTGCTACACAGGTGACTGTTTTTACGGCACACCCCCTCAGCATGGGTACGCCCAACACATTGATCTGCCATATAAATGACGTCTACCCGCCCGCACTTACCATCACCTGGAGGAACAATGGCAAGGTGTTATCTAGAGAGCTGAACTCCTATGGGTACGTTGCTTTGGGGGACCAGACCTTCCAGGCGTTCTCCTACCTCAATGTTACTCCCCACTATAACGACATCTTCTCCTGCGATGTTCAGGTGTCAGGCGACAACAGAACAATTGTGTCATACTGGGGTGAGTACCATAGAGAAGGAACTGGGGAACATTTCCTGCTCCCTCCAGGTGTAACTCAGGCACATATACTACCAATTTCTTCTAATGTAACCAAGGCACATATACTACTTCTGTCTCCCAGTGTAACTCAGGCACATATACTACCGCTCTCTCCTGCTGTAACCCAGGCACATATACTACCGCTCTCTCCTGCTGTAGCCCAGGCACATATACTACCGCTCTCTCCTACTGTAACACAGGCACATATACTACTGCTCTTTCCCTGTGTAACCCAGGCACATATACTACCACTCTCTCCTGGTGTAACCCAGGCACATACACTACTGCTCCCTCCTGCTGTAACCCAGGCACATATACTACTGCTCTCTCCTGCTGTAACCCAGGCACATATACTACCACTCTCTCCCGGTGTAGCCCAGGCACATATACTACTGCTCTCTCCTGCTGTACCCCAGGCACATATACTACTGCTCTCTCCTGCTGTAACCCAGGCACATATACTACCGCTCTCTCCTGCTGTAACCCAGGCACATATACTACTGCTCTTTCCCTGTGTAACCCAGGCACATATACTACCACTCTCTCCTGGTGTAACCCAGGCACATACACTACTGCTCTCTCCTGCTGTAACCCAGGCACATATACTACTGCTCTCTCCTGCTGTAACCCAGGCACATATACTACCACTCTCTCCCGGTGTAACCCAGGCACATATACTACTGCTCTCTCCTGCTGTAACCCAGGCACATATAATACTGCTCTCTCCTGCTGTAACCCAGGCTCATACACTACTGCTCTCTCCTGCTGTAACCCAGACACATACACTACTGCTCTTTCCCTGTGTAACCCAGGTACATATACTACCACTCTCTCATGATGTAACCCAGGCACATACACTACTGCTCTCTCCTGCTGTAACCCAGGCACATAAACTACTGCTCTCTCCTGCTGTAACCCAGGCACATATACTACCGCTCTCTCCCGGTGTAACCCAGGCACATATACTACTGCTCTCTCCTGCTGTAACCCAAACACATATACTACTGCTCTTTCCCTGTGTAACCCAGGTACATATACTACTGCTCTCTCCCGGTGTAACCCAGGCACATATACTACTGCTCTCTCCTGCTGTAACCCAGACACATATACTACTGCTCTTTCCCTGTGTAACCCAAGCACATATACTACCGCTCTCTTGGTGTAACCCAGGCACATATACTACTGCTCTCTCTTGTAGTAACCCAGGCACATATACTACTGCTATCTCCTGCTGTAACCAAGGCATATACACTACTGCTCTCTCCTGCTGTAACCCAGGCACATACACTACTGCTCTCTCCTGCTGTAACCCAGGCACATATACTACCACTCTCTCCCGGTGTAACCCAGGCACATATACTACTGCTCTCTCCTGCTGTAACCCAGGCACATATACTACTGCTATCTCCTGCTGTAACCAAGGCATATACACTACTGCTCTCTCCTGCTGTAACCCAGGCACATACACTACTGCTCTCTCCTGCTGTAACCCAGGCACATATACTACCACTCTCTCCCGGTGTAACCCAGGCACATATACTACTGCTCTCTCCCTGCTGTAACCCAGGCACATATACTACCACTCTCTACCGGTGTAACCCAGGCACATATACTACCTCTCTCTCCTGCTGGAATCCAGGCTCATACACTACTGCTCTCTCCTGCTGTAACTCAGGCACATATACTACCGCTCTCTCCTGCTGTAACCCAGGCACATATACTACCGTTCTCTCCCGTTGTAACCCAGGCACATATACTACTGCTCTCTCCCGGTGTAACCCAGGGACCTATACTACCGCTCTCTCCTGCTGTAACCCAGGCACGTATTCTACTGCTCTCTCCTGCTGTAACCCAGACACATATACTACTGTTCTTTCCCTGTGTAACCCAGGCACATATACTACTGCTCTCTCCCTGTGTAACCCAGGCACATATACTACTGCTCTCTCCTGCTGTAACCCAGGCACATATACTACTGTTCTTTCCCTGTGTAACCCAGGCACATATACTACTGCTCTCTCCTGCTGTAATCCAGGCTCATACACTACTGCTCTCTCCTGCTGTAACCCAGGCACATATACTACCGCTCTCTCCTGCTGTAACCCAGGCACATATACTACCGCTCTCTCCTGCTGTAACCCAGGCAATATACTACCGCTCTCTCCCGCTGTAACCCAGGCACATATACTACTGCTCTCTCCCGGTGTAACCCAGGCACATATTCTACTGCTCTCTCCTGCTGTAACCCAGACACATATACTACTGTTCTTTCCCTGTGTAACCCAGGCACATATACTACTGCTCTCTCGGTGTAACCCAGGCATGTATACTACTGCTCTCTCTTGTTGTAACCCAGGCACATATACTACTGCTCTCTCCTGCTGTAACCAAGGTACATACACTACTGCTCTCTCCCTGTGTAACCCAGGCACATAGACTACTGCTCTCTCCTGCTGTAACCCAGGCACATATACTACTGCTCTCTCCCGCTGTAACCCAGGCACATATACTACGGCTCTCTCCTGCTGTAACCCAGGCTCATAAACTACTGCTCTCCCCTGCTATAACCCAGGCACATATACTACTGCTCTCTCCTGCTGTAACTCAGGCATGTATACTACTGCTCTCTCCTGGTGTAACCCAGGCACATATACTACTGTTCTCTCCTGCTGTAACCCAGGCACATACACTACTGCTCTCTCCTGCTGTAACCCCAGGGGCAAACGCAGGATTTTCAGAAGGGGGTTTCCAGAGGGGCGGAGCAAAGCACGGAGATGGACACTTAGGTGACACAGTATATGCCGGGTCAGTTAAAGTATTATAGATAGACCAAATGTATATAAATAATAATAAAATATATATATATATATATATATATACAGATACAGGGGCAGCAACAGCAGTGCAGACCCCTGGCATAGCAATGTATTGGGGCCCCTACCGATCCTCCAGCGGTAGGGGTGGGGGGTGCTATGAGCAGAAGCTTTGATGTCCCACGGGTGGTATGGGGTATTATATCAACCGCTCGGCATGTAGGGCCTGGATCAGTAATTTCCACTAATTACTCCTTTACTGCACAGATGGTGGGAGATGGAGTGGGAGAAGGGGGCATTGGGCTGAATGAAGGGGCCCTGATACATAACTTCCAGGGTGGTAGAGGATGTTTAATATGCAGAGGAGGGGTGTATAGTGGAGTGGGCTTATTATTCATAATTTTCTGGTGGGAGGACAGCTTGCTTGACTGCAGATATCTCCAGTTCCCGGAAATAGATTTCTTAGATTTTAATGGAATTAAAAACTAGATAATCCCACCTACCAAATAGTATTGGGGACTAGGGGATCAGAGTTCAGTAGGCAGAGCAATCTGCCAAAGAGTATATAAAACTACATACCAGGTGTGTGGAGCTGGAGCAGTAACCAGCTGCTGGAAGGCTGATATCTCTGGTTCTGGGCACAGTAGAGACAAGCTACTAGTGTCCATCAAGGGGGAGAGTCCCAGCTTTTGGAATATACCCTCTAAAGTCAGACAGAACCTGAAATATCTGACTGGGAAGAGCAATTAACAGGCTTGTATGGGGACCACTGCTTTGAAGTCAGATATCTCCGGTTCCCAAGGGCCGATTTTTAAAATTCTTGTACCCATGGAAAGAGGGGACCCTTAGCTTTCAGCCTAGGGTCCTAAGAGTCCTAGGGGGGTTTCTGGGTACTCAGAAACCCCCCCTGCGTGCGCTACTGAACCCATGCACATATACTACTGCTTTCGCCTGCTGTAACCCAGACACATACACTACTGCTCTCTCCTGCTGTAACTCAGGCATGTATACTATTGCTCTCTCCTGCTGTAACCCAGGCACATATACTACCACTCTCTACCGGTGTAACCCAGGTAAATATACTACTGCTCTCTCCCGCTGTAACCCAGGCACATATACTGCTGCTACTAGTATACAGTATGTGCTTGTCTACAGTGTGCTCAGATACACCGATACTGTATACATACATATAAATGACCACTGATGCATTTTTAGTTCCAGACTACCCCGTCCCCTCTGATCTGTGGATGAACGCCCTGTGTGGTTTGGCTTTGGCCCTCGGCATCGTCTTCCTCCTCCTGGGTTTCGTGTTCCTCTATTTGGCTTGGAAGCTGCAGAACACTGGTGAGCTCGGCGTTTCCTGTGCTTCATTTGCAGAGATTGCAGCCGTTCCTGTAATAACAGCGGTGCGGACGGCTATCATGTTACTCGGGGATGTGACAGAGACTAATGTCATTCCGGGGGGGGGGCTTTAAGTCCTGACGCTACAATCACAGGTGGAGAGAATAATGCCGGGGGAAGGGGGGATGTGTTTGGTTTTTTTGTGCAATCACCATTGTAATCATTACTAGTTTATATGTAAAAGCAGCCCCACCATCGAATCCCCTCGTTACCATGCGTGAACACATCCCCTAACATGGTCGCCGACCATCGAATGATTTCTCTCTCCATCGGAAATAAGTCAGTGTAAACTGAGTTGTGTTACCGTCGGAGACCGCCAGAGAGGGGGCGGGTGCTGACGTCATGTTCACCCGCTCCCGTTGGTCACGCCCAATGATTTTATGGAGAGGCAAACCCCGGTCATCAGGGCTGGGGCCGAATTCAGATCAATACGAGCGATCGTGAATCGGCCCCTATATTACAGATCACGAGACGCAACAGGCGTGAGGGATTCCCCAGAAGAGCTTACAATCTAAGTATTGATTCCCTGCTTTACATATTTGTTAAATGACACAAATTACATACAGATGTGTCCTCACTTACTTGGCGTTTCTCTCTATATCCCGCAAGATGGTCGGCACAACACAGATGCAGAAATAACCCGCTCACTTCTAGTCCCTTGTTACACGGACTCGGTCGCGCACAGATGTACAAGTGTCGCACACCCCAGTGACCAGTGTACACTAGTAAAGAAGTATTGCCACTTCTATACATAGTAGTTATGTCTATAAGTTGCCAACAAAGATGCTTGCAGTGCCCAAGTTGCACAGGAGATGGCGCGCAGGGAGTGGCTATATACCAGGGATTGGGATCCTTCGGCCCTCCAGCTGTTTTTGAACTAGGAATCCCAGCATGCCCTACTACAGTTTTGCTATTTGGCTATGTTAAAACAGTACTTGTTTCCTAGCACGGCGTCCAGATTTTCTATGTACGCTAACGTAGTGAAATCGCATCGCATTGAATGGTACGTTTTCACTCCCTCCTGTCAATCAAAACTCCAGAGGTGCCAAGACGACATAACCACAGCCCACAGGAGCCAGATCACAAAACCCCCCCACTATCCACGCCACCCCCAGTATCCATGCCACCCCCAGTATCCATGCCACCCCGAAGCGTGGCGAGCACAGCGAGCCCCGCGAGGGGCGGCTGAATGCGTCCTCCGACCTTTTCATACCCCCACTATCAACGTCGGCGTGGAGTTGATTTTAAATAGTGTGGCGACGTGGATTACTTTACATGTATTCCGCGTCCCCTCACGGGGCACGCTACGCTCGCCACGCTTCGGGCTCGGTGGCTCGCTGCTCTCGCCACACTATCTAAAATCAACTCCACGCCGACGTGAATAGTGGGGGTATGAAAAGGTCGAAAGGACGCGTTCCGCCGCCCCTCGCGGGGCATTTCGGGGTGGCGTGGATACTGGGGTTCACATCTAATTGTAAGCACCCATCACATCTCATAGCATGGGTGCTTGCTTGTACAATTAAATATCGCATTGCATCGCATTTGGTACCATGCGATACTATGCGATATTTCATTGTATAAGCACTTCTGTGCAGTTAACATGGACATCGTATCGCATCACACGCATCGTACAGCACTGTAGACGGAATGCGATGCGATGCGACTTCACTACGCAGAATAGCCTACTAAACGACAGTATTTGCTTAGTGGGCTAGGAAACAAGTACCGTTAAAACTGTTGCAGAGCATGCTGGGATGGATGCGTAGTTCAACAACAGCTGGAGGGCCGAAGGTTCCCCATCCCTGCTATATACTATATAGTTCTTCTGTGAAAGGCAATAAGACACAGGGGAAATGGTGTTAGACTTTCTGTTGCTCTCAACCTGCTCTAGAAAGGTATAATATATAATCATCACACATATAATAATAATACGAGTTCCCTCTATAGATTTGTTGTCACACATTTCGCACAAACCAATGCCCCAATTCCCATATTTTTGTGGCACCTCTGCCTTGTTACGTTACTGTCTTGGTTTAAAGTTGATGGAACCTGAAACTAGCACTTACTCCTCCCTGTCTCCCCCGTTTTGTACCCTACAGACTGAACCAGTTGAGCCCTGCATCCCTGCACAGCATGATCTGTGGATACTACCAGGTGGAGCGTAAAAACCCTACTGCAGAACCTTCATTCTGATTCAACCTTACGTGACGTGATTGTCCGGCCTCTCATAATCTGACGAAACGCATCACTGGTTTATGTTCCATTACAGTCAGTCCGGGTAAAGCTCCACTTGTGCTGTGCCTCTGTCAAGCCTCAAAACTATTTTTATTTTGCAGAATTGGACAAAATAGGAAGGGGTTTTTTTTTTTCTTCATTGCTCAATATGTAATTTCCTTATTTCTTGAATGCGCACAGCAGCTACATTACAAGCGCCAGACAACATTTCTTCTGGGAATGTACTGTAGGATCGTCTTTAACAAATTTGGATCACTACTTGTTAAAACTCCCAGAGATCTGTGCAGTGTGACTGCCGCAGTCTTTCACCTGTAATGGCTCTCCAGTCTCCATCACTTTACTGATCGTCTGACATTGAGGATGGAATTTGGGCATTATGCAAACAGTGAGAGTTCCATCAGCGCAGAAACGGGACCAGGCTGCAAGTAACCAATGAAGGACGTCGGCTGAATCGATAGATTTCACAGCTGGTGCTAATGTAGGACACTACTGACCAATCAGGTCTGACCTGAGACTTCTAATGGGGAACCTATAATACCGGCATCATATGTGTTTGTTAATGAACTAATGTTTTCTGCCTTTGCTTTACAGGGATACTTACATTACTAACCATAGCTTCTTATAGATTTATTAGAACTTATTCCCTGCAGGAAGCTGGACTTTCAGACGTACTCTAAAATCCCAGGTATTTTGCACGAACGCACATCAACCCGGGATTTTGGTATGTATGAAAGGGTCAACCTGGGTGTTAAAACCCGGATCTCTGACCCTTCTTTTTATACCCCGTTCTCACTGCAGGCAAATACCCAGGTCTAGCATGTCGACCTGGATATTTGCCTTTTAACATGTTTTGTTTTGCAGTATGAACGGGTCGCATACCCAGATCTCGTACACGGGTAAAACCCTTCTTTTTACCCGTGTTTGAGATCCGGGTATGCAGACACGGGTTGAACCGTTCTCCCTGCATAAAACCCTGTGTTGAAAGGCAAATTACCGGGTAGAACTTCTTCACCTGAGAATTTGCCTTAGCAGTAAGAAGGGGGGGTCAGTCCCTGCAGTCCTCAGCACTTTAATACCGGGTAAAAGTCTTTCCGTGCTATTAATACATGCGATAAATGGCATGTAAAAATTGCACATTAGGTACCAAATCGGATGGAAGGACTCCTGGAGAGATTCAAGGGAAATCGCATGTGACTTGTGACTCAGACAATTTGCAGTAATGTATGGGGTACACACTTCTCTGTATGCAGACAGATGTGACACTAAATATCACCATACTATGTAAATTCCCATTGGTCTATTTATGGGACGATATCTGTTTCCATTTCTCTGCTTTTCCTGCACATCTGTGACTATGATATATCACACAGGTAACAGATATGGGGCCAGATGCACCAAGCTTCAAAAGTGATAAAATGGAGAGTGATAAACAGCCAGCCAATCAGCTTCTTCCTGCCATGTCACAGACTGTGTTTGAAAAATGTCAGGCAGGAGCCTTTTTATCCAGGCATTTTATCACTTTTGAATCTTAGTGCATCTGGCCTATAATGAGTGAAACTGAATAGGATGAGAGATTCAGAAAGTGAGACATTTGGTAATTAATCTCCAGTTTTTTTAAAGCGGCAATCATTTACACTGCAAAATCATACTGGTTTTGCAGTGTAAATGATTGCCGCTTTAAAAAAACCTGGAGATTTCTCACTAAGGGGCCCATTTATCAAGTAATATTTGCGGTTAAATCCCCGAAAACATCCGCTTTCGGGGGTTAACCGCAAATATTAAGTAGCACTGAGATGTATTAAGGGGGACCGCAGCAGGAATCTCCGATCCCGGCTGCGATCCCCCCCTGCAGCGCCGCCGGCCGCATCCCCCATAGGTTTCTATGGGGGATGCAAAGCTGCCTGATGTATCAACATCGGGCAGCCCGGCATCGCACCCCATGGCTATCGCCATTCTGATATGGCGATAGCTCATTGTAGCCTATGGCTACACATCGCACTGCCCGAGCGGCAGTGCGGTCATCGGGGTCGCGCGGGGGGGGGTCAGCGAATAACCGCGCATGCGCAGACCCCGGGCTCCCTTTTCGGAGCCCTGTCCCTGCGCACAGCAGGTAATACATTCAGCCGAAATGATCGCATTTTACAATGCGATCCTGGGCGGTAATATTCCGCCCAGATCGCATTGTAAATGCGGTCAGTGATGAATGGGGGCCTAAATCTCTCACTTTCTGAATCTCTCATCCTATTACATTTCCCCCAATCTGTCAGACGAATGATTTCTGGACTGTAACTCTTTGGCTGCTGAGGCTCTCTCTCACCCCTGTCCTGAGCCTGTTTTGGGCTGGTCACATTACCACATAAAGCCAATCATGTCTCTGTAGTATCCGCAAGTGAATGGAAAAAATATTTTTTTACATTTTCTATTTAAATTGCAAGAAAGTGTGTAATGTATTTTTATAGCTATTTTTTTTGTTACAGGTTTGATATCCATTTACCTTTTCCAACGTAGTAAAATTAGGATTATACAAAGATATTTTCCAAATAAAAAGACTTAAAAATGATAAGGCGTTTTTATTTATATGTACACTCATTTGTAGCAGGTTTACATAACAGAGATACTGCAGCTGGACGGGCTTCTGAAAACATTTCCGTCACCTTTGTAAGGACTGACTTAGCATAGGGATCACCAGACGGGCCTTTGTACCCATAAGTTTTGGGTACTTTATTGCTTTTTTACTATGTGTACTGAATTATATTATCTGGTGTTCACCAAACACTGCACAAATGAAAAACTATTACATAAAATAAAAACAAACCCTAATGACACTAGGGGCAAGATGTAATAGGGTGCGACAGCTAAAAAAATATCACACCATGTCGCCATGTCAAATGTGCGGTTTAAAAAGAAAAATTGGACATGTAATAAAGTGTGAATTTTTTAGACAAAATCGCATGTGATTTCTGGCGATTTGTAGTCACGAATAAGGGCGATTTTTAGCAGTGTGCACTTTTTTTGTAAAAATGTTAAAGAAAAAACTGCGTGGGGTCCCCCCTCCTGAGCATAACTCATTGATTTGGTCCTGGGAGAAAAATCGTGGGGTTCCCCCATATTTAAGAAACCAGAATCGGGCTCTTGGACCGGTCCTGGTTCCAAAAAAATGGGACAAAAAAACTGGGGGTCCCCTGTATTTTTGAACCAGAATCTGGGTCCAACAGCCAGCGGTGTTATGACACATCTGGGGGACACTTTTTACACAAGGTCCGAAACATGACAACCGTGGCTGGTCAGCCCTGGACATTCTTCACCTGTACCTGGGTGGTGGACGCCGGGTAGTGTAAAATGACAATAAAATACATTGATTTTAACAGTAGAACTACAAGTCCCAGAAAGCCTCCCCCGCATGCAGGGACTTGGCAAACCACAAGTTAATTAATGGGCCCTCTTAGACTTGTAGTTCACCTGTAAAAAGAATGTTAACATAAACACACTCACACCTAGAATAGTGCAACCTTATTACATGCATTTTACAGCAATATACATTACCCTTCTCCGCGCCCTTACAGAATAGGGGTTATCCGCATATTAAAAACCAGACGCGTTTTGTTTCATAGAGGTTTCATCAGGGGGATATCTTCTAAACGACACAAAAACAGCTTGAAATTAATACAGGTTCAAGGGTTCGGCCCAAGTACAGAATGTATTGTTTCCTTGTTCTTGTTTCTCCTGAGCAGATAAAAATGGATCTAATTCCAGCATTTTCAGGACTACCTGTGCCTAGGAGTTAATCTGGACAATTGAGATCGCATTCTGAAAACCGATACGCACAAACTGGAATCTTTCCATCATGAGTTAGAGGCTCAGATGCCAGAACCAGCTTCCAGGAGAGCTCCGGCCTATGTATGAGTCCCATACCAATGCCATGTGGGATTAAAACAACAACATGTGTCCCAGCCAGACATGGGGCCCAAACCAGAGCCAGCACTAGGGGGGTGATTCTAATTCACTCACTATGCAGCAAAATTAGCAGCTTAGCGAGCCATGTAATGCCGTCCGCCCGAATGCCCCCCCCCCCCGACCATCGAATGATTTCCCATGACTTCACAAATATAAGTCAATTGAGACCGACATACTGTATATTTGTGCCTCCAGGACAAAAACAGAGCGGACTGCTGATATCATGTGACATCAACCAGCCGCCCCCGGCTGGCATCGGCACGCCCGTATATCCATGGAAACGCTGGGCGTTTCCATAGGGACACCCATAAAAGGCTGTGCGTTCCCATGGCCCAGCGCCTTCTGCCCCCATCCCCCCCCTCCCCTCTGTGAACTTGCCGCGGCCATTCACAGTCGGGGTTCGCACATGCGCATGACCATCAGGCGAATTTGGATATCATTACAAGTGATCCAGAATTGGCCCCTATGTGCCACCGCTGCTCTCATTCCCCTGAAAGGCAAACATAAAAAAGAATGTATTATAAGAAATACAAATGACAGTTGTGTTATATAATTGTTAGTTTGGTCATTTAAGCCAATGTTGTGTAATGTAATGAGGACTATTAAACTGCATCAAACCAAATTAGAAGAAAGCGTGGCATAATATCAAACGTTACACCATTTGTGCCTATTTATTTAATTTGTGGTACAGTTTAACCCCTTCCTGACAGAGCCAGTTTTTGCGTTCCTGACAGAGCCCTTTTTTTCAAATCTGACATGTCTCACTTAAGTGGGGATAACTTTTTTTTGCTTTTACTTATCCCAGTGATTTTGAGATTGTTTTTTCGTGACACATTGTACTTCAAATTAGTGGTAAATTTGGGTCGATACAGTCTGTGTTTTTTTGTGAAAAATACCAAAATATCGTGAAAAAATGGAAAATTTAGCGATTTGCAAAATGTTAAATTTTCTGCTTGTGAGACAAATAATCTTACCACTCAAAATAGTGAATAACTAACATAGACCATATGTCTACTTTATGTTGACATCATTATTTCAACTTCCTTTTAATTTTTTGGGACACTAGGAGGCTTACAATATGAATAGCAAATTCTCAAATTTTCAAGAAAATTTCAAACACTGATTTTTTTAGGGACCAGTTCAGTTCTGATGTGACTTTGAGGGACTTGTATGTGAGACACCCCCATAAATGATGCCATTTCAAAAACTGCACCCCTCACAGTATTCAAAACAGCATTTTGGAAGTTTGTTAACCCTTTAGGTGTTTCACAGGAATTAAAACAAAGTGTAGGTGAAATTTCAAAATTTCTTTTTTTTTGCAGATTTGCAATTTTAATACATTTTTCTAAGGAACACAGTACATTTTACTAGAGAAATGTGACTGAAAATTGATTCCCCCAATTCTTTTGTTTTCATAAATATCCTATATGTGGCCCTAGTGTGCACGGTGACCAAACCACAGGCTTCATAATAGAAGGAGCACCTACTTGATTTTGGAGCCTCCTTTTTATGAGATTATTTTTTAGGCACCATGTAGGTTTCTAGGCACCATAAGATGCTAAAAGTTAGGAACCCCCCCACAAGTGACCCCATTTTGCAAACTACACCCCTCAGGGAATTCATCTAGGGGTATAGTGTACATTTCAAACCCCCAGGGGTTTCACCAATTGTGGTACAACTGGGCAGTGAAAATGAAAAATTATTTTTTTTACACAAAAATACAGTTCTGGCTCCAAATTTGTCATTTTCAGAAGGTATGAAGGAGACAAAGCACCCCAAAATCTGTGCCCCAATTTCTCCCGAGTACGGCAATGCCTCACATGTGACCAAAAAATACCAGTTGGGTGCATGGCAGGACTCAGAAGGGAAGGAGTGATTTTTGGATTTTGCAGCTCAGATTCTGGTGGAATTTTGGTGGGTGCTATGTCGCATTAGCAAGACCCCCAAAGCACCAATACAGTGGAACCCCCCCACAAGTCACCCCATTTTGAAAACTACACCCCTCAGGGAATTCATCTAGGGGTATAGTGTACATTTCAAACCCCCAGGGGTTTCACCAATTTTGATACAAGTGGGCAGTGAAAATGAAAAATTGCATTTTTTTACACAAAAATGCAGTTCTGGCTCAAAATTTTTCATTTTCAGAAGGTATGAAGGAGAAAAAGCACCCCAAAATCTGTGCCCCAATTTCTCCCGAGTACGGCAATGCCTCACATGTGACCAAAAAATACCAGTTGGGTGCATGGCAGGACTCAGAAGGGAAGGAGTGATTTTTGGATTTTGCAGCACAGATTCTGGTGGAATGAATGGTGGGTGCTATGTTGCACCAATACAGTGGAACCCCCCCACAAGTCACCCCATTTTGCAAAGTACACCCCTCAGGGAATTCATCTAGGGGTATAGTGTACATTTCAAACCCCCAGGGGTTTCACCAATTTTGATACAAGTGGGCAGTGAAAATGAAAAATTACATTTTTTTACACAAAAATGCAGTTCTGGCTCAAAATTTTTCATTTTCAGAAGGTATGAAGGAGAAAAAGCACCCCAAAATATGTGCCCCAATTTCTCCCGAGTACGGAAATGCCTCACATGTGACCAAAAAATACCAGTTGGGTGCATGGCAGGACTCAGAACGGAAGGAGTGATTTTTGGATTTTGCGGCTCAGATTCTGGTGGAATTTTGGTGGGTGCTATGTCGCATTAGCAAGACCCCCCAAGCACCAATACAGTGGAACCCCCCCACAAGTCACCCCATTTTGAAAACTACACCCCTCAGGGAATTCATCTAGGGGTATAGTGTACATTTCAAACCCCCAGGGGTTTCACCAATTTTGATACAAGTGGGCAGTGAAAATGAAAAATTACATTTTTTACACAAAAATGCAGTTCTGGCTCGAAATTTTTCATTTTCAGAAGGTATGAAGGAGAAAAAGCACCCCAAAATCTGTGCCCCAATTTCTCCAGAGTACGGCAATGCCTCACATGTGACCAAAAAATACCAGTTGGGTGCATGGCAGGACTCAGAACGGAAGGAGTGATTTTTGGATTTTGCAGCTCAGATTCTGGTGGAATTTTGGTGGGTGCTATGTCGCATTAGCAAGACCCCCCAAGCACCAATACAGTGGAACCCCCCCACAAGTCACCCCATTTTGAAAACTACACCCCTCAGGGAATTCATCTAGGGGTATAGTGTACATTTCAAACCCCCAGGGGTTTCACCAATTTTGATACAAGTGGGCAGTGAAAATGAAAAATTACATTTTTTTACACAAAAATGCAGTTCTGGCTCAAAATTTTTCATTTTCAGAAGGTATGAAGGAGAAAAAGCACCCCAAAATCTGTGCCCCAATTTCTCCCGAGTACGGAAATGCCTCACATGTGACCAAAAAATACCAGTTGGGTGCATGGCAGGACTCAGAACGGAAGGAGTGATTTTTGGATTTTGCAGCACAGATTTTGGTGGAATGAATGGTGGGTGCTATGTTGCACCAATACAGTGGAACCCCCCCACAAGTCACCCCATTTTGCAAAGTACACCCCTCAGGGAATTCATCTAGGGGTATAGTGTACATTTCAAACCCCCAGGGGTTTCACCAATTTTGATACAAGTGGGCAGTGAAAATGAAAAATTACATTTTTTTACACAAAAATGCAGTTCTGGCTCAAAATTTTTCATTTTCAGAAGGTATGAAGGAGACAAAGCACCCCAAAATCTGTGCCCCAATTTCTCCCGAGTACGGCAATGCCTCACATGTGACCAAAAAATACCATTTGGGTGCATGGCAGGACTCAGAACGGAAGGAGTGATTTTTGGATTTTGCAGCTCAGATTCTGGTGGAATTTTGGTGGGTGCTATGTCGCATTAGCAAGACCCCCCAAGCACCAATACAGTGGAACCCCCCCACAAGTCACCCCATTTTGCAAACTACACCCCTCAGGGAATTCATCTAGGGGTATAGTGTACATTTCAAACCCCCAGGGGTTTCACCAATTTTGATACAAGTGGGCAGTGAACATGAAAAATTACATTTTTTACACAAAAATGCAGTTCTGGCTCAAAATTTTTCATTTTCAGAAGGTATGAAGGAGAAAAAGCACCCCAAAATCTGTGCCCCAATTTCTCCCGAGTACGGCAATGCCTCACATGTGACCAAAAAATACCAGTTGGGTGCATGGCAGGACTCAAAAGGGAAGGAGTGATTTTTGGATTTTGCAGCTCAGATTCTGGTGGAATTTTGGTGGGTGCTATGTCGCATTAGCAAGACCCCCCAAGCACCAATACAGTGGAACCCCCCCACAAGTGACCCCATTTTGCAAACTACACCCCTCAGGGAATTCATCTAGGGGTATAGTGTACATTTCAAACCCCCAGGGGTTTCACCAATTTTGATACAAGTGGGCAGTGAACATGAAAAATTACATTTTTTACACAAAAATGCAGTTCTGGCTCAAAATTTTTCATTTTCAGAAGGTATGAAGGAGAAAAAGCACCCCAAAATCTGTGCCCCAATTTCTCCCGAGTACGGCAATGCCTCACATGTGACCAAAAAATACCAGTTGGGTGCATGGCAGGACTCAGAAGGGAAGGAGTGATTTTTGGATTTTGCAGCACAGATTCTGGTGGAATGAATGGTGGGTGCTATGTTGCACCAATACAGTGGAACCCCCCCACAAGTCACCCCATTTTGCAAACTACACCCCTCAGGGAATTCATCTAGGGGTATAGTGTACATTTCAAACCCCCAGGGGTTTCACCAATTTTGATACAAGTGGGCAGTGAAAATGAAAAATTACATTTTTTTACACAAAAATGCAGTTCTGGCTCAAAATTTTTCATTTTCAGAAGGAATGAAGGAGACAAAGCACCCCAAAATCTGTGCCCCAATTTCTCCCGAGTACGGCAATGCCTCATGTGTGACCAAAAAGTGGCAGGACTCAGAAGGGAAGGAGTGATATTTGGATTTTGCAGCACAAATTCTGGTGGAATGATGGTGGGTGCTATGTCGCATTAGCAAGACCCCCAAAGCACCAATACAGTGGAACCCCCCCACAAGTGACCCCATTTTGCAAACTACACCCCTCAGGGAATTCATCTAGGGGTATAGTGTACATTTCAAACCCCCAGGGGTTTCACCAATTTTGATAAAACTGGGCAGTGAACATGAAAAATTACATTTTTTTACACAAAAATGCAGTTCTGGCTCAAAATTTTTCATTTTCACAAGGAATGAAGGAGACAAAGCACCCCAAAATCTGTGCCCCAATTTCTCCCGAGTACGGCAATGCCTCACATGTGACCAAAAAATACCAGTTGGGTGCATGGCAGGACTCAGAAGGGAAGGAGTGATTTTTGGATTTTGCGGCTCAGATTCTGGTGGAATGAATGGTGGGTGCAATGTGGCATTAGCAAGACCCCCGAAGCACGGTGAAATTATGAACCTAATATTCCATAGATGTGTGGTATATTTTAAAACACTCCTTTATACATAGGCCGGGTTTGTCGGGGCAAGTGTCACACTGGAAAATAGTTTGCTTTCTTATTCCCTTTTTATAGCAAACTTTGCACCTTTTTTGTGTCCTGCCCTTTTTTCCAGTGGAGGGGATTTCATCAGGAAAATGCTGCCCTGGTACAATACGGGGGCCAGTACTAGAAGTACTGGGGCCCTCTGCCTGCTGGTTCCCAAATATTAGGCCCTTTATGACTTCCTCTTGAAAGTGCATAAATGTCCCCCTCTGGCCGGTAGAACGGAATAGCACGTAAGCGTTATACAGTGCCATCTGGATGATATACACGGCCACCTTCTTGTACCAGATTTTTGTTTTCCGCAGGGCACTGTACGGCTTCAGTACCTGATCTGAAAGATCCACTCCGCCCATGTACCTATTGTAATCCAGGATACAATTAGGTTTGGAGGTGTGGGTACTGGTACCTCGTACAGGGACGGAGGTGGTACTGTCTCCGTGAATTGTTGTCAGTATAAGGACATCCCTCTTGTCCTTATATTTGACCAACAACATATTTTCGTTGCATATTCCCCTGCTTTCACCCCTTCTCATTACTTGGGCAATGTGCGTTTTTGGGAGGCCTCTTTGGTTCTTGCGCACAGTACCGCAAGCTGCTGTACCTCTTGAACCAAGGGCCTTAAACAGGGGGATGCTAGTGTAAAAGTTATCCACATAGAGGTGATAACCTTTATCCAGGAAGGGGTGCACTAAATCTCAGACAATTTTCCCACTAACACCTACGAGGGAGGGGGGGCATTCTGGCGGTTGAATTCTTGAATCCTTCCCTTCATAAACCCTAAACCTGTGGGTGTACCCTGAGGTGCTTTCACACAGTTTATACATTTTTATGCCATACCTTGCCCTCTTACTGGGAAGGTACTGGCGGAATTTAACCCTTCCTTTAAAATGTATAAGGGACTCGTCGATACAAATAAATTTTTCAGGGATGTACACCTCTTCAAATTTGGCACTGAAATGATCAATGACCGGCCTGACTTTGAATAGCCGGTCAAAGGTGGGATCATCTCTGGGTGGGCACTGTGCATTATCGGTGTAATGTATAAATTTAAGAATTGTCTCAAATCGAGTCCGGGGCATGGCCATACGGTAAAATGGAGTACTGTACAGAACATCTGTACTCCAATATTGCCTAATTTCTGGCTTTTTTACTATGCCCATATGAAACACCAGACCCCAAAACGTCATCATCTCTACTGCATCTACAGGGGTCCACCTAGCAAATGATGACGTGGGGTTTTGAGCAATAAACTGCTGGGCATATAAATTAGTTTGGTCCACCATTAAATTTATAAAATCATCAGAGAAAAATAATTTGAAAAAGTCAATTTCTCTGAGACCTGTGGAATCAAATTGGATTCCTGGCATGGCCAAAAACTCAGGAACCTGGGGCTCAAAATTGTCTGGTGGTGGGGTCCATACTAGATCAATTATTGGGGGGGGAATCTCAGCTGATCTACGGGGGCGTCTTTGAGGGGGTCCCTCATCACCAGAGGAGGAAGAGGAGCTTAAGACGAATCCTTCAAATTCCCCGCTTGCATCACTGCCTGTGTCAGAGTCAGAGGCAAGCATGGCATATGCCTCCTCCACTGAATACATTCTCCTGGATGACTGGGAGGACATTTGGGAGGACATTTGGGAGGACATTTGGGATGCCATTTTTATTTTTGTGTTACTGGTAGTGAAATGTTTCAACACGTGTATAGTGTAGGGGGGGGTACAAACTTTATTTCAATCCGGGGGGTATGTAGTGTGTATGTGGTGCAGAAAAAAAAAAATACTTTATACCAATAAAAAAAAAAAAAATGAAGGGGTTAAAAATAAAAAATTGAAGGGGTTAAAAAAAAAAAAAAAAGGTCCTGCGCCAAAAATTGAGCACAGATGTTGGTCAGTAACGTCTGTCACTGAACAGCGCTCAAAGGCAACAGGAATCTGATCAAAAAAAAAAAAAAAATTGATCAACCCTGTGCCGAAAAAGCTGATCAGTGATGTACGTCACTGATCGGCGCACAGTGGCCACAGGACACCCACAAAATCAGTGTGTGTAAAAAAAAAATTAAAAAAAGACCCCACAGCACTCACAAAAAAAAAAAAAGGTGATCAGTGATGCGACACTGATTACCAGTGAGGGACAGCAGGTGCACAACCTTTGGTGCAACTGACAGTGCAACTGGCAGCAACTGACAGGTATATATATAAAAAAAAAACCTCTGCGCCCCCAAAAAGTTGCTGATCAGCACAGATATACTGATCAGCACAAAAGGGGGGGTAGCAGACACAAAATATACACTCTCTATCACTCTCTGTCACTATCTCTCTCTATCTCTCACTATCTCTCACTATCTATCACTCTAGGACACTGCAGCAGCAGCACTGACAGTTATATGTATAAAAAAAAACTGCACCCCCAAAAAGGGGGGGTAGCAGACACAAAATATACACTCTCTATCACTCTCTGTCACTATCTCTCTCTATCTCTCTATCTCTCACTATCTATCACTATCTATCACTATCTATCACTCTATGACACTGCAGCAGCAGCACTGACAGTTATATATATAAAATAAAACCCCTGCACCCCCAAAAAGGGGGGGTAGCAGACACAAATCTCTCTACCTCTCACTATCTATCACTATCTATCACTATCTATCACTGTATGACACTGCAGCAGCAGCACTGACAGTTATATATATATAGAAAACCCCTGCACCCCCAAAAAGGGGGGGTAGCAGACACAAAATATAGCTCTCTCTGTCACTATCTCTCTATCTCTCTCTATCTCTCTCTATCTCTCTCTCTATCTCTCTATCTCTCTATCACACTGCAGCAGCAGCAGGAAGTCTCAGGAAGTCAGATCCAGGAAGCGTCCAGCACGCTACAAGCAGTGATAAGGTGATCAGGTAAGGTATTTGCAAGGATCAGGTAAGTATTAGCAAGGATCAGGTCGGTATTCACGGCAGGCAGGCACGGTGACCGTTCTGCACGCTATTCCAGACCGGAATGGCGTCTGCAGCGCAGTCACCGTCAGTTTAAATGTCGCGCCTTGGCTGTGATTGGTCCGTGGGTCCCACGGACCAATCACAGCCTTGGGGGCAGGTGGGGTGAGGGTGGGGTGAGGTGTCATCGTCACCGATGACCCCCTCATGCCCCCTGACGCCCGGCGGTGATTGACACCTGTGTTACCGAGCGTCCGATTCGCTGGTAACACAGGAAAACGCTGTGAATGGCTGTTCACACTGAACAGCCAATCACAGCGATCGCCGACGGGGGGGCGACATCGCAGCCCCCCCTGGGCATGCAGGGACATGTCTGCTGTCAGGGACAGCAGACATCGTCCCTCTGTCACTGCGTCTCGAGACGCAGTGACAGTTTAAACTCATGACGTACATTTATGCCATGTGTCGGGAAGTACCTCCCGGCCATGACGTAAATGTACGTCAAATGTCGGGAAGGGGTTAATACACTGTTTTCAGATCTAAGAAGGTGGTCGCGCCCTGGATGGCAGCTGCGTCTATGTCCGTTGGTTACCAGACTTCCAGATTGACATAAAATTTAAAGAATGGAAATACACCTCATCACTATACTGAACACATACAGTATATAATAAAGGGTGACAAAAACACAGCGTTTCCCCCTTAGTCAATTGTGTGGTCCCACAGGTTCTTCTCTAATTCTCGGTGGGATCCCTCAGAGAGCTCATTGACCATAAGCAAGATACCTATAAAGGTATCTTTCTTGTCAGGAATGATCCTTCCCTGCACGAAACGCCTCCCCTTATTCAGGTATCCTCAGGTACTGTGTATAACACTCGGTAATGAACACTGACCTTATCATAAGGCCCAATATTCATGTAAAGGTATCTTTGATATGGACCTGCTTCTCCACGTCACACAACCCAAGTCGTCCACACACCCAATTGAACGGATAGGGATCCTGTCGGATCAAGACTCACCTCACTAGGTGGCCCTATATTAATTGAAAGGTATTTTTGCGAAGTCTCCAATCACAGGATAATCATCCCAAAATATTTTAATCCAGTAAAAACGTGAAATGAAATGTACAATAAAACAAAGTTAAAAAGTATCCACACAGAGATAGAAAGAGACCCAAAAACTTCCTCCCCTGTTTCCGGACCAGGAAGAAGAGGGTCACTAGATGACAATAGTAATAGGTGTCTCCATCTCCTGTGTGCCCCTTCTCTCACCAACGCGTTTCAGGCTCTCAGCACAGCCCTTTTTCAAGGCCTTGAAAACTCTTCTTATTATTTATTTATTACCAGTTCCTTATATAGCGCACACATATTCCGCAGCGCTGTACACAGTATAGTTGAATTCACATCAGTCCCTGCCCCAGTGGAGCTTACAATCTATATTCCCTACCACATGTACACGCACACACAGACATTCTACGGTTAATTTTGTTGGGAGCCAATTAGCCTACCTGTATATTTTTGGATTGTGGGAGGAAACCGGAGTACCCAGAGGAAACCCACGCAAGTACGTAGAGAATATACAAACTCTGCACGGTGGGAATAGAACCTCAGCGCTGTGAGGCAGTAATGCTAACCATTACACCATCCGTACTGCCCCGTATATATAACACATGGTGGGGATGGAACCCATGACCTCAGCACTGTGAGGCAGTAATGCTAACCATTACACCATCCTGCTGCCCCGTATATATAACACATGGTGGGAATAGAACCTCAGCGCTGTGAGGCAGTAATGCTAACCATTACACCGTCCGTACTGCCCCGTATATATAACACATGGTGGGGATAGAACCCATGACCTCAGTGCTGTGTGGCAGTAATGCTAACCATTACACCATCCGTACTGCCCCGTATATATAACACATGGTGGGGATAGAACCCATGACCTCAGTGCTGTGTGGCAGTAATGCTAACCATTACACCATCTGTACTGCCCCGTATATATAACACATGGTGGGGATAGAACCCATGACCTGAGCGCTGTGAGGCAGTAATGCTAACCATTACACCATCCGTACTGCCCCGTATATATAACACATGGTGGGGATAGAACCCATGACCTCAGCGCTGTGTGGCAGTAATGTAACCATTACACCATCCGTACTGCCCCGTATATATAACACATGGTGGGGATGGAACCCATGACCTCAGCGCTGTGTGGCAGTAATGCTAACCATTACACCATCCGTACTGCCCCGTATATATAACACATGGTGGGGATGGAACCCATGACCTCAGCGCTGTGTGGCAGTAATGTAACCATTACACCATCCGTACTGCCCCGTATATATAACACATGGTGGGGATGGAACCCATGACCTCAGCGCTGTGTGGCAGTAATGTAACCATTACACCATCCGTACTGCCCCGTATATATAACACATGGTGGGGATAGAACCCATGACCTCAGTGCTGTGAGGCAGTAATGTAACCATTACACCGTCCGTACTGCCCCGTATATATAACACATGGTGGGGATAGAACCCATGACCTCAGCGCTGTGTGGCAGTAATGTAACCATTACACCATCCGTACTGCCCCGTATATATAACACATGGTGGGGATAGAACCCATGACCTCAGCGCTGTGTGGCAGTAATGTAACCATTACACCATCCGTACTGGCCCGTATATATAACACATGGTGGGGATAGAACCCATGACCTGAGCGCTGTGAGGCAGTAATGCTAACCATTACACCATCCGTACTGCCCCATATATATAACACATGGTGGGGATAGAACCCATGACCTCAGCGCTGTGTGGCAGTAATGTAACCATTACACCATCCGTACTGCCCCGTATATATAACACATGGTGGGAATAGAACCCATGACCTCAGCGCTGTGAGGCAGTAATGCTAACCATTACACCATCCGTACTGCCCTGTATATATAACACATGGTGGGGATAGAACCCATGACCTCAGCGCTGTGTGGCAGTAATGTAACCATTACACCATCCGTACTGCCCCGTATATATAACACATGGTGGGAATAGAACCCATGACCTCAGTGCTGTGAGGCAGTAATGTAACCATTACACCATCCGTACTGCCCCGTATATATAACACATGGTGGGGATAGAACCCACGACCTCAGCGCTGTGAGGCAGTAATGCTAACCACTACACCATCCGTACTGCCCCGTATATATAACACATGGTGGGGATGGAACCCATGACCTCAGTGCTGTGAGGCAGTAATGTAACCATTACACCATCCGTACTGCCCCGTATATATAACACATGGTGGGGATAGAACCCACGACCTCAGCGCTGTGTGGCAGTAATGCTAACCATTACACCGTCTGCACTATTACCTGTCCCCACTTCAAAAAAGGGGAGTTTATGTTTTTTTCAGATCCTTGCTATGGGACTGGTCTGGAACCATCTTATGGGACTCTTGTTCCCAATTAAAAGGATAATACTATTTTAAGTACTCCTGTGTGTTTTATATGGGCACCCTCTAGCACTGTAGGGGATTGTATTTCTTGTATTCTATGTCATGGTTCAAATGTCAGATGTCATTTGATTACTTTTTACACCTGCATGGAAGGTTTATGTGCACTATATGCCTGATGTTCCACCTCTTTCCTTCACACATGACCTGCATATCTTAGAATGGTGCTTATAGAAGTAGATCAGAAGAGCACTATTCCTGTGCGGTCACAGCCCAATGTGTATGCAGTCTATAGCACCCAGTACTTTTGCATACCACCCTACTTTACAAGTTTCAGAGTCAGGATATGATTGTCTCTATTCTAATCAGTAAATCAATCATTTGTATTTGTGTCAATTTTAATGATACATGTTACATATGTTAATGATACATGTTACATGTTAATGATACATGTTACACATGTTAATGATACATGTTACCTATGTTAATGATACATGTTACCTATGTTAATGATACATGTTCCCCGCTGGTGTGTTGCGATGAACCGGGGTGTTTCACCAGTGATTTGCCGTTGATATTGAAGTTAGTAAATCTGTTTTACAGCAAATCTCCAAAAAGCATCAAACTGTCTAAACCTGACCCTACCCCCTGTTTCATATAACCGTAGCTTCCAACTGTGTCTAGAATCGGGACCCTGTGTGTATTGAGAAAAGGGGCGGAGCATTACAAGGAAGGGTGTGGCCTCATGGCACCCTTGTTTGCATCACTGTTGGGGCATTTAGCACTCTCAAAGATGGTTGACGTACCCTAGGTTGACACTGCCAAAAGGTTGACACAAGCTTAAGGTTGACATGGACATTATTGGTTTTTCATACTTCTCTATCCAAGTGGGCATAGCGTCGGATTATAATAATGTGCCCAAAGCATGGCGAGCGCAGCGAACCATGCGAGGGGACGCAGTACACTTATACGGTGTCCATGTTGACATGTGTCGGCGTAGACACCAAGGGTGAAGTGTAATAGGATGAGAGAATCACAAAGTGAGAGATTTGGGAAGAAATCTCCAGGGGGTTTTTTTAAAGCGGCAATCATTTACACTGCAAAATCACACTGGTTTTGCAGTGTAAATGATTGCCGCTTTTTTAAAAAAACACTGGAGATTTCTTCCCAAATCTCTCACTTTGTGATTCTCTCATCCTATTACATTTCCCCACAAAAACATAAAAACCACGTCAACATTTTTCATTTCGACCATGTCTATATCGACCTTCTGGCCATGTCAACCATTTTTAGGTGTCGACCTAGTCACTGTGGACCTAGACAGTGTAGATCATCTATACCGTAACCGACAATGCCTCCCCCCAACTTTCCCTACTGATAAGCGGAGCCGTACCACCGACAGTGGGACATCACATGCAAACAGCAGCAGCTTCCTCTTATACAGAAGTCTGTGCGCAAACTTTCTCCAGTTTCACTCTGACACAGAACTAAAAGTACCTTACAGGTCTGAACAATGTTCTCCTTAGTAACAAATGACGCTGGAGTCATCTGATTTTCCTATTGGTTGCACACAGTAACACAGCATTGCACAAAGACTGTGGATTTTAGACCTACAGTAGCTCGGGAAAGACAGACTGCGGAGATGAGAGGGGCATTGGCCGGGCTGCTGCTGGTATACAGCACTATATACTACTCTGCGACAGGTACTGTACACTGCATACTTACCTATACATAACCTGGTGTGACAGCAGCTTCCAATGTATAATGGATCTGTTCCTGTTACTGGACCATGATGACAGATAACGATTCTGTTAAGTTTGTAGAATGTTTTGCAATCAACATGTAACTTCTGCACTTATGTGACAATATCACTGATTATAGTTTATTATCATTGTTACTTTTCAACATTAGCCAGTACTAAGGCGACATATAGGGGTAATTCAGAAAGGTCCGCAAAGCCAGTTAGATTTGGCCGAAGTGTAATCAAACTGAAATCTAAATTGCAGTATATATACAGTTCTTTTGAACGTTTCATTTGCACCGCCATCATCATCTATGTGGTTGTACACCACCTCACACGGACATATACCATTGTCTGTGTTTTCTGTGTTTAGTGTTGTATGTTTTGTGGTGACTGTGTCACACTCTGTTGCAATGGATTTTGATGCTAATGATTTAACTGGCACAAAGAGGTTCCTGGATAAGGATGTCAATAAAATCCTCTTTTCAGACACTAAAGAGCTGGCTTTTGATGTGGATAGTCCCCTTGAGGTACATACTGACCTACTCAGACTTCGTAAGAGGTTGGTGGAATTAGAACTCCACGGGTTAACCCTGTCACAGTATCATAGGGAAGGTTTCATACCTAGGGGATTCCGCATCAAGAACCAGCCCACCATAGGCCGCACCAATAAGGATTTCTGTAAAAACTGGTGTGCCATCCTTAACCAATGCAGTTTTGATTTAATTGTATTGGTGGTACAGCAGGTTAACTATGACATAGATATTGTGAAGCGAGAGATTGTGATTTGTGAGAAGGAGGGCACTGCTATTTTAAAATCTGACACCTCCACTGACTGGTTGACCAAACTGGAAGACACAGTAGCTACATTTAAGTCTGAGTTATTGGCTTTCAAAAAAGGCAAATACAAAAAAGTAAAAGACGACTATAGAGAGCTGCGTGTTTATCCCTGGTTAACAGGACAAAATTCCAGACGTCCGTGGCGTGAGCAATACACTGCCAGTAGGAAACGCAGAGAGGTTAACTTCACTGATCTCGAGTCGCAAACCTCGCACAGCGACTCGGACCATTCTAGTAAGGGTGTTTTTTAAGGCAATCGAGCGAGCAATCGCAACAAAGAAAAAAGAGGCCCACGAGATGCAGGAGAGGGGGCGTCGGGCACAAGTACTCAAAAAGGAAGGGGAAAGAGGGGGGATCAGAAATAATGGTGTTTAACCTCTCAGCCCATATTCTTTCTGAGATGGAAATGTCTGTATTGAATAAGGGTTTAACCTTTGTTCAAACCCATAAGCAGAGACCTTTTGAATGCGAAACAGAACTTTTTCGCTTCCACAGACAGTTGCGGCTTAAAGACTATTTTCTCAGGCAACCGCAGGCTTCCAATGTTAACCCATCTCCTTTTCGAGTTAAAAGTGACTTTGACTTCCCCTCCCCAAATGCATCCATTGACACTTTTATGCGCCTTGTTAAACGGGATGCCTTACCGGTGGTCAAAAAACCGGGTAGGTATTACTCTAATATTTCTCAAGGTGAAAGACTGGCCATCAAATCCCTGCGAGACAATTCTAACATCATCATTCGCCCCGCCGACAAAGGCGGGGGCGTAGTTGTTCTCGACAGGGATTATTACATTAATGAAATCAAAGGCCAGTTGAGTGATGCCAGTTGTTACTTAAAACTTACTTATGATCCCACTCAGAAATATAAGAAGGAGTTTGACTCCCTAATTCAGATGGGATTGAGTAACAACTGGATCGATGAGCCCACTAGTGAGTTTCTCAGCCAAAAATTTCCTGTGACTCCCTTGCTCTATTGCCTTCCAAAGGTACATAAGTCCTTGGTCTCCCCGCCTGGGAGGCCAATTATTTCCTCTATGGGATCAATTAGCCAGCCGGTGTCACAATACATAGATTTTTTTCTACAGCCGGTAGTGCAGGCTAGCCCATTTTTTCTGCGTGACACTACAGACTTTTTAAACAAACTTGGTCAGTTTGGTCAACCTACAGAAGGGTGTTTGCTGGTGACCCTTGATGTCACCAGCCTTTACACAAATATTGAACATGATGAGGGCATCGGAGCGGTCCGGGAGTGTATCAGTGCCAGTCCATTTTATACAGGTCCACCAGTTGATTTTTTACTTACTTTGCTTGAATTGGTTCTTAACAAAAATTATTTTTTGTTTGACAATGGGTTTTTTTTGCAACGCCGCGGCACGGCGATGGGGTCTAATATGGCCCCATCGTATGCCAATCTTTTTATGTTTCAATATGAAAAACGGTATTTGCTTTCCCATCCCATTTATTCCAAATTTATCAGCTGTTACGTTCGTTATATTGATGATTTGTTTTTTGTTTGGACTGGCACTGAGAAGCTTCTCAATGATTTTGTATTCTTTTTGAATTCCATTCCAGGGAAAATTCGCTTTACCTCTACTTTTAGCCCCATATCTTTACATTTTCTTGATGTTTTAATTTCCATTAAGAATGGGACTTTTGTTACGTCACTCTTCAAAAAGCCAACCGATAAAAATACTCTTTTACTTGCATCCAATTTCCACCCCCAGCCGCTGAAGCGCGGTTTACCGTTTTCTCAATTATTGAGAGCAGTACGCATCACGTCTGACAGAGCAACATTAGATGACGTCCTGACGGGGATGTGTAAGCAATTCACTGATCGCCAATATGACCACAGAGAAGTGGCCGAGGCAAAATCCAGGTGTCTGAGTCTATCCAGGTCTGACTTGTTGATTCCTAAAGTCAAGGAAGAAAAAGAACAGAGGCTGCATTTTGTGACCACCTATTCTACAGCGTCTAAGGCCATAAAGGAAGCCTTTCTACAACACTGGCACATTTTGCGCACAGACCCAATTATGGGGAAGGTGTGTCAGAGCCCTCCAATGTTCTGCTTCAAAAGAAGCCAAAACCTTAAACAGCAGCTGACCTATTCGGACATTAGCCCCAGAGTTGATCAGAGAAGTTGGCTTTCCAGGCCAGTTGGCTCACAGAAGTGCACTGGATGTGTCAACTGCCGACACATAATCAAAACCAACGTCTTTACACACCCAATATCAGGCAAAAGATACAACCTAAGGCATGCTATGGACTGTGATACTAAGTACGTTGTGTACCTAATTCAGTGCCCGTGCAACAAATTGTACGTCGGCAAAACAATGAGAATGTTAAAGGAGAGAATTGGAGTACACAGGTCCTCAATCAAGAAAGCTTATTTGAAAATTGATGCCAGCACTCCTCCGGTAGCCAGGCATTTTGTCGAAATGGGACACTCCATTAATGATTTTGCTTTCATGCCCATCGAACACGTGCCTCCGTTGAGGCGAGGTGGCGATAGACATGGCATTCTCATGAAAAAAGAATGCTACTGGATCTATGAGCTCAATTGTATGAGACCGGTCGGCTTAAATGAAGAGTTTTCTTTTTCCCCCTTTATTTAATAATATTAGTGTATATTATATACTTTACCGCTTCCGATGTTCTCAAAATGTTCTATTTAGTGCGTTATACGTTATTTAAGTGTTATTCACTTATTGTTTTTTTAGGCTATGTCACCTTTTTTACATGTTTCTCTTGCCCATAATGCTTGTGTACTAGTATCTCCTGCTTTCATTATGGCACGCCGCAGTGTTTATGTAAAATATGTATTGGCGTCAGATCTCCATAGCAACAGCCTGCGACCCGGCTCATTTCCTGGGACTAGGAACCACATCATCTTCCCCCCGCGGCGGACGCTGCACTTTGGTTCCACACCGCCGTGTGGACTTCCTGTCCATACGTGCGGCTGGTGCTTACTGCGGTGACGCGCGTGTGGGTGGGAGAATGTGAGCGCCGAATCCCTGTGATTGAGCTGACGCTGCGCAGGTGAGTATGGCTCTGTACACCTTTTATATTCTAGGTCTTTGGCTCAGTGTCTTGATGACCCCTCTTGATGAAGGCGCTGTGTGCGCCAAAACGGCCGTCGAGGAGACGTGTAAAGTATTGCCTTGTTGTATCTGCTTGATGGGTGTTCATGATTAACTCACTGTACTGAGCCTGGATATATTGTTCATTAAATGAATTTACATTGAATTCCATTCCATCGACTGGTGCCGGTTGTTCTGCGTGCTCTGGGGCATTCTGACAGGACTTTCTTATATATATATATATATATATATATATATATATATATATATATATATATATATATGGCATCCCGTATTTACCCTGCACAGAAACAATATAACTCACCCAAATCCGACTCGCTCTGCACGTTACATCTGCCCCACCTGCAGTAGGTATGGGTCATAGGTTAGACACAACTAATGGTGCCCATACACTAGTAAGATTTATCTTCAGATCGGGCTGGTTGGAACAAAAACCTGGTTATGGATGAGTGACAGTTTGGCAGTTTTCCAGCATTTCCAAGCAAATGGTCAACTGTCATTTGCTCTCATCCATAACCATGTTTTTGTTCCAACCAGCCAGATCTGAAGATAAATCTGTGTGTGTATGGCCACCTTAAGGTTGACATGGGCAAGGTCCACAGTCAAAATGTCGACATGTCTTTCACTTTTTTTTTGTCCTGAAGTCGACGTGGGCACTGGCAGGGCTCGCTGCACTCGGCACACTATTTTGTTCTCCCACCACGCCCTAGTGGATGGTAGGGCATAAAATACCGCCTGTCAGCACATGTCGGCTCACAAGATATATATGAAAAACCCATGTCAACCTTTAGACTGTCGACCTTGCCCAAGTCGACCTAATACTTTTGTCGACCTAATGACCCTGTCGACCTAAGACTAAGTCGACCTTCTGAGGGGTCGACCTAAGTCAATGTCGATCTTCAGTGGTTGACCCAATGCATGTCAACCATAGGTGTGTCGACAAAACGTCCATATACCCCTGAGGTGCAGCATGGTATTGCCCATTAGAGAATCTTTATTGAATTACCCCGATAGATCGTTACTCTGAACAGACGCAATGAATATGCAGCAATATTGATAATGTAAAGCGCAACGGAATAGAATGTGTGATATAAGAAACTGTCATAATGATAATGTGTAGAACAGTGCCACCTAGGGGCCAAAGTAGCATGTGTAAAATATATATCACTACTACCAACAAATCATACCTCCCTACCAGAGGGGGCTGCAGCACTGTTCAAAATTCAAATAGGGGAGAAACACCAACTGCCAGTGAGTCAGTTTGGAATGGCAGTTGGTGGCAGAGGGTATTGCTCCCCTATCTGAATTTTGAACTGTGCTGCAGCCCCTCCTCTGGAGTGTCCCCTGCTCCCAACTACAGACGTGTGTGTGTGGGGGGGAGTTGGAAGTCCCCCTAGTAAAGCAGCTCTAAAATTATTCTGCGCACAGTGTCTTCCCAGAGTGAGAGGGGGCATGGGCAGCAGCTGAGAGAGCGTTGGCCATGCCCCAAGCAGCGAAACATGAACGAGGTCATGCCCCTTTTTGTGAGCGGATGGCGCATGGAGTCCTGAGCCCCGCCCTCCATCAGTTGAGTGGTATGAGTGATGTTTTGATCTGAACTTTTTATGGGTTGGGTACAGGATTCTGGTAGTCAATATGCCGGTGGTCAGAATATGGACGTGGCATCCCAACCGCTTAAACTCCCATCAGGGACGCTCATCTTAACTAACCCTAACTCTCTTCCACCCGCAGCCTAACCATAATCCCCCAGCCCCCACACAGCCTATCCCTAACCCTCCCCCCACAGCCCAACCCTAGCCTAAAATATAATATTTAAAAAAATAAATTATTTGAATTTATATAACCAATGTTGGCACTCAAATGGTAAAAAGGCATTTTAGATAAGTATCTGTACTTTCTATTACAGGCTATCTGATGCAGGAGACATCCATGTGCGCTTTTGGGGATAACAAGGAAGGAAATATTACATTCCAGTATTTAATTACATTTAATCGCCAAGCAGTAGTGGGATATGATGAGGAAGATGATACGTTTTACCCGTGTTATTACTGCATCCAGGAAGTACAGGCAGTAGCTGACGAAGTTTCCAACCAATTCAATCACATTCCCTCTATGGCAAATTACGTGAAGAACGAGAAGATCAGGTGTGAGGAGCAGGCGAGGACCTTCTGGGACAGCACAGTGGAAAGGAGAGGTGAGTGAGAGGAGGCAGAGTACATGGTGCCCACATAGGGGCAGGGAGGAGGTGAGTGAGAGGGGGCGGAGTACATGGTGCCCACATAGGGGCAGGGAGGAGGTGAGTGAGAGGGGGCGGAGAAAATGGTGCCCACATAGGGGCAGGGAGGAGGTGAGTGAGAGGGGGCGGAGTACATGGTGCCCACATAGGGGCAGGGAGGAGGTGAGTTAGAGGGGGCGGAGTACCTGGTGCTCACATAGGGGCAGGGAGGAGGTGAGTGTGAGGTGGTAGTGTACATGGTGCCCACATAGGGGCAGGGCGGAGGTGAGTCAGAGGGGTCAGAGTACATGTTGCCCACATAGGGGGGGTGTGGAGGTGAGTGAGAGGGGGCGGAGTACATGTTGCCCACATAGGGGTAGGGCAGAGGTGAGTGAAAAGGGGCAGTGTACATGGTGCCCACACAGGGGCAGGGCGGAGGTGAGTGAGAGGGGGGCGGAGTACATGTTGCCCACATAGCGGTAGGGTGGAGGTGAGTGAGAGGGGGCGGAGTACATGGTGCTCACATAGGGGCAGGGTGGAGGTGAGTGAGAGGGGGGCGGAGTACATGTTGCCCACATAGTGGTAGGGTGGAGGTGAGTGAGAGGGGGCGGAGTACATGGTGCCCACATAGGGGCAGGGTGGAGGTGAGGACATTCCTGAACAGCACAGTGGAAAGGAGAGGTGAGTGTGAGGTGGCAGTGTACATGTTGCCAACATAGGTTCAGAGAGGAGGTGAGCGAGAGGAAACTAGTGTACATGGTGCCCACGTAGGGGCAGGGAGGAGTCGAGGACCTTCTGGGACAGCACAGTGGGAGGAGAGGTGAGTGCCCACATAGGGGCAGGGAGGAGGTGAGTGAGAGGGGGCAGTGTACATGGTGCCCACATAGGGGAAGGGAGGAGGTGAGTGAGAGGGGGCAGTGTACATGGTACCCACATAGGGACAGGGAGGAGGTGAGTGAGAGGGGGAACTGTATGTGGTGCCCACATAGGGGCAGGGCGGAGGTCAGTGGGAGGGGGCAGTGTATGTGGTGCTCACGTATGGGCAGGGATGAGATAGAGGCATCCTCCCCAAGGCAACCTAGGCACCTACATAGGGCCCAGCAGGTCCTAAGGGGCCCCATAAAGATAATCAGGCCGCCCACAATGTTCCCATAGCAGGACTGTGTGACTACGCATGACTTTATGACATCACAGGGACAGGGATCCGCCCACAGATGTTCTTTGATAGGATAAAAATGTTGGTCCACACACGGCAACATCAGGCCAGGCGGCACCTGTGTGTCAGGGCTCGGAGGACAATGAGATGTAGCCAATGACAGAGTAGACAAGGAGACGTCACTTGCAGTAGAACGTGGTACTTGTCAGTGATACCAGGCCAACGCCAGCAGGTAGATCCCCATCTCCTCTCATTGGGCCTAATTCAGACCTGCTCGCTGAGCTGCGAGTGTTCAGACCCAGCAAGTATGTAAATGCCGCTCCCCCGAACGCACTTCCCCGCCCCTGTGCATGGCTGGCAACGCCATGCCTTCGTTTACATAAAATGCTTGGCATTCCCTGCCCCTGTCCCCACATGCAGAATAGTTAATCAGGCTCTGACTGTGCCACATGCAGACAGAATAGGAACGTGCAGATAATGAGGAACCCTTGGCGGGGTGTGCAAGCATAATGGTCTAAGCTTGGAGCTGACGCTGCCTCTTCCCTATAGTATGAGCGGGACACAGGTTGCTTGGCCCAGGTTACCCATTCTCACTGCTCAGCAACCCGGCTCCGACCTGGTAAAACCCTTCTTTTAATCTGGGTCGAATTACCGGGTTGCTAGACCCGGGATTTTTAAACCATACAGTGACCTGGGTCGACCTGGCAACAACCGGGGTAGGACCGGGTTATTTGTGCGGTGTGAAAGGGGTATTATTTTGCACATACAATAGTAGCACAGGCATACTACACTCAATAAATGCCGACACATAGACGACCCAACTTCCACGTCTGTAGCACGGTGTCTTTTCCTTTCCCTAATACATTGTTCATTTCATGCCCCTATAGTCAAACCCTCCATGGAAGTCTTTTCTCCAGTTAAAGTGAATGTGAACAGCCTCCCGGTACTGATATGCTATGTGTGGGGCTTTTACCCCCAAGACATCATTGTAACTTGGATCAAAAATGACGAAGCCGTGATCAAGAACTATACAGAGGGGGTACGCGTGGGAGACTGGACCTACCAGGTCATTGCCAAGCTGGACTTGAGAGACTCCCTCCCTGGAGACAACTACACATGTGCAGTAGAGCATATAAGTCTGGAGGAGACGATGATGAAGAGTTGGCGTAAGTGAGGGGATGGTGGGGACCTGGGGGCCTCTCGCCAGACTGTATATCTACTTTAGGAATGCTAAGAAGGGCACTAATTAGGGTTTAAAATCCACCAGGGCCGGATTAAGCCTTCAGGGGGCCCGGCTCACTTTAGGCAGGGGGGCCCCCTCCCTCTTGTCAATACTGGCCACAAACTGCAGAGTAGAATATTACACTGTCAAAACACAGAGTAAAAGCAGTATAAACTTGGTCAATGGGTAACTGCAGGGGTGAATTAATATATATATATATATATACATATAATATGCATGAAAATTTTGTGTTTGTCACTCTGTACCTTACTCTGTAGGAGACCTCACAGGCTCAGTGCTGCCTCTGATTAAAAACCATCCCATGACAAGGCTGCTGCTGCTGTCCTCCATGGGCCTGAGAAGCATGCGATGAGCTCCACCAATCAGAGCTCAGCACAAGCCTCTCAGCCTCTGACCTCTTGTGCAAAGTCTCATGGGACTTAGTCATCTCCCAGTAATGCACTGTACACTTGTGCTGTTAGTGTGCCTTTGCTCCTGTTGCTCAGCACCACTAATCATTGCCCCATTGACAGATAAGTGTAGCTGCATCACCACCCCACTCCCATGCACAAAACCTTTAGAAAAAAAAAAAAAAACAGTTATAAAAAACAAACAAACATGCCAACACCAGGGGCCCTAGATAATGGGGGGCCCAGGGTTACTGCCCCCCCCCCCCCCCCATCCCCCCCACCCCTTAATCCGGCCCTGAAATCCACACAACTATAATGTATTGGCTTACATTTGCCACCCGGTAAATTGTAATTTCCCTCTGTCCCTTTCAGCAGTGTTGTTATATCATCAGTGGGAGCTGTTTGTTTCCATTTCCCAGGCACAGGAAGCATATGGGATTATGGGCACATGTGTATCCAATACAGGGGACATGGTTAAATATTTCTGGTGTCCTGTGATGACATAAAAGGTTACATCTATTCACTGATCGCGCCCCATTTGGGGCATCATGAGAAATGGGAGGCACCATGTGTCTTTTTTACACAATATTTCCTCGTTATGCATCTCTCTTGTCTGCTGATGGGGAGGTATGCGCATCCTGTACACCACTAGTGGAATTGTATGTTAGCAGTGTAAGAAACCAATATTACAGGGCCGCTGCATTCCTCCCACCAAGCAGTGTTGTGCAAATTTACACTGCCGCGGTGGCGAGCAAACCCCAAACCCTTGACAGGTAATCAGCTCCTACCTGTTATTTTTCAAACCCAGATAGTAACATGGCAGTTAGCTGATTGGCTGGTTGTTTATCACTTCGCACTTTATTACTTTTTGAAGCTTGAAACATCTGGCCCTTAGTTCTCAGTGCACTACAAGTCTTTTAGTACGTGGCTGCGGTAGGAAGAGAGCGCAGAAATGTATATCCAGCTGCCCAACCTTAGTCCAAATGACAGCCATGTATAACCCCTCCTCTTTCCCAGAATCCCCTCTATGATAGCTGTGCGCATACTGGGACCTGATCAGCCATTTGTCAGTAATAAAACAAGCTCCATCTGTCTGTCCCTGTCTCTCTCCAGCTTTACGACACCACATGAGGGGCCTCTAAGCAATAACCTCACCCACCCTTTCTTGTTCCTACAGAAGCTGGTTTGACCTCCATTGAGATCATTAAGATCAGTGTCTCTACAGTGGTCTTCTGTGTAGGGCTCCTCCTCCTCATCATAGGGGTAGTATGCTGGAAGAATGGCAAGAAAAGTGGTAAGAAAACGGAACTCGGATAAAAGGAAGATTTATATTCACTCACTTTACGTTTCCTCAGAGGAGAACATAACTCAGTGGCGGCCATTTTGTTGTGGCCTGAGAATATTGCCTTTCAGGAGGCTCTCTCGGGATGTCTGGTTTGGCAGGCATGACTACATTTGCGGGGTGGTAGAAGTCACTGGCAGAAGGGGAGTTATGGATATATTCTGACAGATAAAATTGGGGGAATCCTAAAAAAATTTGCAACTATAACCTTACATAGATGATTGAAGGATGTAGGGTGTTTTCCCCCAATGTATTGAATTGAGAACTATTACAAAAGTAAGTTGGTAAGGGTGTGGATTATTTGGTCTACAGTAAGATGACCGACAAGCATTAGGTCGACATGCTGAAAGGTCGACATGCAGAGGCGTACCTAGATATTTGTGGGCCCCATAGCAAAAGTTTGTAAGGGCCCCCTATTTAACAACTTATGGTGATAAATGTATGTAAAACATATTACTTAAGGTGCCCACAGACGCTACAATTGTACTGTGCTATGCGTTTTTGACTGTACAATGGTTCTATACAATTTTTCTTCCAGCTTGCTATGAGATGTGCACTTGGATGCATGTGATGAACCCATGTTTGTAATGTTAAATTTCAGATGTAGTCTAAAAAGTACGTGCAGCACGTACTTTTTTAGACATACAATATCGGGCTTATCGCATCGCACAAGCCCATAAACACCATCCAATAATTGTACATAAGATGCAATTTGTGCTTAAAAAGTACAAAACGCATTCGATAATTGATGCGTCTGTGGGCACCTTTAGACTGCAAAGATGGGCCTCCTTCAGATTTGGGCCCCATAGCAGCTGCACCCCTTGCTTTTATGGTAGTTACGCCCTTGTCGACATGGGACTAGGTCGACATGGGTTTAGGTTGACAGGTCATTAGGTCCACATAGGTTTAGATCGACATGGGTCTAGGTCGACATGGGTTAAGTCAACAGGTCATTAGGTCGACACAAGCATTAGGTCGACATGGGCAAGGTCGACAGGGAAATTGTCTACATGGGGTTTTCACTTTTTTTTTAGCCAAATGTCAACACAGTCGACACAGACACTGAAACGTAACACTGTGTACGCTCATGATACTTCTGACAAGGTGCCTCGCTGCGCTCGCCACACTATTTTTTTCTCCCTCCACGGTGGATGGTATCGCATTAAATACCGCCTGTCAGCACATGTCGGCTCCTTTTGACTGTCGACCTTGCCCATGTCAACCTAATGCTTCTGTTGACCTAATGACCTGTCGACCTAAACCCATGTCGACCTAAACCCATGTCGACCTAGACCCATGTCGACGTAATGGTGTTGCCACAATGCTTGTTGACCATCTTGCTGTAGACCAAATGACCGTATCCCGTTGGTAAGGAGACCATTTATCAATTCTAGTTGCAGCTGAAGCGCAAATATTTAGTATCACGCCATGTAGGACTGAGGGACCACAGCAGAGATCTCGGTACTTATGTAGTATCTGGGCTGCCGATTTTGTGATTGTATGCCTTACCTTAAGGCATACAATCAGATGCGATGCGATTCGATTTTGCATAGGATTCAATGTTAAGAAGGTCCTCTTCATTTCCCCACTATCCAAGTGGGCATAGAGTTGATTTTATATAGCGTGGTGAGCGCAGCGAGCCACCGAGCCCGAAGCGTGGCGAGCGAAGCGAGCCCCGCGAGGGGATGCATATTTCTTAAAAAGTATTCTGTGTCCCCTCGCGGGGCTCGCTACGCTCGCCACGCTTACGGCTCGGTGGCTCGCTACGCTCGCCACAGGTTTATATCCAACTCCATGCCCACTTGGATAGTGGGGAAAGGAAAAGGACCCCTTTTTCCCATTGAATTCTATGTTAAAATGGACTCAGACCATTTTAACATTGAATCCTATGGAAAAATCTTGACCATCGCATCGCATACGATTTGGTCGCATGCGATGCGATGTGATCCGATCCGATTTCTAAATCGGACGCCCAGATACTACATAAGTACCGAGATCTCTGATACCTATACGGCCTATGGGCGACACATCACAGACAGTAACTAGCCGGGAGAGGATTTCCTCAGAACTCTCTCCAGCTAGACTGCAAAGCTTTCAGAGCCCCTGGGTGAGATTTAATAGGATGAGAGATTCAGAAAGTGAGAGATTTGGTGAGAAATCTCCAGTGTTTTTTAAAGCGGCAATCATTTACACTACAAAATCAAACTGGTTTTGCAGTGTAAATGATTGCTGCTTTAAAAGAACTGGAGATTTCTCACCAAATCTTACACTTTCTGAATCTTTCCTCCTATTAAATCTCACCCCCTGTTTCTGTGATTACTCAGTAATACATGGCGTAATTATAATTGCAAAATGCAGTGTGATTCTGGGCGTCATATCGCACTCAAATTGCACTGAATATGTGATTAATGATAAAGAGATGATACCTCCTGAATGTCTTTCAGTTACACAAAATATTGTGCAAGCCAACACGTTTTACTGCCTTTAAGTATATGCACAATTCACAGTTAATCTGCAGTGCCACCTTCTGGTCAATCAAGGCAGCTGCAGGATCATTTAGTGAAAACCAGTAAAAAGGCACAGTATACAGTAATTGTCATTATTTATGCTATAAATATTAGTACCCAGTATTTCGAAAATACCAACAATTTACATCTTTGTATAGTCCCTAACAAGTACATACTGTATGTTAGAATTAAAAAAAAAAGGCTGAACAAAATTACCCAAAACATTCAGCTATATTCACATTGAGGAAAATTACTTTATTTCTTAACAGCAAGCTGTCATTGTTAAGACTCAGCTGTAGAGAAACAAGCTGTTCCCTCTCATCTGTACATTCTGGAAACTAAAGTGGGAGGAGACTGCTGTTCAGTGCAACTGTGAACAATTGTTTTTACTTTTAATAGCAAAATCATCTTTTAACACTAAAAATGAAAAAATCTAGCTACACGTGTCGCCAGACACAATCTAGACGCTGTGAACCCCACTATACTGTCTTCCTCGCTTCATACTCTCCTTTCCCCTCTTTTGAGCTTGGGGCGGCCCGAACTAGGTGTCCTCCGCTCCATCTGCATCCTCACCCCCAATCGACACCCCAAATGTACATGGTTCCCTCACAAATGCACAATGTACCACTGAATGTGGTCCAACAGAGCATACATCACCCGGGGGCCAATGGCAAGACGGGAGTGAAAATCACTGTCCACCATGTTTTAAAGATGGCCGCCATATATAACAATATTGGAATTTGGGGGTGTACCTGCGCACTGAGTGTTCCCTGGTCGGACTAGCTTCAAAGCACTTATGTATAGTCTGACTCAAACTATACTGAAAGTGGTAATCATAGAGAATCGTGGGGATTAGTGCTGAGCTTTGCCCTAGTGTGCGTACAATCAAATGTGACTACAGATGCGAGTGTAATTGGGATAAGGGTATAAATGATATCTGACACAGTGATGTAAATGGAAAAGGAAAACTTGCGCACCGGGCTTGCTGCCCGTCTTGCCAAGGTGATTGTGGGTATGCAGACAGTTGTTCAGTTTTTTGGGAAAGAAAAAGTCACGGATTAAAGTAAATTATGCTGCACGAATTGCAGAAAAGTCTCTGTCTGAGTGCGGCGTCCCGCTGCTCAGACACAATGTTAGCTTCGGGTACCCCTTTGAACACTTGCCACGAAGTTGTAGTACAGTGCAGGTTTTCGGAGGTAGTTTACTGTTGGTGCAGCCTAGGGTATGCCAGTGTGCGTGGGTCTGTGACACGTGTTACCGCCGCACGCGTGTGGATCCCACAGCGTGTAGCGGTCCCGGTGTGACAGACGTGCGCACTTGAGCGGGTGGCAGGATTACCTCGCTTCAACCGATAGTGTCGGTATCAGCGTGGTGTCCCGCCGTCCGACTGGGAGCCCTCCTACCTCGCGAGCAGTTCCTATCTCCTACTGCACTGTACTACAACTTCGTGGCAAGTGTTCAAAGGGGTACCCGAAGCTAACATTGTGTCTGAGCAGCGGGACGCCGCACTCAGACAGAGACTTTTCTGCAATTCGTGCAGCATAATTTACTTTAATCCGTGACTTTTTCTTTCCCAAAAAACTGAACAACTGTCTGCATACCCACAATCACCTTGGCAAGACGGGCAGCAAGCCCGGTGCGCAAGTTTTTTGTTGGGACATCTGCTTAATTCTGCCCAGGATTAGCATTTCTTTTTAGACCAGTACTGCAGACGTTAGTTCCACTCACCACCATTCCACCAATAATTGAATGAATTTAATTGTTTTATTTAATATTATTAATTTTCTTTGTTTGATACAAGATATCACCAAGTAAAAATATTTCCTTTTCCATTTACATCACTGTGTCAGATATCATTTATACCCTTATCCCAATTACACTCGCATCTGTAGTCACATTTGATTGTACGCACACTAGGGCAAAGCTCAGCACTAATCCCCACGATTCTCTAATATATAACAATATAACAGGAAGTAAGATAGAATTATTTATAGTGAATTAAAAACACAAATTGAAAAATGGTCAATCAAACTATGTTAGTTCATCTGGATTGACCTTTTACAGAAAAAGGTTGATTTTATTTAATAATAATCAATAGTCGAGAAGAACATTCTACATCACTTTATCTACTTGTCAATGTTCGCGTTGATCGTGGGGTGGCGTCAACTACTTTTGGGGGGACATTTCACGGTTCAGGGGTGTTTTTTGGGTTTTCTGGCCCATTTACCATTGTTCCCTATGATGATTTGGTTAAATTGAGCCATTTAACATTGATTCCTATGGGAAATCGGGGGCATCGCGGGTACATTGAGGCATTTAACATTGTTCTCTATGGGGAAATCGGGGGCATCGCGTCTGGACCATTTAAGCCTTTTTTAGCTGCATACGACGCGACCGACGCGATATTGACTGTTTTCAATGCATTTCAATGGGAAAATCGGGGGCATCGTGTCGGTCGCAGACCACTAAAAATGACACCCGATGCCCGCAATTGTGGCCGTGCTAGGAAACAAGTACCCTACAAATTTTTCTCCCCCTGCCAAAAAAATTCTGGCACCCCCCAAAAAGGGGCGAGGCGATTGACTATGGGCATCGCTGGCTGAGCTGACAGACGACCCAGGCAGCAGTGAGCGCTGAGCATTAAATATACACTGCGCTGGGTCCCCGCTCATTAAATATGCACGGAGCGGGACCAGCTCAGCACTCTCTGCTGCCTAGGTCATCTGTCAGTTCAGCCAGTGGCACCCACCACAGACCCTGCTGCCACCGCTCCCCCAAGCCACCGCAGGGTCTGCCACATATGTAGTTATGCCACTGCCTGTGTCTATAGGGGAAATGTATCAAGCCTTGTGACGTGAGCCGCCTGCCTTCGTATGGGCACGCACATTGTTTGTCTGGGCGCACCCACCATTTCTGTCCCCATGCGCCATCCCCCTGCCGGTCCCGATGTGCATGAACGCCTCGGGCGGCTGTCAAAGTCTCCAAAGGTGTTTGCACAAGGGGCTGCACATGCGCAGTCCTCGAAATATTTTAAACGGGGCCGAATTCAGCCAAAAAGGAATTAAGCTGAATCACCCCCCCTAAAGTGAAGTTGTTGCCCATGCGAACCAATCAGCATCTTTCATTTCTGAGACTGTGCTATGTAAATGACAGAAGCTGATATAAAATTATTATTATTATTATTATAATACTTTTGGTTGCTATGTGCAAAGTGTTTTTAGGCTTGTAGGTGGGAGTTATTGGTTGTTTTTGGAAGGTGTTTTTTTGTGGCTTTAAATGACCCAACTATATACTTCTACCCATTTTTTATATACCCCCTAATTTAATATGAACACTTACTGTATTCTGCTGAAAAACGCCTGCTTTCTATAACGTTCCACTTTTTAAAAAAATTGCATATACTGTAACCCCATTTAATTACCCCGAATACTTTTTCTATGACCACTAATCCACTTCTATAGTGTTATTCTGTTTTATTATTTAGGCTTTTTGGGGGCCACAGGCAGATTTCCCATTTTTACCAACAGGTTTTACCCCCAAGAATCCCATTGCTGCGCATTTACCATTGTATAAGTTGGAAAATGGGAGCGTTCAATGTGGCGGGCAGCGGTTTTCATGTGTAAGAAATGTATGATTGAGGTAAATGACGGCATTTTCGCGTCCAATTAAATATCACCCTAATGGCTGTGATGCACTAAAGGGAAAAATGCGTTAAAAATCCAATTCTATGTAAATATTACCAAGGGGAACCCGCACTGTGTCCCATTAAGGGGAAACTTACTAAGATGGGAATTCTGTTTCACATGGGATGTTGCTACGGGCAAACAATCGGATACTATCTATTATCTACTAGAACAGTGGTTCCCAACCCTGGTCCTCAAGTACCCCCAACAGTGCACGTTTTCCAGGTCTCCATAAAATGTGCCTGAATAATGAGTGCACCTGCTGGGTGACCTGGAAAACGTGCACTGTTGGGGGTACTAGAGGGCCAGGGTTGGGATCTACTGTACTAGAATTATAAGTATAAGAAGTAGATTCTGATTGGTTGCCTATAGTAACAACTGTGAAAGAGAACTCCCACCTTAGTAAATGTATATTGTAATGTTCTGTCTCTCTCTCTCCGCAGGTTATATTCTAATTCCAGGAAACAGTGACGACAACTGAGGTCTGTGCGGTAGACGGACGTCAGTGTCAGGTGAGCGGTGACTTCTTCTGGACACCATTGTACTGCGTATGGAGTAGGGTGGCCAATCCCGGGATCGCGGGATCCCGGGATTTAGCCCCAAAATGTCCGGGATTTCAATCCCGGGATTGAAGTATCCAATCCCGGGATTTCGAGATTAGACTGCGCATGCGCAGTCTAATGCCAGGCTGCATCTGAGCACCTGCTCAGATGCTGCCCGACGGTTCCCGTCCCAGGGTGCGGCCTGCGCAGCGTGATTCGGTCATAGGTCACGCTGCGCAGGCCGCAGCGCTACACCACCAGCGCCGCCTGGAACTCGCTCACCGCCCGGCTTCCCCCATCCATACGCGTCATACCCGCGGCCTGACTCTGTACTGCTGCCGCCTGCCCCCTACGCCGCTTCTTTGGAAGTAAGTGATGGTGGCGCCGAAACCCGCTAGCCGCCGGGCCTCCCCCAGCTGCACGCATAATACCCGCCACCTGCCTCTGCCCCCCTGCTCCCCAAAAGTGAGTCAGTGTGGGGCACAGAGTCAGTTTTTTTTAGGGATGCCAATCCCGGGAATCCTGGTATTGAGAATTTTTCAATCCCAATTCCCGGGATTGAAAAAAATGCCCCGGGATTGGCATCCCTAGTGTGGAGTTATAGAATGAATCATTGAGCCCCTGTAAGCGCACAAACCTCCCATGAGTTACCTGCTGTAGGTGCTGTTACTGCTTGTACTTTTGTAAAAGTATTAGTGTAATGGTGCCCATACACTAGGGCAGGGGTCAGGGAACTTTTTTTACCTTTTTCCCCAAAAATATTTAGATACGCAGACATTACCCCCTTGATTTGAAAGGAAGCAAATCATATATCATTTATTATTTGAATTCAAAATTTTATTGAATATATCCAAAATTTCTTTCAAGCTTCAACTTCAAATCATCAGACTTGTTCCACCCAGCACAAACTGTGCTCTGCCTCCTGTGCGTATATAAATATAATCAGCCCCTGGAGGACGGCAGTGGATCAATAACGAGAGACTGCAGTAAGAATGGAATAATAATGGACCAAACTAATCAAATGCAGTACATCAATAGCAAACACTTTTTTATGAATGGGGAATACAAGCAGGATAATTAGGGTGGGAGAGTGATATATGGGTCTCCAAGACCCAGAATGGAAGCAGCCGGGTCCAGCAGGTGCCCTTCCCCCGCAGCAGAGTGTTGGAGGCTGGGGGAAGAAAGCCGCAGGAGACTGTAAGGAGGGAATCCGCGCAGGGACTGGGCAGGAGTGACGTCTTGCCAGGCTGCTGCTCATTACATATGCATTATGCATATGTAATGAGCGGCTGCCAAGAGCTTGTAAGGAGGGAAGCCGTGCAGGGACGGTCTCGCTGACGTCCAATACTCCCAGAGATTTCAGTTTTACCCCATTTGGGGTAAATTACCCCGGTTCCCCGACCTGTGCACTAGGGTGATATTGCATACATTCCTTCAATTTCGGCCACATCTGTGCGATAAATCAAACACCTGTATGCATGTCGAATGTATCACCCGACGCGATACACTCGCAATACGTTCTGCAGGCGACAGGAATGCTGGTGGCTGGCGACGGTTTCAGGGAGCGGGCGACAGGAGTGCTATTGGCTGGCAGTGGTGTAGCGAAGTGCTGTGCAGGAGCGCTGGCATGCGGTGGTGGTCAGTGGCAGGCGGCAGAATTTTCAAAAACTTTCAAAAGACTGGGCAGCTCTCTGATTGGATGTGAGAGCTCTCTCAGCCAATCAGAGGGCCGCCCAGTGTTTTGAAAAGTTTTTTTTTTTTCAAATTCTGCCACCCGTCACCGACTACCGCCGCCCGCCAGCCCTCCTGCAAAGTACTCTACAATTAGCATAGTATTGCATCGTTAAGCCCGCCTCCTCCACAGGCGCCGCGGATTCGCTGTATTGATCTCCCCATTCTGCCCACTTCACCAGGGATTCTTGTCATTGTAGCCCTACCTCCGGATTTGCAATGCCGTTGTTATTGCCCCTGTATAGCAGGGGCAGTGATATAATGCCATCATGCTGGCCCACCCCTGCTCCACCCACTTATGCTGCCTCATACCGCTCACTCCCCAACGCTGTGCAACCTGGCTCTCCCTTTTGGGAAGCAGCAACAGCCAGAATGGTCAGCAAATATGATGCCTTTTAGTAAATATACCCCTCACTGTCTTTGTTTCTTCAAACAGGTCAAAGAAAAACATGTTCCATCCTCCGTGGAAGACATTCCCAGGTTCCCGCGTGACGGATGATATTATATATACAGTACGTTTCTATGGGCAAGAACAATCCATGAGGCGTAACCGTCAAACGTTCCGCGCTTTAGATCCTGTCATCTGAGATAATTGTAGCCCGCTGTGGGCAAAATGGCAGCCATCCCAAAATCATAGTAATATAATAATGAGATACCATGTAGTCCAGCTATGGACAGTGATGTTCCTGCACTCAGGCCTGTTATACCTCATGTGTGATATTGTAGTGATTCCTCTGTCCATCCGTCCGTCCGTCTGTCAGTACTGTAGCGGTTGTCATGGTGACCTTACAACCAAAAACTTCTGTTGTGGGGATTATTTTTTGTTTTCCTTAATAGGGCTTAATGGGTTGATTTATCAAGCAGTGATAAGAGTGGAGAAGTGGAACAGGGCCGAAGTTGCCCATGGCAACTAATCAGCTTCTATCTATCTATCTATCTATCTATCTATCTATCTATCATGTTATAGAATGTACTTGAAAAATGTTACCTCTGTGCTGATTAGTTGCCAAGGGCACAAGTGGGCGATCCAAGGGGGACCCGCCCCCCTGCTATACGATGCCTGTTTAAAGCGTTAATACTGAGGGGCAAAATGACAATGACACAATTGTATCACCATGGCCACGCAAAGCGCATATGCCCACTGGCCTTGCCCCCCTGTGCCAACCGCCCTGCCCCCTCCAATGTACCAAGGACTTTCCTGCATCTGCGGCCCCAGAAGCTTGTACACACTGTTGGAGACTATACAGAATACATTTACAATATAGGTTCAACAAAGTTCTATATCACACTTATGAAAGTAGAGTTAACCTTCAAGCACCACCATCGCCATTTGTATTGTGTCAGTCTTCAGCGTAGTGGTCAGCATTGCTGCCTCACAGTGCTCGGTGGGGGGTTGAGTTCTAAACAGAGCCCTGTATGTGTTCTTTGCTTGTCTTTTCTTATGATTGCAGAGGTGTAAACTCCAATAGAGCAGTGACTAATGTGAATTACTTAGAATAGCAACCGCCTGCGTCTAAGTTGGCTACTTGCCTACTCTGCCGGGAGTTGCGGGGGACTCAAGATTTTTGGGTATCACCCCTCACCCTGGGGGAAGAGTAGGTGGATAGACCACATCCTGGCCGCTTTTTAGTCAATAGAACAGGAAGGATGGTGAGATTATCATGGCACTATATGGAGGAGGGTGGGGCTTAATGATGCAAATCACGTCAATGTAGCCCTACCCCCTCCCTGCAGACCAGCAAATCACAGCATTTTGTGGTGGGAGTGGCTGGGACCTAATGATATGAGAGCCCCGCCCCCTGAAGTGGCCAGCAGCATTTCCTAACCAGGCTTCTGTTACAGAGGAGACACAGTGACAAGTCTGCGGGTAAGATTTAATAGGATGAGAGATTCAGAAAGTGAGAGATTTGGTGAGATATCTCCAGTTTTTTTAAAGCGGCAATCATTTACACTGCTAAACCAGTTTGATTTTGAAGTGTAAATGATTGCCGCTTTAAAAAAAACTGGAGATTTCTCACCAAATCTCTCACTTTCTGAATCTCTCATCCTATTAAATCTCACCCCGCATGTACGTTACTGCACCTTCTGCGGAATGTACAGTGCTGTGAGTCTTATTGGGAGAAAAGTGCTACATAAAGAAATCTTTATTAATCTTGGCATATTTTGTCTTAATATGTTTTTTTTATATTACAAAATATTAAAAAAATTTGTTTAAAAAAAGTTTATTTTGTGGTATTTATCAAAATGTGGAACAGTACTATACAAAAAGTCTAATACTGAATAAAGAAACTATAAATACTATGTTTAAATATATTCTGTTTAAATGTAAGACTTCTTGTTCCAACTGTCTCCAGAGACTTATGGCGGGATAGGTGGATCAGGGCCGGTGGCTTCATTCAGTGTCTCACTTCTCCAGAATGCAAACGCAGTTTAAGACTGCGCAAGCGCGCTGCCATGTGTGTGCGCAAGCACAGAATTGCTAAAATTAACAAATAGCAATTTTTACACCCCCCTGTAACACTTCCAGAGCTCTGAGGTATTGAAGAGTCTTGGGTAATATAAAAAAGTCTGGAGGGAGCTCTGAGGCATGTGAGTGGGCTCTGAGCTCTCATATAAAGACTCAGGGGGGATCTAAAGGGGTATGAGGAGATCTGAGTCATGAGGGGATCTGAGGCTTATAAAGGGGCATGGAAAGTTCTGGGCTTTCTTATAAAGAGGCATGAGGGGGATATGAGGTATATTTTGGGGCGTGAGGGGCTCTGAGGCATATAAAGGGGCATAAGAGGTTCTCAGCTCTCATATAAAGGGACATGAAAGGATCTGAGGCATATAAAGAGGCATAAGGGGATCTGAGGCATATGAAGAAGGGGTATGAAGGGGACTGAGGGGGCTCTGCTCAGGCAAACAATGCCATAGACTTATATAAGAATTTAGAAGCTGCAAAATAGTTAGAGAGTGATATAAAGAAACTGAAACTAACAGGTCTATGTAAATGATAAAGTTCCTATTGACACCCCTGGTTCGAGGCCCCCACAGACATTAATCCCTCCCTGTATATGGGCTACATCAGACCAGCCCAGAAAACAGACGCGCTCCATCAGCAGCCCATTTGTTCCTTCTATAATGGATCTGGCAGAGAACTGTCCCTATATTTCTGTGATAGGTAGATGTTTGGGTAAATTAGACGAGCGAGGAGCCACCGGAGCTGCACGGGACGAGCGTCCGTCTCCTGAAAAGGACTCAAAGAAAATGTTAACACAAGTGATGTCAGTTCCTGAACCGCGCTCGGATATTTTTTTTGCCCTTTTGTAAATATATTATCTGTACAAAAATAAATAACATTTATAAATCACTTTGTAGGCCCGGTCACGGAGGATTCGTCGGCAAACCCACACTGAGCGCGTGCAAAGTCCAAGGCGTGGGTTAAAGTGATGGGAGTGTCAGGGGCGTGTTTACAATCAGAGCTGTGCTCCCAATTAGAGGGGCAAAACGGGTCACTAGTGAGAGCTGGGATCCAGCAGATCAGTCAGTGAAAAGATCCGTATCTTTTAGGCAGATCGAATGTTCACTTTGAAAGAAGGGGTAATTGATAATAACGAAGCATAATTTGTTTTACAATCTTTTATTGCCATTTTTTTTTTTACTTTTTTTTTTCTTTTAAACAGTGAGCTGAACAAATAAGAACATACATAACCGAGTAAAACACTGATCGATGGCTGGGTGCAGAAGCGCCATTGATGGCAACCATCGATGGAGTCTGCACCGATGGCCATCCCTAGCAGCAGCAGCCTTGTTATTCTTTCTTTCACTTGCAGTCGCAGCACTGAACTCAGTCTCCAGAGTTAGTACATCTCAGCTGCCACAGGTGGCAGTGCTGAGCTCAGGCAAATGCATTGTAATTAAAAACGAAACTGAAAGTAAAAGAATGACGGATCACCTTTTTGGGATCGGCGGCTCCCTCAGTCTTTTATGGGATCCGTTCAAAAGAACCTACTCCCAATCACATGTTTGGAAGTGTTTAAGATGAATAGCTGGATTGAGTCCTGTAGGCTACTATAAGTGGCGATGGTGCATCCGATGGTGGAGTGTTTATAATCACCGTCGCACACACCATGGAGCGTCTCAGCACTTTTACTCTACATTGCACGCTGCTGAACAAAGGGAAGGCTGAGATTGGTCTTTGTATATTTCCGTGTCTACTAGCGAATGTATTAGTGTAGTCTCTGAATCCGGCCAACAGGAACACAATAGCATTCATACCAAATGCATGGCATACCATAACACACAAGAAGTTAGGGTGTGATATTTCCTGGTGTTGTACCTGCTATGACTGCACATACATATGTACGCTGGAACCATTATCATAGTATCGCTATTTTCGAAGTATAATCAAACAATGGACGGTCACGGAACGCACCAGACTACATGAGGGAAAGGGAAACGTGCAGGCATACTGTAGGAGCACTAACTTTATTTACACATATATAACAATTGTGAACACTAGAGAGCGCACTTGGGGATGCAGCCGTTGCCCTGGGTTACTATTAGTGGTGGCGGCAGTGGTGGAACCTATGAAAGTCTCTCCATCTGTAAGCGGTTTCTGGTCTCGTCTCTTATGTCTGGTTCCCTGGAGGACGATTCAGTTACCAGTCCGTCGCCTCTGACTTTTATATCTCTATATAAGGACAATATGCCAGTGTTATAAATAATATCAGATTAATAAAACACATCTGCAAGCATTTGGTAGAGTTGTTTAAAGAGTGGCCAAAGAACTACAGCCACAGTACGCACAGTCACACAGAGACATTTACTTGTTACTATGGAACTGATTCAAACCTGTATGCAGAGGTCCGAATGTGGCCCCTTCCCTGATGGTGATGCCTTCGGCAGGGGCGACATTTACCTGCTCACTAGGCAGTGAATCTACGTAGCCTAGCGTGCAAGTCTGAATTAGGGATGGCCATCAACCATCGATGATTCAAAATCATCGATGGCCGATGTAGAATAGTTTTGCCATCAATGGGGGAGAACCAGATGGTTTCCCTCCATCGCCTCCAACTGTACAATTACGGCTATGTTTATAGCAGCCTCACCCCCACCCAAAGTATATTGTACCGAGTAATGCCCCCTTCACCTCCTATGCCAAGTGACACACCCCACCCTGACTATCGCTATGTATACTGTATATAAGTAACAGTAGGAAAGGGAACATCACTTTAGTTGGTTTACTCACGTGTGAACACCCCGATCCTCTTTTGTACTTACCCGGTATATAAATACCCCCAGTGCAGCCAGGCATATAATTGCAGCAGTAAGGGAGAGGTACATGTGGGTGATTGAGTGCGACGTGTCTAGGAACACAAGGAGAAATAACAGAGAGTCGCCATTGGATAGTTGTTGTTGTGTTTTTCTGTTACTAAGGAAACCATTTTGTTGGTATCCCTATAAGGGACAAAACCATGCCTTGTAAGTGATTAACCAAAAACTCCCAGCTCAGTGGGCATTCCACATGGCCACTGAAATCAGATGCTATTCTTTCTGGCTCTTTGTGATTTTTTTTATGTGCAGTACTTTCATGGGACAGATGACCGCGGACACATCGGTAGTCTCTGCCACAGAACCAATGTACTTCATATGTGTTTCAGATTAAAGGGATGTTATGGCAAAAGTACATATACACAAACTAATACACTTTCAGATCGATATACCGGGTCGCACCAGGGATTTTGTACATTGGTCCTTTCAGACTGGGGGCCTGTCTCGGCTTATTGCCTGGTTGGTGATGTCAGCATAGGTCCCGAGATGGGGCTTGGAGATTAGATCATCTCCTAGTGCCAGCTCTTCTATATGCTATGAACAGGTACCGGGTCACATGGATCCGGCTTACCCATTCACACGATGAGTCCCGGCTGAACCCAAGTTCATGAAATAACCCAAGATATTGATCACCACAGTGTGAAAGGGCTATTAGCTCTTTAAGTGGTATGCCCATCAGCCAGAATATTTCAGGACTACACCACTTTCCGATCCCCTGTGGACCGCAAGCGCTGAAGGCTGGGAATCCCTGCTGGCGATCCCCGCACGATCCCCCTTGCACTGTCCCCCCCAGCTCCTGCCACAAATATAAAAGACACCTTCCAAGGGTGTTTTTTTTTTTTTTTCACCACTCAAGCGGTTTAACTTGAGAGTTTTTTTTATCAATTCGTATTGCATATGATTTCACTGGATTTTTTTTTTTTTACCTAAATCAATCATAAACAAACCCCTGACAATTTCTGAGTGTTTTATATAAATATATATATATATTATTTTTTTTTGGGGGGGGGGGGGGGGGTGGGGGGGTGGGGGGAGTGTGGTTGGGGAGGGATATTAACCAGTTTCTAATATAGATACACTTTTAAGAAAAGCCCTTAAACTCACCCATCTTTACAACAAGTATCTCCTCCAGGCTGCTGTGATCCACATGGCAGGAGTGACGGTTCTCCTCCCCGGCCGGCACTTCCACGGTGACTGTTATCTGATAGGTGCCATCAGGGTTGGGGAGGATCGGGTTGGCCTCATCTGAGAGAACCTCATCTGTTTCGTTCCTCAGCCACTTCACATCCACAGCTCGGGGGTAAAACCCGTAAACCAAGCAGTAAAGCTTTGTTACTCTGTCTCCTTGGTGACTGATAATCTTCACCTTCGGGGGAACTAATGAGGAACATAAATCATATTACCCTTCACTATAACGAGACAGAGCTTCTAGTGACCGCTGAACAAGTCATAATATAACATCAGTCAGTGACATGTGACCAATCAGATATAAAACACTTCCACTAACAGAAAAGCCATTAGCAAAACTGCACCAACATCTCTTCCCTTGTACCCGAGTATCTGCCATCTGGACCCTTCTGCTCTGCCCAAAATCTGAGTCTATCATCCTCGCTCATTACCTGCTGCCATTCCCGGTTACTCTAATTTCCTGACTGTACGCACTCTGTGGAATCTTGCACTTTCCATTTGACTCAAAAACATGCATTCATTTTCTTTCGATATTCAAAAACATCTGGCCTGTGAGCGTATCACATAGCAACGCTATTTTCCGATGACAAAAAGCTTGCAAGCAGGGCCCTCTTTCCACTCTAATATCCCATACCCTCCAGCATGACCCATTCCATTAAGTACAAAATGCTCTGTTCCTGGTCTTCCTTGCCAGTAGTAGTTGCAGATGTGGGGCTGTAGCATGGTCCTATATTCAAATAGGGGAGCCACACCTACTTCCTCCCCAAACATCACTGTCCTGGACTCACTGGCAGTGTGACCCCCCATGTTTGAATTTTGGACTGTGCTGGAGCCCCATCTCTGTAAGTGCCACTCGCAGGGAAGTCCTGGAACAGAGCATTTTGTACCTAATGGAATGGGTCATGTTGTAGGCATATGATTTCCAGCCTTATTTTACTACTCTTTGTCCCCAGTTGTCAAGTGACATGGTATATGTTGGCAGGGCTGCCATCAGGGGAGCACCGCCAGGACACCAATCCCAGACCCGGACAGTGAGGGTGCCCGCTATATCAGCTGACACATAGGCAAGCGGCGTTATTTGAAATTGTTGCTGTTTCACAAGTCAATTGGAGCTTGCGTAATGGCATCCAATCAGGAGCAGTCAATGTAACGGCCTTCACCCACCTTTCCTCTCCCATTCTTCTTTGCCATGTTTAAAGTAATCATTAATCCACGCAGGACATTCCACTTCGATGCAAGCCTTCGTCCTCTGGATCCAAACCTTCTGATTGTTCCATATCTGGGTCACCAGCTCTGCCTTATGTGACATAGGTTTGAACATCATCAGATCCTTGTCAAAAGCAACCAGGACCTCGCCATCAAAACCAAACTCTTTGGAACCAGTAACTGAACCATCTTCATGCAGAACGCAGGACCATTTGATCTGATACGTGTAGGAGCCTAATTGATCTGTGACAGAGAAATAGAAGTCATTTATGAGCAGGGGTGGTTTGGGATGGAAAACCAGCCTGGGAAATTGCTGGAAGCAGCCCATATGGAGGAGGGGTCTTTTATGGGGGTGGGGCCTATTGAAAATCCTGATATATATCACCAGTCTGTCACCCTCTATAATCTAGCGAGCACAGGCGGCACCACCAATGTGCTGGCCCACCAGGGGTATTCGCTGCTGTTGCAGGGCTGTCTATTGTAAGTCCGACCCTCTTTATAAGTTCTGTTTGCTGCCGGTATTAGGAAGGAGAGAATTGGTTCCAGGTAACAGATCTTTATGTATAATTGTACTTATGAGACTTTTGTCATTGGTTCCTATTTTATGTGTATCGCTCCATACACACTAGGCAGTGTTGTTCACAAAGGGCTTTCTGAGCGATATTGTGAACTATATTGCCTAGTGCAGGGATCCTCAAACTATTTTGCTCTGGGACCCCATCAGACAATAAAAAATAATTACAGGACCCCAGCAATTTACCTCCTGGTCGCCTCACATGTGAGGTCAGCAGACAGCACATACATGGCAGCATTGTGGAGGCACAGACTGATGGGAGGAGTCTAATATACCATAACCCATCACATGACATGTGTAGTCAGCAGACAGCACATACATGGCAGCATTGTGGAGGCACAGAGTGATGGGAGGAGTCTGATATACCATAACCCATCACATCACATGTGTAGGCAGCAGACAGCACATACAGGGCAGCATTGTGGAGGCACGGAGTGATGAGAGGAGTCTAATATACAATAACCCATCACATCACATGTGTAATCAGCAGACAACACATACATGGCAGCATTGTGGAGGCACAGAGTGATGGGAGGAGTCTAATATACAATAACCCATCACATCACATGTGTAGTCAGCAGACAGCACATACATGGCAGCATTGCGGAGGCACAGAGTGATGGGAGGAGTCTGATATACCATAACCCATCACATCACATGTGTAGTCAGCAGACAGCACATACATGGCAGCATTGTGGGGGCACAGAGTGATGGGAGGAGTCTAATATACCATAACCCATCACATCACACGTGTAGTCAGCAGACAGCACATACATGGCAGCATTGTGGAGGCACAGAGTGATGGGAGGAGTCTAATATACCATAACCCATCACATCACACGTGTAGTCAGCAGACAGCACATACACTGCAGCATTGTGGAGGCACAGAGTGATGGGAGGAGTCTAATATACCATAACCCATCACATCACATGTGTAGGCAGCAGACAGCACATACATGGCAGCATTGTGGAGGCACAGACTGATGGGAGGAGTCTAAATAACAGACAATTCAACAGACTCCTTGAATCACCGACAGAGATGAGAGAAGTCATCAGCCTGATGGTCAGCAACATGGAGTCGTGACCCCATGATGAGAAGGTCGGGACCCACAGTTTGAGAACCGCTGGTCTAGTGTGTACACTCCATGTTCGGATGAGGGAGTCCTCATTAACAACGGTCCTGATACAGCCGTAACATGACCGTCGCTCCCATCGCCGTTGGCCCCCTTGCACCCTGGAGCGTCAAGTGTGTATTTACTTGCCGATGCGTACCCCCACCCCCACCCCACGGGTATCGTGTATGGGGCCTAATATATCTGATTTTGAAAATAATAAACATATAATGTATATATACCTAAATACTAAGGGGTAAATTTGCTAAGATGAGAGTTATATTTAAGATGGGATGTTGCCGGTAGCAACCAATCAGATTTATTTAGAACTCCCATAAACTCAGTAAATTGACCCTTTAGGGTAATAATTTGGTTACAAATGACTGGAACAATACTACAATACCAAAGGGTTCTGTTTGGTACCTAGCGCTAGACAATGACTTGAGCCAAAAAAACAAAATTTAAAGATTTTGATAACACATTTTTAGTCTCTAAAAATAAAAAAAAAATTGGCCACAAATCTCAGGCCTCAGCTTTTATTACAGCAAAGGGGCTGATTCAGACATGTTCGCACAGGTGGTTTTTCATTCCCCCGTGGTGTTCGCTGCCTGAGTGTGACAGACAGCGGGTTTTCTGACGGCCCGTCCAGTGCTCATGGGCGTGCCCACAAAAAAACAGTGTGTGCGCCCATAGAAACGCTGGGCGGACCCATCACAACGTAGCCGTGCCCCTGCCTGCTCGGGGCGTGTGGATGACGTCACATGACACCCTCAATTCGGCCATTTCCGTGCAGAATAAAGGTAAGCCCAGGCTTACTTTAATCTGCGAGGAGAGGAAAAAATCAATTCAGTGGTGAGTATCCATCAAATTATTTTTCCTCTCCGCGGGCGCATGCGAACAGATGTGTAAGAGTACGCAACCATTTACATCATAGCGCGAGGATTCGGGTGGTTGGGGGCCTGCGTTTGGCAGTGCGACGTTTAGCAAATATATGCGACAAGTGAATAGATCTGAATTACCCCAAAATTACTAGTACATATTTCTCATCTATAGAATCAATTTATTAATAAGTAGAGATGGTGCCCTGAAAACATGAGAACAATGGTTTTGTCCCAAGGCTGTACCCCCCTCGTGCTGAGATATTGGTCCGCCATCACTTTATGATGGCTGCCATTTCTAGCAGGAAGAGAAAAAAAAAGAAAAAATAGTTCTGTTTTTGAGCTCAGTAGGGGAAATATGTGACAATGTGCAATGTGCAAGCCAATAGCCATGATACAAACAGGAGTAGTGACTAATAATGACTCAGCTACACTCATGTGATACGCGATAATAAGGGACAGGAGACACACAGCACCACAGCACCAGAACAGGAAGTGCCACAAACTGTACAATCAGATTACAAACAAGTGTGAGCAAGAAAGCAGTTGATAATAGACAGGGTCCTCACTAAAGGCCTCCATACACTTCTGCGACTTCCCTGAGGGGAGAAGTTACAGCCGATCCCCCTTGAGCTGCCAGGTAGCTACCGGCGGCAGGATCACATATGGTATGTGGTAATTTTTCAATAAATTATGTTGTATGCGTTCCCTTTTTCCTGCTGCCGGGTGGTCTTCCTACACCGATCTGAGGCGCACGAGACCTCGCACTGGATCGGATCTAATATCAAACACCTGAGAATTTGTCACTTTTCATTCGAATTCTCGACTCGATGCAATGGAATAGGATAAAAAGTGGCCAAATTGCACTAGTGTATGGCTAGCTTTACCCTCATTACATCCGGTGCGGAAAGGGGGCCTGGCCCCATGCCCCAAACCCTTGTTTTTGGCAATCCGGGGGACCGGGAGATGCGCGCTGCCCTCGGGGAGTGCTGTGGCAGAAGTGCCGACTCCTGCACAGTGACGCACGTTATGTTACAAGTGCAGAACCTGACTCCTATCATTAAGCAGGAGCCAGGATTTTTGGTGTCACCTCTTGGCGGGTGACACCCGGGTGTGGCCCACACCTAACTAGTGACTCCACACATGGAGCAAACAAGATGAGACTACGGTTATGAATCGCAGCACATTCAGCCGCATCTTTTGGCAGTTTCCCATCTGTGAATTAGTGTAAAAGGCCTACAAACGTGGGGATTAAAGCTTAATATTGGTCCTTCCAGTTAAGCAGCCATTATAATATAGTAAAAAAATAATCTTTTATAATGGGCAGTGTTGCTGTAGGTGTTTATGACACAGGCATTTATTCTCCTGCACTGCAGAACCCGCCCATGCTGAAGTAACCGCTGCTGCTTACCACGTGACTTGTTGAGAAGATTCTGCATGAGACTGGCATGCTGCTGGTTCTCTAGCTCATGGCGCTGGCCAAACTTATTGTGCATTTCCCAGTGCTCTGCCCCGAGCTGCTCCTCCAGCCACTGGAACATGGGCCGTATACGGTACGTGTCGCTGCTGTATGTCATGATCTTCAGATCGTCCAGGTACATAGCGTAAGAATACACCGGTAGTCCGGGGCTGCGGGCTGGGACCGTCGTAGAGTAATATAACAGTGTGTGCTCACCTAAAGATGAAATGTTCAGCGTTATACCAAAGAATGATAAAGGTAACACACTGCAGATAGTGTTATACAGAATGTACAGGTTAAATAAAATATTCACTTTACCCAAAAATTTTTTTTTATTGAATTCAGGAACCAATGCGCACAGGGAGGCCCACCCCAAATTCAGCCATGTCCGAGTCAAAAATATTCTGTCTAGACTGACTTTTATTTGCGAACGGTAAACAATCTTTCGATGGTCGGCCGATGATTTTTCACCCGTTCGGAAGCATGCGAAAGTTTGTAAACCTACACATGCATTCACATTAAACCATGTCCATTCGGCCAGTGAAGGGGGGCATGCATTCGCTCCCCCGGCAAAAGAATGCTGCTTAGCGAGAAGGTCTGAATGAGGCCGAATGTGAAGATGACGAGATTCATGGAGGAAGTTTATAGGCCTGACCCAAAGTAACTTGCCACCCATACATGTAACTAGCATGGTGCTATAAGCTATACGTATTACATAACACAAGCCTATAACACACAAGCCTATTGCATATTGTAATAACCAGATTTTAAAGGATATTTCCCCACAACCTCTACAGAGACTCAGGGGGGTATTCCATCCCAGATGAATTCTTCCTCATTTGAAAAAAAAAAAACCGGGAACGATTCGCCTATCAGTATTCAGCATTTTCGCCCGTTTCTGAGTACATGTTCGCTCACGCAATTTCCCTTTTTTTGGGGGGGGGGGGGGGGGGGGCGAGAACCGGCACGGGCGAAAACGGCTGCAAAAACTTGTGTAAACAGCCACAAATTCACCGATCCACGCGGTTTTAACCCCTTCCCGACATTTGACGTACATTTACGTCATGGTCGGGATGTACTTCCAGACGCATGGCATAAATGTACGTCATGCATTTAAAGTGTCACCGCGTCTATAGACGCAGTGACAGAGGGGAGATGGCTGCTGTCCCTGACAGCAGACATCTTCCCTCATTGCCCAGGGGGGGCAGCGATGCCCCCCCCCATCGGCGATCGCTGCGATTGGCTGTTCAAATGTGAACAGCCAATTGCAGCGTTTTCTGTGTACCGGCGAATAACGGCGCTCGGTAACACAGGGATCGGTGGTGATTGGTGCTGTTAAGTACAGCACCAATCACCACCGGGTGTAAAGGGGTCACTGGTGGTCACCCCACCTCACCCCACCTGCCCCCAAGGCTGTGATTGGTCCGTCGGACCGACGGACCTATCACAGCCATTACACCTCAGAGAAAATAACGGAGACAGCCCTGCAGCCGCCATTCCGGTCAGGAACAGCGTGCAGAGTGGTCTCCATGCCCATCTGTCCTCTTATACTGACCTGATCAGCGTTGGTGGTGTGGTGGCATCCGTGCTGCCTGCTGCTGGTGCTTCCTGGTTGTTGTGCTGCTGCTGCAGCGTCATTGTGTAATATAATTTTGTGCTGCTGCTGCTGCAGCGTCATTGTGTAATATAATTTTGTCTCTGCTGCCCCCCTTTTGTGCTGATCAGTATAAATTAACTGATCAGCAACTTTTTTGGGGTACAGGTTTTTTTTTTTTTATATATACCCCGTCAGGTTGCACCAAAAGTTGTGCGCCTGCTGCCCCTCACTGCTAATCAGTGTTGCATCACTGATCAGCAGTTTTTTTTTATTTATTTTTTTTGGAGGGTGCTGTGGGGTCTTTTTTTTTTTTTTTTTTTTACACCCACGGTGATTTTGTGGGTGTCCTGTGGCCGCTGAGCGCTGATCAGTGACGTACATCACTGATCAGCATTTTTGGCACAGGGTTGATCTAATTTTTTTTTTGGGATCAAATTCCTGTTGCCTTTGACTGATCAGCAGTTTTTTTTTTTTTTTTTTTTTTGAGGGTGCTGTGGGGTCTTTTTTTTAAAAAAATTTTTTACACCCACGGTGATTTTGTGGGTGTCCTGTGGCCGCTGAGCGCTGATCAGTGACGTACATCACTGATCAGCATTTTTGGCACAGGGTTGATCTAATTTTTTTTTTGGATCAAATTCCTGTTGCCTTTGACTGATCAGCAGTTTTTTTTGTTTTTTTTTTTAGGGTGCTGTGGGGTCTTTTTTTTAAAAAATTTTTACACCCATGGTGATTTTGTGGGTGTCCTGTGGCCGCTGAGCGCTGATCAGTGACGGACGTTACTGACCAACATCTGTGCTCAATTTTTGGCGCAGGAGCTTTTTTTTTTTTCTTTTAACCCCTTCAAGGTTGTACCAAAAGCTGCCTTGAAGCTGCTGCCCCTTAAGTGCACTTACACGTGTTAAAGCACTACATACACACTACATACCCCCCGTGTTGAAATAAAGTTTGTACCCACCCTACACTATACACGTGTTGAAACACTACACTTACACAAACACAAAAATAATAAAAATGTCCCAATCATCCCAAAGACTGTTTTCAGCGGAGGAGGCATATGCCCTTATTGCCTCTGACACTGACACAGCCAGTGATGTAAGCGATGAATTTGCATTCGTCTTAAGCTCCTCTTCCTCCTCTAGTGATGAGGGACCCCCTCAAAGACGCCCCCGTAGAGCAGCTGAGACCCCCCCAAATGATTGATCCCGTATGGACCCCACCACCAGACAATTTTGAGCCCCAGGTTCCTGAGTTTTTGGCCAACCCAGGAATCCAATTTGATACTACAGGCCTCAAAGAAATTGACTTTTTCAAAGTATTTTTCTCTGATGATTTTATAAATTTAATGGTGGACCAAAGTAATTTATATGCCCAGCAGTTTATTGCTCAAAACCCCACGTCATCATTTGCTAGGTGGACCCCTGTAGATGCAGTAGAGATGATGACGTTTTGGGGTCTGGTGTTACATATGGGCATAGTTAAAAAGCCAGAAATTAGACAATATTGGAGTACAGATGTTCTGTACAGCACCCCACTTCATCGTATGGCCATGACCCGGACTCGTTTTGAGACGATCCTTAAATTTTTGCATTACAACGATAATACACTGTGCCCACCCAGAGATGATCCCACCTTTGACCGGCTATTCAAAGTCACGCCGGTCATTGATCATTTCAGCGCCAATTTTGCTGAGATGTACATCCCCGAAAAATTGACTTGTGTAGACGAGTCACTTATACATTTTAAAGGAAGGGTTAAATTCCGCCAGTACCTTCCCAATAAGAGGGCAAGGTATGGCATAAAAATGTATAAGCTGTGCGAAAGTACCTCAGGGTACACCCACAGGTTTAGGGTATATGAAGGGAAGGACACAAGAATTGAACCGCCAGAATGCCCCCCCTCCCTCGTAGGTGTTAGTGGAAAGATTGTCTGGGATTTAGTGCACCCCTTCCTGGATAAGGGTTATCACCTCTATGTGGATAACTTTTACACCAGCATCCCCCTGTTTAAGGCCCTTGGTTCAAGAGGTACAGCAGCTTGCGATACTGTGTGCAAGAACCAAAGAGGCCTCCCAAAAACGCATGTTGCCCAATTACTGAGAAAGGGTGAAAGCAGGGCACAATCCACCGAAAATATGTTGTTGGTCAAATGTAAGGACAAGAGGGATGTCCTTATACTGACAACAATTCACGGAGACAGTACCACCTCCGTCCCTGTACGAGGTACCAGTACCCACACCTCAAAACCTATTTGTTTCCTAGATTACAATAAGTACATGTGCGGACTGGATCTTTCAGATCAGGTACTGAAGCCGTACAGTGCCCTGCGGAAAACCAAAATATGGTATAAGAAGCTGGCCGTGTATATCATCCAGATGGCACTGTATAACGCTTACGTACTATTCCGTTCTACCAGCCAGACGGGGACATTTTTGCACTTTCAAGAGGAAGTCATAAAAGGCCTAATATTTGGGAACCAGCAGGCAGAGGGCCCCAGTACTTCTAGTACTGGCCCCAGTACTTCTAGTACTGGCCCCCGTATTGTATCAGGGCAGCATTTTCCTAACGAAATCCCCTCCACTGGAAAAAAGGGCAGGACACAAAAAAGGTGCAAAGTTTGCTATAAAAAGGGAATAAGAAAGCAAACTATTTTCCACTGTGAAACTTGCCCCGACAAACCCGGCCTATGTATGAAGGAGTGTTTTAAAATATACCACACATCTATGGATTATTAGGTTCATCATTTCACCGTGCTTCGGGGGTCTTGCTAATGCGACATAGCACCCACCATTCATTCCACCAGAATCTGTGCTGCAAAATCCAAATATCACTCCTTCCCTTCTGAGTCCTGCCATGCACCCAAATGGTATTTTTTGGTCACATATGAGGCATTGCCGTACTCGGGAGAAATTGCGGCACAGATTTTGGGGTGCTTTGTCTCCTTCATTCCTTGTGAAAATGAAAAATTTTGAGCCAGAACTGCATTTTTGTGTAAAAAAATGTAATTTTTCATTTTCACAGCCCAGTTGTACCAAAATTGGTGAAACCCCTGGGGGTTTGAAATGTACACTATACCCATAGATGAATTCCCTGAGGGGTGTAGTTTGCAAAATGGGGTCACTTGTGGGGGGGTTCCACTGTATTGGTGCTTCGGGGGTCTTGCTAATGCGACATAGCACCCACCATTCATTCCACCAGAATCTGTGCTGCAAAATCCAAATATCACTCCTTCCCTTCTGAGTCCTGCCATGCACCCAAATGGTATTTTTTGGTCACATATGAGGCATTGCCGTACTCGGGAGAAATTGCGGCACAGATTTTGGGGTGCTTTGTCTCCTTCATTCCTTGTGAAAATGAAAAATTTTGAGCCAGAAATGCATTTTTGTGTAAAAAAATGTAATTTTTCATTTTCACAGCCCAGTTGTACCAAAATTGGTGAAACCCCTGGGGGTTTGAAATGTACACTATACCCCTAGATGAATTCCCTGAGGGGTGTAGTTTGCAAAATGGGGTCACTTGTGGGGGGGTTCCACTGTATTGGTGCTTCGGGGGTCTTGCTAATGCGACATAGCACCCACCATTCATTCCACCAGAATCTGTGCTGCAAAATCCAAATATCACTCCTTCCATTCTGAGTCCTGCCATGTACCCAAATGGTATTTTTTGGTCACATATGAGGCATTGCCGTACTCGGGAGAAATTGCGGCACAGATTTTGGGGTGCTTTGTCTCCTTCATTCCTTGTGAAAATGAAAAATGTTGAGCCAGAACTGCATTTTTGTGTAAAAAAATTTAATTTTTCATTTTCACAGCCCAGTTGTACCAAAATTGGTGAAACCCCTGGGGGTTTGAAATGTACACTATACCCCTAGATGAATTCCCTGAGGGGTGTAGTTTGCAAAATGGGGTCACTTGTGGGGGGTTCCACTGTATTGGTGCTTCGGGGGTCTTGCTAATGCGACATAGCACCCACCATTCATTCCACCAGAATCTGTGCTGCAAAATCCAAATATCACTCCTTCCCTTCTGAGTCCTGCCATGCACCCAAATGGTATTTTTTGGTCACATATGAGGCATTGCCGTACTCGGGAGAAATTGCGGCACAGATTTTGGGGTGCTTTGTCTCCTTCATTCCTTGTGAAAATGAAAAATTTTGAGCCAGAACTGCATTTTTGAGTAAAAAAATGTAATTTTTCATTTTCACAGCCCAGTTGTACCAAAATTGGTGAAACCCCTGGGGGTTTGAAATGTACACTATACCCCTAGATGAATTCCCTGAGGGGTGTAGTTTGCAAAATGGGGTCACTTGTGGGGGGGTTCCTAACTTTTAGCATCTTATGGTGCCTAGAAACCTACATGGTGCCTAAAAAATAATCTCATAAAAAGGAGGCTCCAAAATCAAGTAGGTGCTCCTTCTATTATGAAGCCTGTGGTTTGGTCAACATGCACACTAGGGCCACATATAGGATATTTATGAAAACAAAAGAATTGGGGGAATCAATTTTTAGTCACATTTCTCTAGTAAAATCTACTGTGTTCCTTAGAAAAATGTATTAAAATTGAAAATCTGCAAAAAAAAAAAGGGATTTTTGTAAGAACTTACCGTTCGAATCCCTTTCTCTGATATGGTCCTGGTGACACAGCTTCACATTGGGATGTAGGAGGGTCCGCAGGAGCCAGGCACCTATCCTAAAGCTTTTGGAGGGTAGGCTCCTCCCCTACTGCATCCCAGATTCCTCAGTTCAATCTTTCAAAGCCACTGGAATACATTAACTCAGTACAACGCCTGCACATATTATATGCACAATTTAAAATTTAACTTTTCAACCAATTATAACATGAAACATCATGAACACTGGCATACTTACTGAGCGTAAGGGAGGGATCGCTGTGTCACCAGGACCATATCAGAGAAAGGGATTCGAACGGTAAGTTCTTACAAAAATCCCTTTTTCTCTTTCAATGGTCCTGGTGACACAGCTTCACATTGGGACGTTCCAGAGCCGGTCCTTTTGGGTGGGTACGCTCAGGTCTGCAGTTCTCATCACTGCTCGCCCGAATGATGCGTCCACCGACGCGAACTCATGGAACCTATTGAATTTGGCAAAAGTATGAACAGATGACCAAATGGCAGCCCTGCAAACCTGCTCAGCTGTTGCCCCAAGTCGAACCGCCCAAGAGGTGGTAACCGACCTGGTGGTATGCGCATTAATCCTGGCCGGTACAGGCCTACCAACTTTAGTATATGCGAACGCAATAACAGAGCGCAACCACCTATCAATGGTCTGCTTAGAAGCAGGCCAACCAATTTTGTGTATGTCATACAAAACCAGTAAAGTATCAGTCTTTCTGACACTCTTAACTCTGTCCACCTAAACGCGCAAGACGCGCACAACATCCAAATTCCTCAATTTGTCCCTTTTCCTAGAACCCTCTGGGGGTTGAAACACAGGCAGAACCATCTCCTGATTTAGATGACAAGCAGAGACTACTTTTGGTAAAAATCTTAGGGTACTGTCCGAAAGACAGCCCTATCATCATGACATATAAGGGAGGGAGACTTGTAGAACAAAGCTCCCAACTCCAATACTCTTTTTGCTGACGCCACTGCCAACAAAATACCAGCTTCCCTGTAAGGAAACTAAGGTCAGCCAACCTTAACGGCTCAAAAGGCGCCTTTTTAAGGTACTCCAGAACCAGAGATAATTCCCCTGGCGCTACTGGTTGCTTGTAGGGAGGTTTCAATAGAGAAACCCCCTGCAGGAAGGTCTGACTTCCAGTATTAATGCAACCCTTCTTTGGAAGGAAATTGACAAGGCCGAGATATGAACTTTGAGTTACTGAAGCTTATCCCAGAGGAAAGTCCATTCTGTAAAAAACTCCAACAATTTTAGCCATTTTAAATCGGGATGTGTGTGATTTCTATCTTTCACACCATTGAATATAGGTCTTCCAGACCCTATAATAATTTACAGAAGACTCTCTGGCTTTAATCATCGTGTTAACCACCACCTCTGAGAATCCTATATTCCTCAAAATGGTGGTTTCAACAGTCAGGCCATCAATATTAATCAAGCTGAATCCAGATAGTTAAACGGTCCTTGTCTTAGACGGTCTGACCTCAGAGGTAGACGCCATGAGTCCACAGAGAATCTCTGAAGCCTCGAGTACTAGGACCTCCTTGGCCAATCTGGGGCCACTAAAATTACTGGAATTGTCAGGGCCTGTATCTTTTTCAACACTCTTGCCAGCATTGGAACTGGTGGAAAAACATAAAGAGAATTCCCCTCCCCGGGGATAGACATGGCATCCACTGCTTCTGCCAGTGGATCCCTCATCCTGGCATAAAACCTGGGTACCTGATGGATGAATCTGGATGCCATCAGGTCCCCCTCCAAGGTTCCCCACCTCCATGTAATCTGGTGGAATACTTGTGGGTTCAGGCTCCATTTCCCTTTCATCAGCTCCTTCCTGCTCAGGAAGTCGGCCTCTATATTCTCCACTCCTGGTATGAATATTGCTGATAATGCTGGAACATTCTGTTCCGCCCACAATAAGATTAGGGGCACCTCCCACATAGCCAGCTTGCTGCGTGTGCCTCCCTGGTGGTTCAGATACGCCACAGCTGTGGCGTTGTCGATCTGAATCCTTAAAGGGAGCCTCTGCAACCTGTCTCCCGCTAGAGAAAACACTTTCCACACAGCTCTCAGTTTCAAGATATTGATCGGTAAGGCAGATTCCTATGGAGTCCACAAACTCTGCAGACGCAGGTCCAAGACTACTGCCCCCCCCAGCCCCTGAGACTGGCGTCGGTAGTGACTACCAGCCAGCTCCAGGACTGCAGTGACCGACCCCCACTGAAGGGAGTCCACGTCTGTCCACCATTTCAGGGAGGCTCGAGTTTCCGAAGACAGCACTATCTGTTCGGATTTCATGGTCTGTGTGATTCCTGACCAAGCCTTCAAAATATTCCACTGGAACACCCGAGAGTGGAACCTGGCAAACTGCCGCGTCTCGAAAGACGCCCCCATCTTCCCCAGCAGCTTGAGGCACCTCCATACTGATGTGCTCAGAGAGCTGAGAATCTCCTGGACTAAGGCAACCAGATCCCTGGCCTTTGCCTCCGGTAAAAATACCCGATGTAGATGGGTAACCCGAATGACCCCCAAGAATTGGAGTCTCTGTGACGGCACCAACTGAGACTTTTGTAAGTTTAAAAACCAGCCGTGAGCCTGCCAAAAACCCAATGGCTTTTGCCAAGTGACTCTTCAACATGTCTGCTGACTCCGCTCTGAACAGCAGGTCGTCCAATATGGGATCACAGTGTTTCCCCTCAGTCGAAGCACAGCCGCCATTACAGACATTATCTTGGTGAATACCCTTGGCGCTGTGGCCAGGCCGAAGTGCAACGCCTGGGATTGCAAGTGCATGGACTCCTATCTCAATAGAGCCTGATGTCCTGGGTGAACAGGAACATGAAGGTACGCGTCCTGGACATCCATGAACGCCAAAAATTCTCCCTGGTCCAGGCTTCACAGCACTGACCGTAGAGACTCCATTTTGAAATGGTCTACCCACAAATGGATAATTAACAACTTTAAATTGAGAATCGGTCTGAAAGACCCGTCTGGTTTGGACACCCGACACAGAGTGGAATAAAAGCCTTTTTTTTTTTCCATTCCGCTCTGGGGACCGGGAACACCACACCCTTCTCTAAAAGAGAATGAGCCGCTCCCAAGGGAGCTGTACGGAGCCGAGCCCCTTTTGGTATTGGCGTGGGAATGAATCTTCTTGGAAGAAGACCCTTAAAGGGAATTCTGTAACCCTGGGTTATAATTTCTAACACCCAAGAATCCCGGTCTAACAATGCCCATGCGTCTTTGAACAGTGTCAGATGTCCCTCCATCTTGACCACCGCCGGGCAAAACCCTTGGCAATCATGCAGATGGTTTGTCCTCTCCTTTGTGTTTGGTTTCTTATGAAAGGAACCAAATTTAGACTTTAGGACCTTTCCCCTGAAGGGCTGCCCTCGGAAAGACGCACCTCCTCTAAGGGAGGGCCGCAAGGCTGGCCTGAAAGCAGAAAACCTTGATGTCTGCTTGGCTGCAGGGACTGGCAGGAAAGTACTTTTGCCACCTGTGGCCTGCTTAATAATCTCTTCCAGTTCAGAAGCAAATAACAGCTTTCCTTTAAAAGCTATTGACTCTAAGGCTTTCTTAGACACATTATCTGCCTCCCAAGCCTTAAGCCAGAGCACTCTCCTGGCATTTACAGACACTGTGGAAACTCTGGCAGCCATTTTGAGAGCTTCCTCTCAGACTCCAATACATGCTCTGCAGCCGTTTTTAAGCTTCTCTGCAAGCAATAACACACAAGGGTCAGCGTGTAAAATAGCGCACAAATTTCTGGCCCACACGATCATGGCCTTAGAGACCCAGGCTGAAACCATCAGAGGGCGTAGGGTGTATCCCACCCCTTAAAATAATGCTTTGAGGTTACCCTCCAGCTTTTTGTCTGCGGGGTCCTTAAACGCTGCTACCCCTTGTACTGGTAGCACAGTGGCTCCACCTGAGGTCTTGATACACGTGCCACAGAAGCATCTACCACTGGGACTTTTTTCCAGAGGTCAGCATGCGCCTCAGGCATGGGGTACAGGCTTAGAAATCTTTTAAGTATCTGAAGCCTTTTCTCAGGGGTTTTTCAGGCCCCTATGCAGGGAGATATCAGATTCTTTACGCTGTCTCATAAAAAAAAGGGATTTTTGTAAGAACTTACCGTTCGAATCCCTTTCTCTGATATGGTCCTGGTGACACAGCTCAACACTGGGATGTAGGAGGGTCCGAAGGAGCCAGGCACCTATCCTAAAGCTTTAGAGGGTAGGCTCCTCCCCTACTGCATCCCTGGACTCTTCAGTTCAATCTTTCAAAGCCACTGGAATACATTAACTCAGTACAAACGCCTGCACATATTATATGGGTACTTGTTTCCTAGAACGGCCACAATCGTGAGTGATCGTGGCTCTTAATTAAGGGACACGATCCTCACGATGTGGCCGATTTTTTACAATTTTTTCCATTTGATTGACAGAAATCGGGTCAATCGGTCGGTCGCGACCAATTAAAATCGGCCGCGATGCGACCGACCGATTGACCCGATTTTTCCATAGACTTCAATGTTAAAAAATCTTTTAACATTGAAATCGGTCGGTCTTGTGCCATTATAATGGCACAAGATGAGATGGACTTGATTAAGTCCATCTCACATAGGGAAAAATGATAAAAAAGGTGAAATGGGCCAATAAGACCCATTTCACATTTTTTATGTGCCCGCCATGACCCCACGATAGACGTGAACCCGAAGCGTGGCGAGCGCAGCGAGCCCGCGAGGGGCGGCGGTGCGCGTCCTCCGACCTTTTCATTTCCCTACTATCCACTAGGGCGTGGAGTGAGAATATAATAGTGTGGCGAGCGCAGCGAGCCACCGAGCCCGAAGCGTGGCGAGCGCAGCGAGCCCCGCGAGGGGACGCGTATACCTGTGAAGTTAGACGCGTCCCCTCGCGGGGCTCGCTGCGCTCGCCACGCTTCGGGCTCGGTGGCTCGCTGCGCTCGCCACACTATTATATTCTCACTCCACGCCCTAGTGGATAGTAGGGGAATGAAAAGGTCGGAGGACGCGCACCGCCGCCCCTCGCGGGCTCGCTGCGCTCGCCACGCTTCGGGTTCACGTCTATCGTGGGGTCTAGCACACTTATTAACATTTGGGGGGGCAATTTAAACAAATCTGGTGTAAAAAAAAAAAAAATCGGGTGAAAAATCGGCAGATCGGATCGGTCGCATCGTATGCGACCAAATCGCATGCGATGCGACCGATCCGATTTTTTATCTTACGACCACAACGATCTAAATCGTTGTGGCCGTTCTAGGAAACAAGTACCATTATATGCACATTTTATAACAGAAAACTGTTAACTTTTAACCATTTTAACATGAACATCATGAAACTTCTGGCATACTTACTGAGCGTAAGGGAGGGATCGCTGTGTCACCAGGACCATATCAGAGAAAGGGATTCGAACGGTAAGTTCTTACAAAAATCCCTTTTTCTCTTTCAATGGTCCTGGTGACACAGCTCAACACTGGGACGTTCCAGAGCCGGTCCTTTGGGAGGGTACGCTCAGGTCTGCAGCTCTCAGCACTGCTCGCCCGAATGATGCGTCCTCCGACGCGAACTCATGGAATCTATAGAATTTGGCAAATGTGTGAACAGATGACCAAGTGGCAGCTCTGCAAACCTGCTCAGCTGTGGCCCCATGTCGAACCGCCCAAGAGGTGGCAACTGACCTGGTGGTATGCGCATTTATTTTGGCCGGTACTGGTCTACCCACTTTGGTGTATGCAAAGGCTATCACAGACCGCAACCACCTAGCAATAGTCTGCTTAGATGCAGGCCAACCAATTTTGTGTACGTCATACAATACCAACAATATGTCAGTCTTCCTGACACTCTTCACTCTGTCCACATATATGCGTAAGGCACGCACAACATCCAAAGTTCTCAACTTGTCCCTTTTCTTAGAACCCTCTGGGGGTTGAAACACAGGTAGAACTATCTCCTGATTTAAATGGAAGGTAGATACCACCTTCGGTAAAAACTGAGGCACTGTTCTTAAAACAGCCCTGTCATCATGAAAAATTAAGAAGGGAGATTTACATGACAAAGCTCCCAATTCTGAAACTCTTTTAGCAGATGCTACTGCTAACAAAAACACTAGCTTCCACGTGAGAAACTTAAAGTCAGCCGACCTTAAAGGTTCAAAAGGTGCCTTTTGAAGGCATTCCAAAACCAGTGATAGATCCCAAGGTGCTACTGGTTGCTTGTATGGAGGTTTCAACCTGGATACTCCTTGTAAAAAGGTTTGAATTTCCGGCAAAATGGCTATCTTTTTCTGGAAATAGATGGACAAGGCCGAAATCTGCACCTTCAGTGACTGAAGGCTTAGGCCCGATGAAAAACCATCTTGTAAGAATTCCATCATTCTTGATAGCTTAAAATGAGATGTATGAGTCTTTCTTCTCTCACACCATCGAATGTAAGTCTTCCAGACTCTATAATAATTTGCCGAAGATACAGCTTTTCTGGCTTTTATCATAGTCTGTACTACTGCCTCAGAAAACCCTTTTCTTTTCAAAATGGTGGTTTCAATAGCCAGGCCGTCAAAATCAATCGATCTGAATCCAGGTGATTGAATGGGCCTTGTCTTAGAAGGTCTGGTCTCAGAGGTAGACGCCATGAGTCCACAGACAACCTCTGAAGCCTCGAGTACCAGGATCTCCTTGGCCAATCTGGGGCCACTAAGATCACTGGAACCTTCTGCCCCTGTATTTTCTTCAGAAGTCTCGGTAACATTGGTACTGGTGGGAATGCATAAAGGAGATCTCCCTGCCAGTGAATAGTCATGGCATCCACTGCCTCCGCTAGTGGATCCCTTGTTCCGGCATAGAACCTGGGCACTTGACGGTTGATCCTGGATGCCATCAGGTCCACATCCGGAGTTCCCCACATCGAAGTGATTTGGTGAAACACCTGAGGGTGTAAGCTCCATTCCCCTTCCTTGAGCTCCTCCCTGCTCAGGAAGTCGGCTTCTATATTCTCTATTCCTGGGATGAATATAGCCGATACAGCTGGAACATTCTGTTCCGCCCATAGGAAGATTCTGGATACCTCCCACATGGCCAATCTGCTGCGTGTACCTCCCTGGTGATTCAGATACGCCACAGCTGTGGCATTGTCGGTCTGAATCCTCAAAGGGAGGTTCTGTAACCTGTCTCCCGCCAAGGAAATCACTTTCCAGACAGCTCTCAGCTCCAAGATGTTGATTGGTAACGCTGATTCCTCTGCCGTCCACAGGCCCTGAAGCCTGAGATCCAGGACTATTGCCCCCCAGCCCCTGAGACTGGCGTCGGTAGTTACTATCAACCAGTCCCAGGCCTGTAATGACCGACCCCACTGAAGGGAATCTACTTCTGTCCACCATTTCAAGGATTCTCGGGTGTCCGAAGACAGCACTATCATCTCGGATTTCATGGTCAAAGTGTTTCCTGACCAGGCTGACAAAATGTTCCATTGGAACCTCCGAGAGTGGAACCTGGCAAATTGAAGCGTCTCGAATGACACCACCATCTTCCCCAGGAGCTTGAGGCACCTCCATACTGAAATGCTCTGAGCCCTGAGAATCTCCTGGACTAGGGTGACCAGATCCCTGGCCTTTACCTCCGGGAGGAATACCCGATGAAGATGGGTGTCCAGTATGACTCCCAAGAATTGGAGCCTTTGTGACGGTACCAACTGAGATTTTTGCAAATTTAAAATCCAGCCGTGAGCCTGCAAAAAACTGATGGCCTCTGCCAAGTGACTCTGCAGCATGGCTGCTGACTCTGCTTTGAACAGGAGATCGTCCAAATAGGGTATTACTGTGATTCCCCTGAGCCTCAGCACCGCCGCCATTACTGACATTATCTTTGTGAATACCCTTGGCGCGGTTGCTAGCCCAAAGGGTAACGCCCGGAATTGTAAATGCAGGTCTCCTATGGCAAACCTCAACAAGGTCTGATGCTCCGGGTGTATAGGAACGTGCAAATATGCGTCCTGGACATCCATGGACGCCAAAAATTCTCCCTGGTCCAGACTCAGGAGTACTGACCGTAGGGACTCCATTTTGAAATGGTCTACCCATAAATGAACATTTAGGGATTTCAAATTTAGTATTGGTCCGAAAGACCCGTCTGGTTTGGGCACCAGGAACAGCGTGGAGTAAAAGCCTTTCTTCCACTCTGCCCTGGGGACTGGTGTAACCACCCCTTTTTTCAAAAGGGAGTGAGCTGCTCTCACAAGAGCTGTACGCAGCCGTGCCTCCTTTGGTAAGGATGTGGGGATGAACCTCTTCGGAGGCGGCCCTCTGCAAGGGATTTTGTAACCCTGTGTTATAATATCTAACACCCAGGCATCCTGGCCTAGAGAAGCCCAAGCGTCCCTGAAGAGTGTGAGACGCCCCCCCACTTTTGTCACTGTCGGGCGAAGCCCCTGACAGTCATGTAGAGGGTTTATCCTCTCCTTTTGTGGCAGGCTTCTTGTGAAAAGAGCCAAATTTTGACTTTTGTGTCTTGCCTCTAGAGGACTGAAACCTTCCCCTGAAAGACTGTCCTCGAAAGGACGCACCACCTCTAGGGGAGGGCCGAAAGGACGGCTTAAAAGCAGAAAATCTGGACGTCTGCTTTGCTGAGGAGGCCGGCAGGAATGTACTTTTGCCGCCCGTGGCCTGTTTTATAATCTCCTCTAATTCGGTACCAAAGAGTACCTTTCCTTTGAAGGCTAATGTTTCCAGAGCCTTCTTGGACTCATTGTCTGCTTCCCAGGCTTTAAGCCAAAGCACTCTCCTGGCATTAATGGAGACTGTGGACACTCTGGTTGCCATTTTAATAGCTTCCTCCTCTGCTTCCACTGCATATTCTGCCGCTGCCTTAATCTTTTCTGCAAGCAGTAATGCTCCAGGGTCAGCCTGCAGCATGGTGCATAATTCACCAGCCCACTCTATCATGGCCTTAGAGACCCAGGCTGAAGCAATAAGGGGCCGTAAGGTAAACCCCACCCCTTCAAAGATAGCTTTGAGGTTTCCCTCCAGCTTTTTATCCACAGAATCTTTAAAAGCTGCACCGCCCTGTACTGGTAATACAGTAGCCTTGGACAAACGTGCCACTGAAGCGTCCACAACTGGGACCTTTTCCCAGAGCTCCGCATGAGACTCTGGCATGGGGTACAGACTAAGGAATCGCTTAGGCATCTGAAGCCTCTTATCAGGAGTTTTCCAAGCCCCTTCTAACAATTCCTGTAACCCCTCATCTGAAGGAAAAGTAACAGCCTCCTTCCGCTGTCGCTTAAAAACACCTTTAACAGGAGTCTTATCCTCCACAGACAGCTTTAAAGCCTGCTTCACAGCTACAATGAGATCCTCTATACCAGCAGCAGAGTTCTCTTCCAAATCATCACCCTGATCCCAGGGGATGTCAGTATACTCTCCTTCCTCTTCATCTACCACAGTAGTTAAAGCATAAGACCTTCTAGGGGTCCCTGCCACATCATCCATTTTGTCCAGCATTTCACTGAACCTGTTGATCCCTTTAGCAGTATCCTGCATCACCTGAATCAGCGCAGGATCTGCCTGGGTAAGAGGCAAGGAGCCAGACGACTGCTGAGATGATGGCATAGGTCTCTGTGATTCTACCAGCCCATCACTCTGCCTGTCCAAAAGCTGCACCAAAGCGTTTACTGACCTGCCTAGGGCCCTGGCCCACGCAGGTTCCATCTGCTCTGCCCTATGGGGTTCACTGCCCATGGGTCTCACATCAGCGCAAGTAATACATAAGCCCCCCTTGGCCATCTGCTCAGGGACAAACTTTTGTGTGCAAACATTGCACGCGCTCAGTGCACTAAGGGCTCCCTCCCCCAAAACCACAGCCTGATGCTCAGACATGATGCAAGTGATAAATGTATATCTATCAGTATACACAGTGCAAACAATGTACAAGCGTTTATACAGAGGCAATGCACCCAGTCACTTATCTGTCTGTTGGTTTCAACTGCGGGGAAGCGATGCCCAGGAAATCCAAGTCACTCTGCCAGGATCAGTAAGCCAGCTCAGCTCCGCTGCAAGCGTTCTGAAAGGCGCCAAAGTCAGAGTGAAGGAAGAGACCACAGGTCCCTGCTGCTGCGGGGTCCGTGACCTTTTGGCGCCAACCACCCCCAGCCAGCCGCTCCTTAGGTAGGATTTCCTAGTTCCAGTGTCTCCCCCTCAACTGGGGATCACTTGGAACATGCCTGTCACAACGCTGCTGTCCTCTCATCTAGGAGCTCAGCGTGTAAGCTCCGCATAAAATGGCCGCCGCCATCACGGAGCGCCTGTCCCCCATGATCCCCACCTAAATGTGGAGCCGGTTTCAGGGTACTCCGGAGCCCAGGCAGCCTCTTAGAAAAGGCTATAAGCGCTGCACAGGGAGACCAGACAGTGTCTCCCCTGTGCACAGTGAGCTGACAGGACGCGCTTCTGTCAGCTCCTGCTGCGCTAGCAGTGTGAGGATTCACTGTGAGAATCCTCACACTGTGCCTACCTAGCTAGGGTGAAAGTTAATAAAACAATAAAAATCCCCTAACTACTCTAATTCTTCGGCTGCTCCTGCAGCCCTTTAGAATAGCACCCACTCCAGTGGGCACCTAACACGAACTGAAGAGTCCAGGGATGCAGTAGGGGAGGAGCCTACCCTCTAAAGCTTTAGGATAGGTGCCTGGCTCCTTCGGACCCTCCTACATCCCAGTGTTGAGCTGTGTCACCAGGACCATTGAAAGAGAAACAACCTTTGCAGGAGTTTATCCTTCACAGACAAATTTAATGCCTGTTTAACAGCAGTAATAAAATCCTCTACCCCTGAGGCTGAGGACTCTTCAGAAATATCACCCTGGTTTGGTTCTGTGTACTCTCCTACCTCATCAGCAGCTAATAATGGCCCTGAATAAGACCTTTTTTGGGGGTCCCCACAGAATAACCATAAAACTTGTGCAACAAGTAATTTAAACCTGCTGATTCCCATAGCAGTATCCTGCATGACCTTAATCAGTCAGGATCCGAGGCAAAGAGCTAAAAGACTGCTGAGAGAATGGCAATGGTCTAGGGAAGGTACCAGCCATCACTCTGCCTGTCCAGTAATGCACCAAAGCATTTTCAGACCTGCCTAGGGCTTGGCCCATGCAAGTTCCGATGTACTACCCTCTGGGGTTCACTCCCCATGGGTTTCACAGCAGCGCATATAAATACATAAGCCCCCCACAGGGACAAATCTCAGTGTACAACCACTGCAAGCGCTCAATGCATTTAAGGCTCCCTCCCCCAAGACCACAGGCTGTTGCTCAGACCTGATGTTCTCAATTAACACAGTCCCAGCATTAAAAGTACAAGCATTATATACAGAACCAATATACTCAGTTCACTTAGCTTTCTGTAGTCTTCAGAATGGGGAAAGCGATGCCCAGGAAATCCAATCACTCTGTCAGGATCTGTAAGCCAGCTCAGCTCCGCTGCAAGCGTTCTGAATGGCGCCAAAACAGAGTGAGGGAAGGGACCAAGTCCCTGCTGCTGCGGGGTCTGTGACTTTTGGCGCCAACTACCCCCAGACAGCCGCTCCCATTGTAGGATCTCCTTGTTCCAGTATCTCCCCCTCAGCTGGGGACCACTCGGAACATGCCTGTAACAACACTGCTGTCCTCTCATATCAGGAGCTCAGTGTGTAAGCTCCGCATAAAATGGCCGCCGCCATCACGGAGCGCCTGTCCCCCATGATCCCCACCTAGCGTGAAGCCGGTTTCAGAGCGCTCCGGAGCCCAGGCAGCTTCTTAAAAGAAGCTGTAAGCGCTGCACAGGGAGGCCAGACAGCGTCTCCCTCGTGCACAGTGAGCTGACAGGACTCGCTTCTGTCAGCTCCTGCTGCGCTAGCAGTGTGAGGATTCACTAATGAGAATCCTCACACTGTGCCTACCTAGCTAGTGTAAAAGTTAATAAAATAATAAAAACCCTAACTAGCTCTACTCCTTCGGCTGCTCCGGCAGCCCTTTAGAATAGCACCCACTCCAGTGGGCACCTAACACGAACTGAGGAATCTGGGATGCAGTAGGGGAGGAGCCTACCCTCCAAAAGCTTTAGGATAGGTGCCTGGCTCCTGCGGACCCTCCTACATCCCAATGTGAAGCTGTGTCACCAGGACCATTGAAAGAGAAATGAAATTTTGAAATTTCACCTACACTTTGTTTTAATTCCTGTGAAACACCTAAAGGGTTAACAAACTTCCAAAATGCTGTTTTGAATACTGTGAGGGGTGCAGTTTTTGAAATGGCATCATTTATGGGGGTGTCTCACATACAAGTCCCTCAAAGTCACATCAGAACTGAACTGGTCCCTAAAAAAATCAGTGTTTGAAATTTTCTTGAAAATTTGAGAATTTGCTATTCATATTTTAAGCCTCCTAGTGTCCAAAAAAATTAAAAGGAGGTTGAAATAATGATGGCAACATAAAGTAGACATATGGTCTTTGTTAGTTATTAACTATTTTGAGTGGTATGATTATTTGTCTCACAAGCAGAAAATTTAACATTTTGCAAATTTTGGTATTTTTCACAAAAAAACACAGACTGTATCGACCAAAATTTACCACTAACTTAAAGTACAATGTGTCACGAGAAAACAGTCTCAAAATCACTGGGATAAGTAAAAGCAATAAAAAGTTATCCCCACATAAAGTGATACATGTCAGATTTGAAAAAAAGGGCTCTGTCAGGAAGGCAAAAACAGGCTGCGGCGGTAAGGGGTTAAACTATGCTAGATTTTTTGACCTGACGAAAGATCAACATGGGGATTGAATGGGGTGGATATCGAGTTGGGAGCAAAGCCAAAAAAAAGTAAGCCGTTAATCAGCAATCAGTTTAATTATATAGATTTGTACTACATTGCCAATATTCAGAAATGCTAATAATGCCAACAGAAAATAGTCCCACATTTTAAAATATTGCAGTAACAACGCCATCTACCAAGGACATAACTACCATGGGTGAAGGGAGTGCAACTGCTATGGGGCCAGAGCTGAGAGGGGCCACCTTCCCTGTCACAGTTACATGTGTTATATACAGGGTGTAGCTACCATAGGTGCAGGGAGTGCAGCTGCTATGGGGCCCAGAGCTGAGAGGGGCCACCTTCCCTGTCACAGTTAAATGTGTTATATACAGGGGTGTAGCTACCATAGGTGCAGGGGTGCAGCTGCTATGGGCCTAGAGCTGAGAGGGGCCACCTTCCCTGTAACAGTTACATGTGTTACATACAGGGGTGCAGCTGCTATGGGCTTAGAGCTGAGAGGGGCCACCTTCCCTGTCACAGTTACATGTGTTATATACAGGGGTGTAGCTACCATAGGTGCAGGGAGTGCAGCTGCTATGGGCCTAAAGCTGAGAGGGGCCACCTTCCATGTCACAGTTACATGTGTTATATACAGGGGTGTAGCTACCATAAGTGCAAGGAGAGCAGCTGCTATGGGCCTAAAGCTGAGAGGGGCCACCTTCTCTGTCACAGTTACATGTGTTATATACAGGGGTGCAGCTGCTATGGGCCTAGAGCTGAGAGGGGCCCACCCAGCCTTTCAAAGTAATGTGTTATATACATTGTTTGCCATTGGGTGGTACACAGGGGCCATAACAAATCTTTGCTATGGGGCCTACAAATATCCAGTTACACCCAGGGCCGGCTCTACCATTTGGCAGCTTTAGGCATCTGCCTAGGGCACCAGGATCTGGGGGGGCGCCACCAAGGCTGCCTATCAAAAAATCATGGCTATCTATGAGGAATGAGCAACTTCTAAAGCCGTGTACACACGGCAGCGATAGGGGCTGCTATCGCTGGGAATATGGTCGCTGGCGACCATATTGCCAGTGAAGGGAGTGTGCCCCGGCGATAGCCCCTTTCTAATTGCTGGTGGCAGGAGCTTTGCTCCTGCCACCAGCTGATTACCTCTGCGGCACTGTCATCAGAGGTTTAATTTTATCAGCGACCATCTTTGGTCGCCGATAAAAAGGGGGCATTGAGCGATATATCGCCCTGTGTGTACGCACCTTTAGACCTCACCAACATACTTTTCCTTGAGGCATACTTCCCTACTTTACTGCCCCCTCCTCCTTGTACTCTGCTGTGGGTGTCAAAAGGAGATCTCCAGGGAAAGCAGTGGACTTGGGGGGGGGGGGGGGGGGGGGGGGGCATTAGCTTAAAGATTTGCCTAGGGTGCTGAGAAGACTTAAGGTGGCCATACACACGCAGATTTATCTGCAGATCTGTCTGGTTGGAACAAAATCCTGGTTATGGATGAGAGCAAATGACAGTTGACCATTTGCTTGGAAATGCTGGAAAACTGCCAAACTGTCACTCATCCATAACCATGTTTTTGTTCCAACCAGCCAGATCTGAAGATAAATCTTACTAGTGTATGGGCACCTTTACACTGGCCCTGGTTACACCACTGCTATCTATCCCCTCTGAGGATCTCATGGTTAGTACATGTGAAAAATAAGTTGTGCAAGGTAAATGAGATACTCACCAGAAGAGTGTGCCAGGTGCAGCCGCAGTAACAGGAAGTAAATGAGTCTTGTTATCCCTCTGAGCTTTTCCATGGAAGCAGCTGAGGCGATGCAGAGCTCTCCCTTACATACAGGACACAGGGCAAGCCAGCAGCAGAGCGATGCAGAGCTCTCCCTTACATACAGGACACAGGGCGAACAAGCCGGCAGCTGAGCAACGCAGAGCTCTCCCTTACATACAGGACACAGTGTAAGCCAGCAGCTGAGGCGATGCAGAGCTCTCCCTTACATACAGGACACAGGGCGAGCCAGCAGCTGAGGCGATGCAGAGCTCTCCCTTACATACAGGACACAGGGCGATCCAGGAGCTGAGGCGATGCAGAGTTCTCCCTTACATACAGGACACAGGACGAGCCAGCAGCCGAGGAAATGAGCGTGGGCATCTCAGTGCTGCACTAACCAGCTGAGGCCAAGCTGTTATATGGGAGAGAAATTCCAGCTGCAAATCTACTTTCACTTTCACTGCAGTTTGTGCTGAATGATTTCCTTACTGGGGAATCCCCATTGTTCTGGTATAACAAGGAGGAGGGAAGGGAGTCTGCAGAAAAAAAAAAAAACGATACACAGGGCTGGCTCGAGCCTTATTTTTTAGGTAAGCAAACATAGGTTTTAGCGCCTCTCACTGCGGATATTGTGGGTGGAGCTAAATGTGGGTGGAGTATCAACTGATGCTTAAAAATAGGAACAGCGCGCACCAGAGACGCGTGACAAAAATTTAGGATGTGACCAGGGCAGCCAAGAGGTATGCCAGGCCCTGGTAAAATTTTGGGGGCGTGGCCACCTCCAGTGATTAGGCCATGATTAGTGTGAAAACACACTATAAAGTTGAGAGGGGAGTGTTACTGTCGCCCCCCCCCCCCCCTCAGCCGCAGCAGCACACACCTACAGCATGTCACTGTCAGTAAGACACTCATGCTGAGCCTGCTGTCAGCCCAGCACATGCTATACATGTGTGCTGCCGCTGCTGAAGGGGGGAGAGATAGAGGGGGAAGGGGTGGGACCAGGGCCCCCGCCGGGGCCCTCCAGCAAGCCTGGGCCCTGGGTGTGACCACATAATAGTACCAATTCACATTACACCACACCACACAGTAATGTCACTTAGACACACTGCGCCAGGTAGAGCCCCTTAGACACACTGCGCCAGGTAGAGCCCCTTAGACATACTGCTCCAGGTAGAGCCCCTTAGACACACTAAGTCAGGTATAGCCCCTTAGACACACTACGTCAGGTATAGCCCCTAAGACACACTGCATCAAGTAGAGCCCCTTAGACACACTGCCCCAGGTAGAGCCCCTTAGACACACTGCGCCAGGTAGAGCCCCTTAGACACACTGCGCCAGGTAGAGCCCCTTAGACACACTGCCCCAGGTAGAGCCCCTTAGACACACTGCGCCAGGTAGAGCCCCTAAGACACACTGCGCCAGGTATAGCCCCTAAGACACACTGCGCCAGGTATAGCCCCTAAGACACACTGCGCCAGGTATAGCCCCTAAGACACACTGCGCCAGGTATAGCCCCTAAGACACACTGCGCCAGGTAGAGCCCCTTAGACACACTGCGCCAGGTAGAGCCCCTTAGACACACTGCGCCAGGTAGAGCCCCTTAGACACACTGCGCCAGGTAGAGCCCCTTAGACACACTGCGCCAGGTAGAGCCCCTAAGACACACTGCGCCAGGTATAGCCCCTAAGACACACTGCACCAAGTAGAGCCCCTTAGACACACTGCGCCAGGTATAGCCCCTAAGACACACTGCACCAAGTAGAGCCCCTTAGACACACTGCGCCAGGTAGAGCCCCTTAGACACACTGCGCCAGGTAGAGCCCCTTAGACACACTGCGCCAGGTATAGCCCCTAAGACACACTGCGCCAGGTATAGCCCCTAAGACACACTGCACCAAGTAGAGCCCCTAAGACACACTGCGCCAGGTAGAGCCCCTTAGACACACTGCGCCAGGTAGAGCCCCTTAGACACACTGCGCCAGGTAGAGCCCCTTAGACACACTACGCCAGGTAGAGCCCCTTAGACACACTGCGCCAGGTAGAGCCCCTAAGACACACTGCGCCAGGTATAGCCCCTAAGACACACTGCACCAAGTAGAGCCCCTTAGACACACTGCGCCAGGTATAGCCCCTAAGACACACTGCACCAAGTAGAGCCCCTTAGACACACTGCGCCAGGTAGAGCCCCTTAGACACACTGCGCCAGGTAGAGCCCCTTAGACACACTGCGCCAGGTAGAGCCCCTAAGACACACTGCGCCAGGTATAGCCCCTAAGACACACTGCACCAAGTAGAGCCCCTTAGATACACTGCGCCATGGCCAAGAAAAAAAAATTATGTCTCAAGAATGAAAATATCCCATTGTATGTAGGAGGGACCACAGCAGGAAAGACCTGTTGAATAACAGTGACTGTGTTTGATTATCTGCTGTGTTGTGCCACAGGAATTCTCTAATTGGCTGATCCTATGTGCAGGAGAAAAATAAATAAAAGGTGCTAGTCCACCTCCAATAGGCACTGTACTAATTATCCCTTTATTCTGCTACAGACTGCTGCTCCCAAAAACTAAGGTGCTGTTCCTTAGTAGACTGATACCGTTTTCAGATCGCAAATGCAGGGTCGCCCCGGGACTTTGAAACGGTTCAGTCCCTGTGCGACCCTGCGTGTGCGGTCTGCTCAGATCTCCTCTATGAACTGGCGATATTGCCGGTTTGCTAACATCATCCAGCGTCGCGGCAGAGCATTGGCACTTCATTGGGGCGGGGGGGAGGGTGAGGAGGCAGCACTTAGAGCTGCTCCAAGAGCTTCCTCCACCATAGTGTGAACGGGAAATGGATCGCTCGAGCCGTTTAACCCGTTCACACCGCACAGCAACATGGCAATGAACCCGTAAGAACCCTGCTTTTTACCCAGTTGAGATTGCCGTGTTGCTACCGGTTAGCTGTAACCGGTAACCTAACCGGTAACTCCTTTCACATCGCACTAATTTCCAGGTCGAACCGGCAAAAAAATGGCTTGTACCCAGTAATTAGGTGCGATGTGAAAGGGGTATCATAGACATAAAAAATACAATTTGGAGCGCTGTCTGTGCAGAACAATGGTACTAATAATATACTAATATAGAACATTGAATAAAAATTAATTGTATTTATTAAATCTGATTTTATTGCAATTATTCATTAGCCTATCTTGGTGAGGCGATAAAAACATTCACAATTGATGCAAACAAAATCATATTTAAAAAAATTGCATAAGATACCCATGCTGCACTTCCTGTGCACCCCGCAGACTCCATTGGCGCTGGCTCCTCCAAGCCACTGCAGGGTCTGCGGCAGCATTGTTATGCCACTGGAGCAACACCTCACACCCCCCTTGGCAGTTTTCCCTCTCGCTTTTCTTCAGGCCCAGCACTATCTGTTAGTTGGATTGGAAAAATCCGGTAGATACCATGGGGGACATTTACTAAAGGAAATTTGTAAAAAATAGGTGTATTTGTATCCAGAAATACACTTATTTTTGACATTTACTATCCCGAAAATACGGCAATTCGTATTTGTATTGAAAGCACATCAATACGACTACGAATTGCCGTATTTTCGGGATAGTAAATGTCAAAAATAACTGTATTTCTGGATACAAATACACCTATTTTTTACAAATTTCCTTTAGTAAATTTCCCCCCATGTTTCAAAATTTTACTTTATCAGGTCGAGCGATTTCAACAATTTATAACTGCTTGCGGGAGGTAATTTATTCAAGACAAATCTACAAATTTGGCTCCCTGGCTAACTCAGCTAGAGCTTGTGCACTATTATTACCTTATCCGGCCTATATACCATGTTTTTATATACAGTATACTGCATAGAGCTTATTTATCTCCCCATAGAAGATTCTTGATAGGAGACTCGGATAACTAATATCTGTCTGCTGATTTCTATAATTGCCCAATTATCTGTAGATTCTGGCTTCAGGTTACTGACTATCCCACAACTAGCTTGGTTAACTATATCCCGATATCACCAAAATGGGCCTTATTTTTATACTTCCCCCTAATACTCTTATAACACATGGTGGTAAACGTCTTCTGTTGGCCATTGGTGCAGCAGCCTGTAAAGCTATCTTGCAGATTTGGTTGCAGCCTCTTCCTCCCCCACTAACGCTTTTCAAAGCTAAATTACATTATCTATTTAGAATGCAATGGGTTAGGGCAGCGGTTCTCAAACTGTGGGTCCTGACCCCAAAATGGGTCCCGGCCTTCTGAGCATGGGGTCACGACTCCATGTTGCTGACCATCAGGCTAATGACTTTTCTAATGTCAGTCAGTGATTCAAGGGCAGGTATTCAATGCTGTTTGCGAGTGGTGACAGCGAGCAGGTCTTCCTGCTCGCTGTCACCACTCACCCTGACAGCATTCAACACAGCCTCCGCATCCGCCAATTCCCCCTCACTCCGTTTTTTGAGCGAGGGAGAATTGGCGGATGCGGCTCCAGAAGCAGCGAGACTCGCGGCTAAAAACTGCGAGTTTTCTGCAGCAGCCGTGGGTCTCGCTGTTTTGGGGAATTCTCGCCGTCCTCTGACGGTGAGGATTTCCCCACAACGTTGAATAGAGTGAGCGGCCGGCGCAGGGGTTAAACAGCGAGGATCGCTGGTTTTCAGCAATCCTCGCTGTTTAACCCCTCGCTGCGGCATTGAATACCCCTTAAAGAGTCTGAAACATCTGTTGAACTGTCTGTTATTTAGACTTCTCCCATCACTCTGTGCCTCCACAATGCTGCCATGTATGTGCTGTCTGCTGACTACACCTGTGATGTGATGGGTTATGGTATATTAGACTCCTCCCATCACTCTGTGCCTCCACAATGCTGCCATGTATGTGCTGTCTGCTGAATACACATTTGATGTAATGACCTTCTGCAGTAACTTACTGGGGTCCTGGAATTATTTTTATTGTCTAATGGGGTCCCATAACAAAATAGTTTGAGGACCGCTGGGTTAGGGTTATTTTGGATAAAGAAATGAAAGTAGAATTTTTTTAACTTATGTGGGAAACCTGCTGTATATAGCACCCGTATCTAATCCTTTGACAACAAAAATTGATGTCAGCCTGAAAAATTCATCAATACTAGCTGCAAATGATCCTCCAATCCATTTAGAATTTGAGGGAGAATAAAGTAGGATTTTAAATACTCCATGGATTTTTCTCACGGATGGGGGTGGAGGGCGAAGCTCCAACTATTTAAAACTTGGACTATCAGGACATTCACTGTAAATCTTGTTATTTTGGTGTCTGCATGGAGATAATAATTTGTGTTGTTGGTGTGTAGACTTTGTCTTTCAACTACTGTTCTTTTGTATTATTTGATAAACTGTATGTACACCTGGGGGATGCAGTCAAAATCCAGACGGTCAAAATCCCGACAGGGTCAAAATCCCGAATGGGTCATAATACCGACAAGGACAAAATCCCGACATTTAAAATCCCGACAAGGACAAAATCCCGACAAGGTCAAAATCCCGAATGGGTCATAATACTGACAAGGACAAAATCCCGACAAGGTCAAAATACAGACATATAGAATGTACAGATGAAACAATCAACATGACTTTCCGTCAACAGGTCGCAAGGTCGACATGGGTTTAAAAAAAAAAAGTAATGGTGTTTGAAATACCGCTCATGTGTTGATTAAATTGTTCTTAGAATATTTTTGCCTTTTTTATATGTTTACATTTTTTGTATTTTTTTAAATATGGTTTTGTTTACATCTATTGTGAATGTTTTTATCACCTCACCAAGATAGGCTGATTAATAATTGCTATAAAGTCAGATTTAATAAATACAATTTATATTTATCCTGTGTTCAATCTGCTGATCCAATGTGCACAGGGCCGCGCATCGAATCGGATGGGATTTCGAACACCTGCGATTACAGCCGATTTTACCCTATTTCGAACAGCATCGGGCAAAATTGCCCAAAATTGCACTAGTATATGGGGGCTTTAGTTATCTCCTAGCGCCGACCCTTCCTTTGCAATAAATTGGGACCTGGTAGCATTGACCTGGCTTACCCAATTATAATAAACCGTGACCCAGGTTCTTCCCAGGACCAACCCTGCAAATTAGCCGGGTTAGATTCCTGGCTCCACTTATACCCCTTTCACACCAGGAACAAACCGCGACTAGCAATTAGGGATGGCCATCGGCCATCGATGATTCCAAATCATCGATGGTTCATGGCCGATGTTGAATACTTTTGCCATCGATGGGGGAGAACCAGATGGTAGTAGTAGTAGTACGTTTATTTATGGTTTCCCTCCATCGATGTAACAACGATGTTTTGCTTTTTTTTTCTTCAAAGTTCAGGGACTCGGAGGATAGCTCTGCCCCACGACACCAGTGAAGTCCCGCCCCTCGTGTTTTGATTGGCCCACAGGCCAATCAATCAAACACAATGGATGACCTTCGATATGTAAAAATATCGATGGCCGTCCATTGTATAGTTTAGCACTATCGATGGCCAGTTGCAGAATTGCCATCGATAGCAATCATCGATGGCAATGGCAACGATGGCCCTCCCTAATGGCAATCATACATTACCAGGGAAGCCCAGGAACAGAGCATTTTCTCTCTCATGGAGGAGTCAGGCAAACAACCAGTTAATCTTACTGACGTCTCACTTTCACTTTCTCTTTCTCACCTTGTTACTCGCCTTCCGCCTGGTAACTGAAGGCTGTATAATTGATCCTTCAATTCCCCTAATATTGTCAGCTGGCGGATGTTGCAGATGTACCCCTACTTCCTGCTTATTCTCGGGGTGTCAGGGGTGTACTGTGGTGAGTATCAGGGTGTACCCCATAGAGCCGCGGATGCCTGTATTTGACCGACAGAGGGAGGGGGTGCAGGGGCTGATGCTGGAGCCCAGCTAAATGCGGGAGGCTAACACCAATTTTCTGGACCCTCCCGGCCGTTCTGGGAGGTTAGGTAAGTATGGGGTAGGATTGCAATAATATCCCTTTTATCAGGACACATATAAATTACACAGGTTCTGTGGCTGGTTAAATGCAAACCTGCGTTTCATCTGGTTTAAATCAACCACAGAATCTGTGTCATTTATTTGTGTCCTGATAGAAGGATATTATGGCAGTCCTACCCCATACTTCCCTACCCTTCCTTAGGTAAGGGGGCCACCACTGGCCAATATAAAGCCGCTTGGGTATAAGAATATCTTATTAAGTACCGTGCCGGCCTAGAGCACCAACTGAGCAAACACCCATCATTACTATGGGGTAATTCAGACCTGATCGCACAGCCAGCGTTCAGGTAGATGCCACACCACTATAGTGAAATCCCTCCCTGTGCTTCAGTGGGCTTGGATGATTTCTCCTGCCTTTGCAAATAAATGTCAGTGATAATGGACTTTTATTTATGAGCACTACGATGAAGACGAGGTGGCGGCTGCCTTCCTCGCCCCCGGCAGGCATCGGCCCACCTGTTTTCATGGGGTTGCCCATAAATGATGGGCATTGCCTTGGTCCAGCGCCATCACTGCCCCCGCCACTCACCCTTCCCACAACAAATGGCCCTGCACGTGTGTAACTCACCAAAGCCGTTTGTTGCTTGGGTCTTCACATGCGCAGACCCCCAAACGTCTAAATGGGTCCGAATTTTCTCGGTTCCAAGTGCTACTGAATCGGGGCCTATGTTTGGAAGCTTCTGAGGTCAGGAGACCACAGCCTAAACATATGAGAAGGGCACCAAACTCTAGGACCGACATGTTGCTGACAATAAGCCAGGCCGGGGAACCTTGGATGTGAGTTGGTCAGAGCCTGTAGGTTGCCTGCAAGGAACCAGGTGAGAAGCCATAGGCCAAGCCAGGCCAGGGTCGCTATACCTCTGAGAGACAGCAATGGGAAGACTTTGAGTAACATTGGGGTATACAGTTGTGCTCATAAGTTTACATACCCTAGCAGAATTTGTGATTTTCCGGCCATTTGTCAGAGAATATGAATGATAACTCACAAACTTTTCTGTCACTCATGGTTAGTGGTTGGGTGACGCCATTTATTGTCAAACTGTGTTTACTCTTTTTAAATCATAATGAAAACAGAAACTACCCAAATGACCCTGATCAAAAGTTTCACACCCCAGTTCTTAATACCGTGTATTGCCCCCTTTAACATCAATGACAGCTTGAAGTCTATTGTGGTAGTTGTGGATGAGGCTCTTTATTTTCTCAGATGGTAAAGCTGCCCATTCTTCTTGGCAAAAAGCCTCCAGTTCCTGTAAATTCTTGGGCTGTCTTGCATGAACTGCACGTTTGAGATCTCCCCAGAGTGGCTCAATGATATTGAGGTCAGGAAACTGAGATGACCACTCCAGAACCTTCACTTTATTCTGCTGTAGCCAATGACCGGTCGACTTGGCCTTGTGTTTTGGATCATTATCATGTTGGAACGTCCCATGCGCATCTTCCGGACTGATGAGTGCAAATATTCCTCCAGTATTTTCTGATAACATGCTGCATTCATCTTGCCATCAATTTTGACCAAGTTTCCAGTGCCTTTGTAGCTCACACATCCCCAAAACATCAGCGATCCACCTCTGTGTTTCACAGTAGGAATGGTGTACCTTTCATTATAGGCCTTGTTGACTCCTCTCCAAATGTAATGTTTATGGTTGTGGCCAGAAAGTTCAATTTTGGTCTCATCACTCCAAATGACTTTGTTCCAGAAATTTTGAGGTTTGTCTCTGTGCTGTTTGGAGTATTGTAAGCAGGATGCTTTGTGGCATTTGCGTAGTAATGGCTTTCTTCTGGCGACTCGACCATGTAGCCCATTTTTGTTCAAATGCCTCCTTATTGTGCATCTTGGCACAACCACACCACTTTTTTTCAGAGAGTCCTGTATTTCAGCTGAAGTTATTTGTGGTTTTTTCTTTGCATCCGAACAATTTTCCTGGCAGTTGTGGCTGAAATTTTTGTTTGCCTACCTGACCGTGATTTGGTTTCCACAGAATCCCTCATTTTCCACTTCTTAATTAGAGTTTGAACAATGCTGATTGGGATTCTCAATTGCTTGGATATCTTTTTATATCCCTTTCCTGTTTTATACAGTTCAAATACCTTTTCCCGCAGATCCTTTGACAAATGTTTTGCTTTCTCTATGACTCAGACTCCAGACACGTCAGTGCAGCACTGGATGAAAGATGCAAGGGTTTTTCAGGAGACCAGAAACTCACACACACACACACACACACACACACACACACACACACACACACACACACACACACACACACACACACACACACCCACTGATTACAAGAAACAGATCACAGGTGTGGATGGTTACCTTTAGTAGCCGTTTGTGTCAACTTGTGTGCATGTTATCACGCCAAAATCTCCAGGGTATGTAAACTTTTGATCAGGGTCATTTGGGTAGTTTCTGTTGTCATTATGATTTAAAAAGAGTAAACACAGTTGTTTGACAATAAATGGCTTGTGAGTTATCATTCATATTCTCTGACAAATGGCCAGAAAATCACAAATTCTGCTAGGGTATATAAACTTGTGAGCACAACTGTATATAAAGTGCATGGTTTTGTGGAGTGAGGATGTTGCCCATAGCAACCAAGTCGACACAATACTAGTACTGTATATATTACCTAATGTTATTTGTATTCTGCTGTAAGATTATGACATGACTGTGGTCTGTGTCCTGTGTATAATATGTGATATATAACAGTCTCTGTGCCTCTCTCAGACAGTCACACACTGCACTATTATCTGACGGGGGTGTCAAGGAATGGATCTGGTCTACCGGAGTTCTCTATAGTCGGATATGTGAATGATCAGCAGATAGTAAATTATAACAGCGACTCTCGTCTCTTCCATGGTGTGGCCCTGTGGATGGCTAAGGAGGGACCAGGGTATTGGGAGCGGCAGATGCAGATTGCCAAAGCCACAGAGGCAGCCTACAAACGTAGAGTGAGGACAGCGATGACCCGCTTCAATCAGACTGCAGGTGAGACACACTACACTGTATATATTCACATGGCATACATACCACACTACACTGTGTATACACATACCACACTACATGGTATATATACACATGGCACACATACCACACTATACTGTATATACGCATAACACCCTACATTGTATATACACATACCACACTACACTGTATATACACATGGCACACTACATGGTATATATACACATGGCACACATACCACACTACACTGTATATATACACATAACACACTACATTGTATATACACATACCACACTACACTGTATATATACACATGGCACACATACCACACTACACTGTATATATACACACACATGGCACACATACCACACTACACTGTATATATACACATGGCACATGTACCACTCTACACATACAGATGGAGCCCCTGCCATCCTTGGCCGGGGCTCGCCAGACCCTCCCCGCTGACGAGCGCCGGCGGCAGGGGCTGCACTGTACTGGGATGCGCGTGCGTCTTACACGCACGCGCGTCCCAGTCTCTCGGCGGGGACGCTGCGTGTCTCTGTCCGTCTCCGCTTCAGGGAGACGGGCAGGGTTAGGGGGGCACTCGGGGCAGCGAGGTCAACGGGCGGCGACGGCAGGGGAGGTGGCGGGAACCCGAGGCAGGCTCCGTTGCCCAGGGGGCATGCGAGTGTCTCGTGCATGCGCGCCCCCTGGCAGGGCTGGCGTGATGGCGGGGCTGGCGTTAGAAACGCCAGCCCTGCAAAGATAAAGCCAGCCCCATCTGTATATATCCGGGGTGCAGACTGGCACTCGGTCCTTGAGCGGCGTCTGCTGCGGTGCCTCCCAATGGCACAATGTATAAACAGGTAAAGGAAATGGTGGCACTCGCAGGCTGGATAAAAAGGTGTTCTTTATGAAAACATTTTAAAGTGCATACAAGTAGCGACATTTCGGGGGTATAACCCCGTTTTCAAGGTGCAGAATAGTGACCTAGTGTTTTTAAGTCCCTTCGAGAGGGACTTAAAAACATACAAATGTATAGATGTTAAACCATATCACTCACGGCATATATATATATTTTTCACCATTCAGTTGGATCTGTTGTCATTCACTTGAACAAAATTGTATCTGAATCTGTAATCTGTATCGAATCCTGTACAAACTCATTTGTATTGATATTTTTTCATTATAAAGAAAACTAGAATAAATACAAATTTTATGTACCAATGTATGATCATTAATGTACAAAAGTGGTGAAATAGACAGAGCGCACATCTATCTCTTCTTCCTTCCATCTTTCCCACCTGGTACCTATATTAACAGCTAGGTACGGTAGAAGTGCAGCTCACAAACCAGCGCAGAAAAAGGATCACAACCCCCCCACACACACACACTTTCGATATATATATATATATATATATTAGACACATGGCACACATACCATACTACAGTGTATGTATAAACATACTGTAACACACTACACTGTATATACACATAAAACACTACACTCTATATATACACACATACAGGGCCTGATTAAAGGTTCCAGGTTCCCTAGGCTAATACACATGTAGCTCCCCTTGTAATGCTGCTAAACACAGGTGCACTGATTATTCAGGCACATTTCAAAAGCTCACAGGTGGAGCTAATTATGTCACTTGTGATTCTGTGAGGAGACCTGGAAAACGTCCTTGAGGACCAGGGTTGGGAACCACTGCCCTAGCTATTGCTTCTTTCTTATTAACTCACTAATACCTTATTAATTCACTTGTGTGCTGCCCTGAGGTCACTGGCTTTAGCAGGCTTTTTTGGGGTGCTGCACCCTAGGTTCAAACTTGATGAGGTTACCTTGACGCAGTTGGTGGGCTAGTATTTCCTGGCCAATAAATATTCCAAGAACCTCAATTTATTGCTCTATGGGGGTTATTCTAGTCCATTCTTTCTGACAAAATCCTTCTTAGATGGACAAAACCATGTGCACTGCAGGGGGGCAGATGTAACATGTGCAGAGAGAATTAGATTTGGGTGGGGTTTTACTTCAAAGTGAGATCTATATTGCAGTGTAAAAATAAAGCAGTCAGTATTTTCCCTGCACAGAAACAAAATAACTCACCCAAATCTTATTCTCTCTGCACATGTTACATCTGCCCCCCTGCATTGCACATGGTTTTGTCCATCTAAGAAGGATTTTGTCAGAAAGAATGAACTAGAATAAACCCCAATATTATTATTATTGTTATTTTATTTATAAGGCACCACAAATGTTTCACAGCGCCATACAAAGGAACAATACAGGGAGACAAAACTATATGAGATAGCAGAGCTTAATATTACAGAGTGTGCATCAGGCACCGCATGTTTGTATTTGTTAAACACAGATGTATTGGTGCTCAGGGACTCACCAGTCTTACTGCCCATGTGCATGTAAGCAGAGTATACAGCTGGTTGTGTCCCTCCTGGAGACGGTCATGTTGGGAGGTATGCATAATGGTTTCATCAGTAAGTTACATTGGCACAGCCATCTGGCAGTCATCACAGCACATCGGGACGGGTGATAGCTAACAAACTAGGCCTGTCACCTGCAGGGCATCCCCCGGTCCTAGAGACCTAGGCTGCAGTCTAATCAGCCTATTGGTTTATCCGGCTGCTGAGGGGGGCCTGGTGTCAGCCTGGGTCTGCTGCCCCCTTCTCTGAAATATGCTGGTGGCCAGCGCCATCTTTCCAGTGATATATTCGGGAAGATGGCACTGTACATTGAAAGCAAGCATCATAGTCTTTCTTTCTAGTAACCAGCATTATCCTCCCAATATCACTGGGAAGATGGCGCTAGCCTGGGAGAAGGGACGCGCTTCCTAATCAAGTACGGTAGGAAGTAGGCGCCCTACCCACACCCCCTTTGCCCCTCTGGTGTAAAAATGGCACCCCCTATGGCACGCTCAGGACAGCTTCATGGCTCACAATTCCCCACATTCCTAGGCCATGCTCACGTATGTACCCTGCTGTCAATTTCAACATTTTTCAGGGTTGCCTACCTGACCCTCGTCTTCAGGGAGAAATTGCTCTGTTCCTGGGCTTCCCTGGTAATGTATGATTGCCAGCACCTGTGGTGACACCTTTCTTATCATTTACCTAGCTCCACACAGGTGATGGCAACCATACATTACCAGGGAAGGCCAGGACAGTGCATGTTCTCCCTCATGGAGAGGGTCATGTAGGCAACCCTGATATATTTACCTTGTGGTTTCTGCATTGTATCATCTAAATCAGGGATGACCAAACTGATATCTGTGATCTACCAACAGTCCACATTTTCTAGACCACCTAGCTAGTGCACAGGTATAGTCATTATTAACATACTCTCCAACATGACCCATTCCATTAGGTACAAAATGCTCTGTTCCTGGATTTCCTTCTGACTTTTATAATTGAAATCACCTGTGTCGACACACCTTTCTTATAAATGAACTAGTTCAACACAGGTGACGGCAATCATAAATTAAGAGGGAAGTCCAGGAAGAGAGCATTTTGTACCAAAAGGATAGGGTCATGTTGGAGGGTATGTTTTAAATGTCATGTTTCCCAGACCACCTAGCTGGTGCACAGCTGTAGTCATTACTAACTGTCACATTCCCAACATCAACTAGCTGGTGTACAGGATCAGTCATTATTAACTGTCACATTTCCCAGACTCCCTAGCTGGTGCACAGCTGTAGTGATTACTGACTGTCACATTCCGCAGATCACCTAGCTGGTGCACAGCTGTAGTCATTACTAACTGTCACATTTCCCAGACTCCCTAGCTGGTGCACAGCTGTAGTCATTACTGACTGTCACATTCCCCAGATCCCCTAGCTGGTGCACAGCTGTAGTCACTACTAACTGTCACATTTCCCAGATCACCTAGCTGGTGCACAGCTGTAGTCATTACTAACTGTCACATTTCCCAAATCCCCTAGCTGGTGCACAGCTGTAGTCATTACTAACTGTCACATGTCCCAGATCACCTAGCCGGTGCACAGCTGTAGTCTTGTACTAACTGTCACATTTCCCACATCACCTAGTTGGTGCACAGGATCAGTCATTACTAACTGTTACATTCCCAGATCACCTAGCTGGTGCACAACTGTAGTCATTACTGACTGTCACATTCCCCAGATCCCCTAGCTGGTGCACAGCTGCAGTCATTACTAACTGTCACATTATCAAACCTGCTGCAGTCATTCCTACTATAGATCCACAGGTTGCCTGAGGAACATGAACTGTTGGTAGAGGACAGGTTTGGCCACCCCTGGACTATATAGTACATATTGGTAGAAAACCTATTCCATACATATTCCACATGTATACACAGCTTGCAATGGCGATGCGGGGTCAGTATCGCAATAAAAAATAGACTGTGCAGGCAGCTCAATTTTGACTCACAGACCTCTGCATATTCTCACATTAGTAGCCATATATGAATTACCCCTTAAATGCGCTATAGTTCTGCTTTAGCCTGTAACACGCATGCTGTCTCACACTGTTGCACCCATGATATTTTATTTATTATTTATTTATTTACAGTTTCTTATATAGCGCAGCAGATTCCGTTGCGCTTTACAATAGTAAACAGTGATAAAACAAACTGGGTAACAACAGACAGACATGGAGGTAGGAGGGCCCTGCTGCAAGCTTACAATCTATAGGGATATAGGAGGGAAACACAAGGACAGGCACCAGTAATAGCATAGCAGTCCCACCAAGTTACGAGTTCAGAAGGGAAGCTATATAATACATATGTGCCTCAGAGGGTTATGCATGTAGAACTTAACTATGATAGGCTTGCCTGAAGAGGTGAGTTTTCAGGGAACACTTGAAAGTTTGGAGGCTAGTGGAGAGTCTTACTGCGCGTGGAAGGGTGGGAGCAGCCCAATGAAAGTCCATAGGATGGGAGCAGCCCGATGAAAGTCCTGTAATAGTGAATGGGAGCTAGTGATCCGCTCAGATGAGAGACGCAGATCTTGTGCAGAGCGTAGTGGTCGATATGGGAGATATTTTGAGATAAGTGCAGAGATATAAGCTGGTGTAGTATGGTTAATAGCTTTATATGCGAGTAGAAGTGTTTTATATTGAATACGGTAAGATACAGGTAACCAATGGAGGGACTGGCAGAGCGGATCAGCAGACGATGAGTGTCCTGCAAGGAAGATCAGCCTAGCAGCAGCATTTAGAATGGATTGCAGTGGTGAGAGTTTGTTCTTGGGACCAGTTAGGAACCTATTGCAATAATCAATGCGGGATATAATGAGTGCATGGATAAGAGATTTGGTAGTGTCTTGTGTGAGATACGGTCATATTTTGGATATGTTTTGTAGATGCATGTAACAGGATTTGGAGACAGATTGAATGTGGGGAAGAAAGGACAGTTCAGCGTTGAGGATGACCCCTAAGCAACGAGCTTGTGGGGTAGGGTAGATTGTCGAGTTGTCAACAGCGATCGAGATGTCAGAATGATAACTGTTCTTAGATGGCGGGAATATAAGTAATTCTGTTTTGGAAATATTGAGTTTGAGTTGGCGACAAGACATCCAAGATGAGATGGCAGAGAGACATTCAGAGACTCAGCCCAAAACCACTGGTGACAACTCTGGGGTTGATAGATAGATTTGAGTATCATCCGCATATAAGTGATACTGAAATCCGAAGGAGCTGATTAGTTTGCCAAGCAAGGAGGTATAGATTGAGAAAAGCAGAGGACTTAAGACTGAGCCTTGCGGAACTCCGACTGACAGATGTAGTGAAGAGGAAGTAGAGTCAGAGAAGCGAACAGTGAAAGAGCGATCAGATAGGTAAGATGTGAACCAGGAAAGGGCTGTATCATTAAGACCAAGGGAGTGTAGTGTTTGTAGAAGAATGTGATCCATAGTGTCAAATGCAGCAGAAAGATCTAGAAGAATAAGTAGTGAGTACTGGCATTTAGACTTGGCAGATACCAGATAATTCACCACGTTAGTCAGATATCATGATATCATGCACTCAGCTCCTATGTAACATATTCCTATGCTGTGTGCAGGTTTCCATTTTGTCCAAGTGATGTACGGCTGTGAGCTGAAAGATGACGGCGACATTGCAGTGTTTTATCAGATCGGATTTGACGGGAGAGACTTCATTCACCTGGACACAGAGAGATGGATCTATATCCCCACCATGCACGAGGCTCAGATCAGTACCCAGACATGAAATGGTCCAGATGAAAGAGTGGCGGAGATGCACAAGAATTACCTGGAGAATATCTGTGTCAAATGGCTTAAAGAATACATCACCTATGGGAGAGAGGATCTGGAGAAGAGAGGTGACACCACACATTATATACACTGTATCTATATACCTGTATCACATTTATATTACACCCATCATACATCCCTATCAGTTATACTGGTCATTTCCTCATGTGTCTCATTACATTATACTGTCCTGTACTCAGTGGTGTAACAATGGGAGAGAGGATCTGGGGAAGAGAGGTGACACCACACATTATATACACTGTATATACCTGTATCACATTTATATTACACCCATCATACATCCCTATCAGTTATACTGGTCATTTCCTCATGTGTCTCATTACATTATACTGTCCTGTACTCAGTGGTGTAACAATGGGAGAGAGGATCTGGGAAAGAGAGGTGACACCACACATTATATACACTGTATATACCTGTATCACATTTATATTACACCCATCATACATCCCTATCAGTTATACTGGTCATATCCTCATGTGTCTCATTACATTATACTGTCCTGTACTCAGTGGTGTAACAATGGGAGAGAGGATCTGGGGAAGAGAGGTGACACCACACATTATATACACTGTATCTATATACCTGTATCACATTTATATTACACCCATCATACATCCCTATCAGTTATACTGGTCATATCCTCATGTGTCTCATTACATTATACTGTCCTGTACTCAGTGGTGTAACAATGGGAGAGAGGATCTGGGGAAGAGAGGTGACACCACACATTATATACACTATCTATATACCTGGATCACATTTATATTACACCCATCATACATCCCTATCAGTTATACTGGTCATATCCTCATGTGTCTCATTACATTATACTGTCCTGTACTCAGTGGTGTAACAATGGGAGAGAGGATCTGGGGAAGAGAGGTGACACCACACATTATATACACTGTATATACCTGTATCACATTTATATTACACCCATCATACATCCCTATCAGTTATACTGGTCATATCCTCATGTGTCTCATTACATTATACTGTCCTGTACTCAGTGGTGTAACAATGGGAGAGAGGATCTGGGGAAGAGAGGTGACACCACACATTATATACACTGAATCTATATACCTGTATCACATTTATATTACACCTCATCATACATCCCTATCAGTTATACTGGTCATATCCTCATGTGTCTCATTACATTATACTGTCCTGTACTCAGTGGTGTAACAATGGGAGAGAGGATCTGGGGAAGAGAGGTGACACCACACATTATATACACTGTATATACCAGTATCACATTTATATTACACCCATCATACATCCCTATCAGTTATACTGGTCATTTCCTCATGTGTCTCATTACATTATACTGTCCTGTACTCAGTGGTGTAACAATGGGAGAGAGGATCTGGGGAAGAGAGGTAACACCGCACATTATATACACTGTATCTATATACCTGTATCACATTTATATTACACCCATCATACATCCCTATCAGTTATACTGGTCATATCCTCATGTGTCTCATTACATTATACTGTCCTGTACTCAGTGGTGTAACAATGGGAGAGAGGATCTGGGGAAGAGAGGTAACACCGCACAATATATACACTGTATCTATATACCTGTATCACATTTATATTACACCCATCATACATCCCTATCAGTTATACTGGTCATTTCCTCATGTGTCTCATTACATTATACTGTCCTGTACTCAGTGGTGTAACAATGGGAGAGAGGATCTGGGGAAGAGAGGTAACACCGCACATTATATACACTGTATCTATATACCGGTATCACATTTATATTACACCCATCATACATCCCTATCAGTTATACTGGTCATATCCTCATGTGTCTCATTACATTATACTGTCCTGTACTCAGTGGTGTAACAATGGGAGAGAGGATCTGGGGAAGAGAGGTGACACCACACATTATATACACTGTATATACCTGTATCACATTTATATTACACCCATCATACATCCCTATCAGTTATACTGGTCATTTCCTCATGTGTCTCATTACATTATACTGTCCTGTACTCAGTGGTGTAACAATGGGAGAGAGGATCTGGAGAAGAGAGGTGACACCGCACATTATATACACTGTATCTATATACCTGTATCACATTTATATTACACCCATCATACATCCCTATCAGTTATACTGGTCATTTACTCATGTGTCTCATTACATTATACTGTCCTGTACTCAGTGGTGTAACAATGGGAGAGAGGATCTGGGGAAGAGAGGTGACACCACACATTATATACACTGTATATACCTGTATCATATTTATATTACACCCCATCATACATCCCTATCAGTTATACTGGTCATATCCTCATGTGTATCATTACATTATACTGTCCTGTACTCAGTGGTGTAACAATGGGAGAGATGATCTGGGGAAGAGAGGTGACACCACACATTATATACACTGTATCTCTATACCTGTATCACATTTATATTACACCCCGTCATACATCCCTATCAGTTATACTGGTCATTTCCTCATGTGTCTCATTACATTATACTGTCCTGTACTCAGTGGTGTAACAATGGGAGAGAGGATCTGGGGAAGAGAGGTGACACCACACATTATATACACTGTATCTATATACTTGTATCACATTTATATTACACCCATCATACATCCCTATCAGTTATACTGGTCATTACCTCATGTGTCTCATTACATTATACTGTCCTGTACTCAGTGATGTAACAATGGGAGAGAGGATCTGGGGAAGAGAGGTGACACCACACATTATATACACTGTATCTATATACCTGTATCACATTTATATTACACCCATCATACATCCCTATCCGTTATACTGGTCATTTCCTCATGTGTCTCATTACATTATACTGTCCTGTACTCAGTGGTGTAACAATGGGAGAGATGATCTGGGGAAGAGAGGTGACACCACACATTATATACACTGTATATACCTGTATCACATTTATATTACACCCATCATACATCCCTATCAGTTATACTGGTCATATCCTCATGTGTCTCATTACATTATACTGTCCTGTACTCAGTGGTGTAACAATGGGAGAGAGGATCTGGGGAAGAGAGGTGACACCACACATTATATACACTGTATCTATATACCTGTATCACATTTATATTACACCCCATCATACATCCCTATCAGTTATACTGGTCATTTCCTCATGTGTCTCATTACATTATACTGTCCTGTACTCAGTGGTGTAACAATGGGAGAGAGGATCTGGGGCAGAGATGTGACACCACACATTATATACACTATATATACCTGTATCACATTTATATTACACCCCATCATACATCCCTATCAGTTATACTGGTCATTTCCTCATGTGTCTCATTACATTATACTGTCCTGTACTCAGTGATGTAACAATGGGAGAGAGGATCTGGAGAAGAGAGGTGACACCACACATTATATACACTGTATATACCTGTATCACATTTATATTACACCCATCATACATCCCTATCAGTTATACTGGTCATTTCCTCATGTGACTCATTACATTATACTGTCCTGTACTCAGTGGTGTAACAATGGGAGAGAGGATCTGGGGAAGAGAGGTGACACCACACATTATATACACTGTATATACCTGTATCACATTTATATTACACCCCATCATACATCCCTATCAGTTATACTGGTCATATCCTCATGTGTCTCATTACATTATACTGTCCTGTACTCAGTGGTGTAACAATGGGAGAGAGGATCTGGGGAAGAGAGGTGACACCACACATTATATACACTGTATATACCTGTATCACATTTATATTACACCCATCATACATCCCTATCAGTTATACTGGTCATTTCCTCATGTGTCTCATTACATTATACTGTCCTGTACTCAGTGGTGTAACAATGGGAGAGAGGATCTGGGGAAGAGAGGTGACACCACACATTATATACACTGTATATACCTGTATCACATTTATATTACACCCATCATACATCCCTATCAGTTATACTGGTCATATCCTCATGTGTCTCATTACATTATACTGTCCTGTACTCAGTGGTGTAACAATGGGAGAGAGGATCTGGGGAAGAGAGGTGACACCACACATTATATACACTGTATATACCTGTATCACATTTATATTACACCCATCATACATCCCTATCAGTTATACTGGTCATATCCTCATGTGTCTCATTACATTATACTGTCCTGTACTCAGTGGTGTAACAATGGGAGAGAGGATCTGGGGAAGAGAGGTGACAGCACACATTATATACACTGTATATACCTGTATCACATTTATATTACACCCATCATACATCCCTATCAGTTATACTGGTCATATCCTCATGTGTCTCATTACATTATACTGTCCTGTACTCAGTGGTGTAACAATGGGAGAGAGGATCTGGGGCAGAGAGTATCAATGTTGATATTTATATAGCCAAAGAACAATAAGTGAAATGTGCAGTTTACGTACTCATTCCGTAACTCTGCTTACCCTTTATTCCTAGCTACGTGTGAACAAAGCGTAGCGGACCTTTACCGTGTATTGTACACGCTTGAATCACTGCAGTAATAGGAGATCCCTTCGCAGTACTTAGTCTCTAATCTCTCGAATACCTTTTAAGGACAATGTCCGTAATATACGCTATCGCTAGATGCGAATAATAGACGAGATCACGATATAACAAATGCGGAGATAGATTATCCAAAATAGTGTATTTAGTCCCTAGCGGACAAAAGGGGGTTACAGAAAGAAGAAATACAGGATAACACGTGATACAATGTCCTTAACAATACTAATACAAGTCAAATACTACTAGGGGAAAGATAAACAATTACAGAATACATTCATAACCAGCCACGTTACACAGAAGAGGAATACAAATGTTACCGTCATGGAATATGCGCAGCGCAGTCCGGTCGGAGCTCGCTATATTCAAATAGAACTATAGCCCGGGTTAATGGTGAGGGGATAATCAGCAGTTCCAAAGAGAGAGCGAGCCAGCTCAGGGATGGCTATCTTATAGGGTCCAGGAAGGGGGGGTCAAAGGCCCTTACAATTGGTCAAGGGTTCAAATGTCCAGTCCTCAGTGATTGGGCAAGGTATTACATCTGGCTTGGAGAAGTGCAGGGGGGGAAGGGTACTTTGGTGTCCTTTTGTTTGCTGGCATCGTCATCGGGGGTCGTAAACAGCAACAGGAACTGGTTACAACTGCATTCCTTTGTCTCACACAGGACACATGATAAAAGTACATATAATAGGTATTTTGTCCGTAATTATCAGACCATAGGACTTGCGAATATTTGGCTGCAACCGGAATGCTGCGCACGGGACAATGAACATAAAGATACCAAACATGTACAGAAACAATCGTGTATTTCTAATTAAACTATGTGTAGTGCACTAATCCTTTAATTAACTATATTTTATTTAGTGTTAGTGGCACATTATGAATTTATGTGTATTAGTATGGCTGCGCTTATGGTCCACTTCGTTACACAGACTCGGGTATTATACTTTATTTGCGCAACTCTGCGAACCAAAATGGCAGCCATACTATCCTAAAATGGCGTGTGTGTAACTCGACTTTAACAGTCCACCCTTTGACAGTAAATACAAAACTGTCACAGTACAAAATTATTTCCTAAAACATAGAAATTCATAATCCTAACAGAGAAATGTTTGGATCTTTGAATTAAACATATAAGGGGAGTAAACCATCTGCTCTTTGGCCAATCCAGGATCATGGATAAATGAGGGGCCACATTTATCGAACAATCTACTCAGGGTGACGAAGGATAATGTACAATTTTTGGGATAAAAATAAAAACAGGGGAGGTTACACTATATACAATTGTTTTTCAGACATGGCATCCTTTGGTAGGCATTGTTTGTGACAACAGACCCTTGAATTCTTTGTTGTCTCTCTTTTTGGTATACTTTTTTTTTTTTGAATAGACGTTGTTTTATTGTTTTCAATATTTTCATCATAAACAATGTGTACATTTGACAAGGTTCCAACGTTGTGGACAAAATGGACAAACATAACATACTCTTGACATAGTTTTGGATGACATATTTGTGGCTTGGGTGGGATACATTGTATCCCCCCCTGATCTTAGCATTGCAAAGTTAGTATTTATTTAATATATGGTTTAATATATGGTTTAATATATGGTTCTGACCGATGCTTGTGTGCCAAACTATCAAAAGATAACTACTTCGTCGGTCAGACCCTCCATGATGTCCATCAAATAACATACATTCTAATTATATATTATTAATAAGAAATAAAGATAGAAGGAGAAAGGAGGGAGGGTAAAAAGGGGGGGGGGGGTAGGAGGGGTTGGTTACATTTATACACAACTATTTCTCATTGTTTATTGAGATGTCTAGTATAATAATACTGTGGTCTGAACAGATAGGAAAATTTAAACGCTTTGAACTTAGCTGAACCTCAAGAGGGGTCATGGGGCCTCAAGAGGGGTCATGGGGCCTGGTCGGGTGATTGGTTTTAGTTGTGGCTCTTAACAACGTGATGAGGGTGTTCTTATAGATCAAGAGCTTTGGCTCGATTAGGGGATGATTTGGGGGTGGTTAGGGGCAAATGTCCAATTTGTTATTTCTGACATTTGTGTGATTTTTTCTCTATTCTCTGGGTCAAGAGAGTTGATATATGGATCCCACTTTTTGTGGAAATTACGTGCCGAGCCTTGGGATAGCGTGAGGGTTTTTTTGTCAAAATAAATTTGTTGGAGCAACATGGAATGAAGTTGGTCCATAGACGGAGAGGTTTTGACCGTCCAGTTCTTTAAAATTAGTTTCTTTGCCACTGTGAATATCATAATAAACAATGGAATTAAAGGGTTTACTGAGGGCAGGGCTGCCCATTCATTGAATACAAGACATAAACTGGCACTAGGTGAGGGTCGTAGGGTGAGGCGGAAGTGATTGTTAATAAACATGTATACCTTATTCCAGAATCTTCTTATCTTCGGACAGTCCCATAGGCAGTGGTATAGATCAGCTCTCGATCTCCCGCATCTGGAGCATGCACCATCAACTGCGGGATCAAAGTGAGCGCGCACGGATGGGGACATATAAGCTCTATGAGTGGTTTTCACATGAACTTCTTGCAAGTATGCTGAACCCAATATTTTGAGGGAGGAAGCAAAATTGGACAGAAATATATCAGGCGAAGGTATAGACGGGATGTCCTTTTTCCAGGCATCAGTTAGTGCCTGAGAGAGGGGCTTCGCCTGCATGGAAATTAGTATATCATAGACATTTTTCAGTTTATGTGGAAGTTTGGTCCATTTGTGTATGAGTGATGGTATGTGTGAAGATTTAGTGTTGATTGGAAGTGTGAGGGAGAGTGATTGTATGTAATGGCGCATCTGGAGAAACATAAAGAATTGTGAATTTGGTAGGTGAAATGTGGTTTGCAGGGAGGCGAAAGTCAGTATGTGTCCTCCTGGGTCAAACACTTGGTTTGCAGTATCGAGCCCCTTCATCTTCCACTGTAGGAAGAGTTTGTTGGACAAAGAAGGCGGGAATGAAGGGTTACCCCATATGGTGACATAGGGCGAGGTAGTGTGTTGTCCTCCTATCTTTTTGTGGAGTTTTATCCATGAATAGTAGGTGTCGTGAAACAGAGGATGATTTAGGACTGTTGGTGGGATTAGGTTTTTCTTTGTATGTAGGAGTGCATTTAGGGAGTAGGGATGGAAAATATTTGATTCTAGATCATAGTCAGTGTATGTGCTCCTTCCTATGATCCAGTCTGCGGCATATCTCGATAGGATAGACAAGGAGTAGAGTGAAAAGTCTGGCATGTTTGTGCCACCATCTGCCTTTTGCATGGTGAGTTTATTGTAAGCTATTTTAGGTTTTTTCCCCTGCCATATGAATTTAGTAACTGCCTGTCTTAATCTTTTTTCATCTGTGGGAGAAATAGAATACGGGAGAGTTTGCATAACGTATAGAAGTTTAGGGAAAATGATTGTTTTTATTACTGCGATCCTACCAAGTAGGGAAAGTGGGAGATCTTGCCAACCTTCTAGTTTTGTGATGAGTTTGGTTATGGTGGGTTTGTAGTTTAAATTATATAATTGATCTATCACTCCGGAGATCTGGACGCCTAAGTATTTAAAGTGGGAGGTAGTTATTTTAAAGGGGGTGGAGGCTATTGTGTTAGTTAGGAGTGTTTGTGAGAATTGTAATGGTAGTAATTCGGATTTAGTAATATTAATCTTATATCCCGCCACTGCTCCGAATTCGTCTATAAGGGTAAGTATTTCTTGTATGGAGGACTCCGGTTCAGACACAAATAATAACATATCGTCAGCAAACAATGAGATTTTCAGTTCAGTCTGCCCAATCTGTATTCCTCTGTAAACTGTGGAGGCTCTTAAGGCCAGCGCCAATGGCTCAAGAGCTATTGCGAATAATAAGGGCGATAGGGGGCATCCCTGTCTAGTGCCCTTTTCTATTTCGAAAGGCATTGAGAGGAAGCCATTACATGAAATTTGTGATTGGGGGTGGTGATATAGGAGGCTAATCAATTGAATGAATGTTCTAGGGAAACCGAATTGCGTCAGGGTCTTGTGCAGGTGAGGCCATTCTATTAGGTCAAATGCCTTCTCTGCGTCCAAAGAAAGGATAGCAGAGGAGGCATCTTTGTTGGAATTTTTAGTCTGGGTAAGGGCGGCTATGACTTTGCGAACGTTAACTGAGGAGTGACGACCAGCGATGAACCCCGTCTGGTCCGGGTGTATGATTGAAGGGAGCATGGGTTTGAGCCTGTCAGCAATGAGCTTTGCTAAAATTTTATAGTCCAAGTTAAGGAGCGATATTGGCCTGTATGAGCCAGGGAGGGATAGATCCCGCCCTGGTTTTGGAAGAATTTTGAGAACTGCCGAATTGAAATGTGGAGGGGGTGTTGTGGAATCGAGAAGAGCATTAAAAACTTGCGTTAGTATTGGGCTGATTTTTGGTGAGAGGAATTTGTAGAATGCACTGCAGTACCCGTCTGGGCCTGGGGCCTTGTTGGGTTTTAGATGTTTAATTGCTGACTCAATCTCTTCTTGCAATATTGGGGTTGATAGGGATTCTGACATAGCAGGGGTGATCTGTGGGTAAGTTATGGAGTCCCATAGAGGGGATTGGGTGTGGGAGTCTGTATGTAAATTTTGCGAGGGTGTATTACCCTTAGTTATATTAAGCCCATCTAGGTGGGGTGGGGTTGGGTTTGGTGTTTCTGAGTTGTTATTTGCTGTGTCTGGAGGAGATTTAAGGGAGGAGGAGTATAGTTCTTTGTAGAACTGTTGCATTATCTGGGCTATTTCCTTATTGCTTTTTGTGAGAGAGCCATGTGGAGTTTTTAGAGGTTGAACTACTGCTGGTTTCATTGTTCCTCTCAGTAGGCTAGTGAGGAGTTTGCCTGACTTATTTCCGAAGCGATGGTATTTATAATTTACTGCAAATAGATGTCTATCTCCCATTTCTGAAATATATTGTTCAAGTTGTGTTTTGGCCGTAGTGTATTTCTGTTTTTTGCAGGGGGAGGGATCATGTTTATATTCAAGGAAATGTTCCGATAGCGAATTTTGGAGAAGGAGGTACTTTTTTGTGTAGTCCCTATTGGAGGCGGCAGTAAACGAAATCAGCGCCCCTCTTATAACGGATTTCATGGACATCCAGAAGAGGACTGGGTTATTGGTTTGATGTTCCCTGTTTGTGTTGCAGAAATCGTCCCATGCTGCCTCCAAGAAGGACTGGAATTTTTTTGATTTTAAGAAGCGGGAGGGGAATCTCCATAGACGTGAGGCTCCCTGTTCTGTGGGGAAATGGAGCGTAATAGTGACCAAAGCATGGTCTGAAATGATTATAGGGTTTATATGGGAGTCTATGGTTAAAGGGAACAGTGAATGGGATACTAAAATGAAATCAATGCGGGAAAAGGTTCCATGGGCTGCTGACTGGCAAGTATAATCTTTATCTGTTGGATGGGTGGCTCTCCACGTATCGACTACTCTTAGCGTTTTAATGAGAAGGTTTAGGCCAACTTTTGGCAGGGGTGGGGGGGGTGTTTCTTGTACTGGACCTGTCTAAGAGGGGAGTGGAGACCATATTGAAATCACCTCCAATGATGAGGTTGTCTTCCATGAAGGGGGTCAACACGGAAATGAGTGTGCGAAAGAAGGGTTTAGAATATGGGGGGGGAGTATACACATTCGCCATGGTATATAATCTGCCCAGATGCTTTACAACTGCAATTGCATATCTACCATCCACGTCCACCTTCGTCCGTACCAGCTCCAGAGCGAGAGACCTTCGAGCCAAAGTGACCACACCACGTGCCCTGGAAGTGTAAGAAGAAGATGTTAATACCTGCCATCCCAACATTTGCAATTTAGGGACTTCAGATGGGACTAGATGAGTCTCTTGTAGAAAGGCAATATTTACTTCACTTTTATTCAAATAAATCAACAATTTCCGTCTTTTCATCGGTGAATTGATCCCACCAACATTCCATGTGCCTATTTTTAGGTCAGAAGTCATGGGGTATACCAGTGGTAAAAATGTGTGAGCCACGCTGGGAGCTCTGTTTTTATTTTTATGTGAGAGCCCGACCAGACCTCATTTTGAGTCCCCCCGAAGTCCAATATGACATCAGGAGAGTGAGTTTTTGTTAGGTAGTACCCAAATACCAGATTTGGGTAAGGATAGGGGATTTGGGAAAGTGGGGGGTGGAAAGGAAGGGATAGGTTAGAAAAGAGAGACAAGAATATGAGTCTAGAGGCAAGATTGCCTCTGGTAGGACTTCCTACAAAAACAGTAAATCTAAATAACATAAACAAAATAATTATTCCGGCATTATAGCTCAGCTTCCTCCGCTAACACCTTTTTTTTTTTTTTTTTTTTTTTGTGACGCTGTCCGTGCGTCATGGTGGTCGGTCCTCCGTCCTCAGGTAGTTAAGCCGAGGGAGGGTGATGGTGGGGGGGGGAGAGGGGGGGGGGGATATTATGGGAGGGAGGGGGGGGGGTGGGGGGGAATATTGGTATGGTATGTGGTAAGGTAATAGGAGGGGGGAGGGGAAAAGGGGGGGGGGGGGAGAAGGGTAGTATAGTATAGTTATTAGTGAATATAATCTTTGAGTTATGTGCCCCGGAATGGGGATGGGAGTAGTAGGAGTTTTGCCTAATCAGCTAGTACTTTTTGGAGCTATTTGTCCTTTGCCGTAAACTGTCAACAGGTATAGATTAAACATTTACACATATAAACTAAATCAAATCAGCTTTAAATTTGAACACCACCTCATCCATATGATTTGCGTAAATCATGTAGCTTAGTGGGGAGAGTCATAAGACTGAGGTGAACAATAGGATTTTTATAAGTAGCGGTCTGCGGCCGCACAGCCGGGATGGCATTATTCAACAATCAATGGTCAGCAGTCAGCAGCCAACATGGCGCGGTCTGTATAAACAGAGTAAACATAGTATGAGACGACATAGGGGTGTAGTTTAGAGGCATGTTGCCTAATACACCTGGAAATTAGTATTGTCACGGTGTGGCAGGAATTCCCATCATGGGGTAGTGTCAGAGATGTCTTCTCTCCTAGATCTGTGAAGTTCACGCAAGTAGTCTTCTGCGTCTGAGGGGGTCGAAAAGTCCTTGAAGGATGTCCCATCGTAGATACGCAGCTTAGCTGGGTATAGCAGCCCAAATTTCCTTCCGTCTGAAGCCAAAGCTGAGCAAATAGTGGAAAAGGCTTTTCTGGCTTTTGAGAGCTCAGCTGAAAAGTCCTGAAAGATAAAAAGTTTGTGACCTTCCCAAGTCAGATTTTTAACCTTCCGTGAAGCTGCCCATATCTCGGTCTTGTGAAGGTAGTTGAGACATTTGAACAGGGTCAGGGGCGGATCCAGGATAAAATGACAGGGGGGGCACCATGATAAAAGAGGGATTAGGTGGGGGCGGGCCAGTGTTAGTGGTGCCAGTGTACATGCTAAGAGAGCGGCAGAGAGAGGGTGGCAATGGGATTAAAAATAGGCCCTGGCATTTAAAGTACGCAGGCCCACCATGGCAACAAAAGTGAAGGATGTAGTTGTGTGTGCGCGCCGAAGGCGCGCTCTGGAAAAGGGGGTGTGGCCACTCAACAGGGGGCATGTCCTTGAGTGTAGTGTACAACACCATATACAACTTCTACACATTATGCTACAAAATACTAGACCCCATTATACTTGCCCCTTACACATGATGCCAAATGGAATGAGCCAAAATTCAAACAATGCCACATGGATTGTGTCAAAATTCACATAACACATGGATTGAGCCAAAATTCACAAAATGCCAAATGGATTGAGCCAAAATTCACATAATGCCAAATGGATTGAGCCAAAATTCACATAATGCCACATGGATTGTGTCAAAATTCACATAATGCCACACGGATTGAGCCAAATTCATAAAATGCCATATGGATTGAGCCAAAATTCACATAATGCCACACGGATTAAGACAAAATTCGCAATACGCTTCATAAACAGGGACATTGTCCACCAAAGGCGCGCATTAAACATTTACACCAGTGGTTCCCAAACTTTTTTGAATCACGGCACCCTAGAGAATCAAAATATTTCCAAGGCACCCCTAGGCCAAATGCTTCTTATTGAGAAATTCAGAGAAAAAATATTAAATTAAGTGCATTGTGTTTATATGTTACAGTTATCTGGTGAGGGACAGGGATTTGCTTTTGTTTGTCCATATATATTAGGATTGGCATCCACAAGCACTGGTTTTGCCTGGTACATTGACCATAAATAATATGAATTGATCCTGGTCCACCAACCCAAGGCACCCCTGCAAGTGTCCTGAGGCACCCCAGGGTGCCTAGGCACACAGTTTGGGAACCACTGATTTACACCATAATGTCCATTACACGTTAAGTTACACGCCATTATGTCCATTATGTATTATGCCAAACACCATAATGCCTATTAAAAATTATGCTACATACAGTAAGTGCTGCTTATCTACATGCTCATTGCCAAGGGTTTCATGCTCATTGCCAGAGGTTCCATGTTCGTTGCCATGTGGGATTACATGCTCATTGCCAAGGGGGAATACATGCTTGTGGTAAATGGGGGACAGCTGCCGCCAGGCAGAAGTGATAGCCACCGACAGTGTCAGAGCCTGGCTGTATTCAGAGCACTGCAGGTCCAGGCTATTTGAAATAATACCCCTTTCACACCAGAAAATGCGTTCCCAGGTTGGCCCCTTTTACACCAGCCTAGTCCCTACATTTTCTGGTGTGAGGGGTAGAGAAAACCACCCCTCCCCCCTTTAACCAGTTATATAGAAACATAGAATTTGACGGCAGATAAGAACCATTTGGCCCATCTAGTCTGCCCCTTTTTTACCCTTCAGGTAAACTCAACCCTTTTTAATCCTTATTTCTTTGTAAGGATATTCATATGCCTATCCCAAGCATGTTTAAATTGTTCTACTGTCTTAGCCTCTACCACCTCTGATGGGAGGCTATTCCACTTATCCACTACCCTTTCTGTGAAGTAATTCTTTCTAACATTTCCCCTGAACCTACCTCCCTCCAGTTTCAGTGCATGTCCTCGTGTTTTATTACTTGTTTTCCTTTGAAGAAAATTTCCCACCTGTACTATGTTAAAACCCTTGATATATTTGAAGATTTCTATCATCTCATTTAACCGGCTATATCTTCGGAACTAACTGACCCATTTACATGAGACAAGTATCATATTGAAGAACTTTTGAGTGGGCTTTGAATGATTTTGGTCCAGTGAAACTGGAACGTTTGGTTCCAGAGTAATCTGCCCTCAAAGAACATGAACAGCCATGAAATTACATTTCAAAAATAAAAAAAAAAATCGATTTACACGCTATACCTCTGGAACCGATTGACCGATATGGACCATCCTGTTATCATATTGAAGGCCCAGCGATTTGGAATTGAATGACATCAACCTCAAGCTCCTGTAATGCCAGGGGGGGAACTGGCAGCCGTCGGAACCGGGTGGGGGTCGGAATTGACGGGTCCCATATTATCCTATGGGGAAAAAATGTTACAGCTTTGCCAGGCGATATCTCCGGTTCCTGGGGGGCTATAGACATGGGGCTGGGCTCGTTGGAAAGCCCTGGTCCTCAGCTACAAAATGAATGACAGGGGGGGCACGTGCCCGGGTGCCCCCCCCCCTGAATCCGCCACTGAACAGGGTGACACGTGGACGTGGTCTGTTGGGGGTTGGTGGCGGGCCCACCCTGTGAACCCTCTCTATTACCATATCCTGACACTGAGTTTCAATGCCTAGGAGCGAGGGGAGAGTGTTGCGGACGAAATGGGCCAGTGCAGGACCCTTTACTGACTCAGGCAGTCCCACCAATCTAATGTTACTTCTTCTCGACCTATTTTCCAATTCTTCAACCCTGTTCCAAAGCTGGTAATTCTCTTTAGAGAGTTTGATTATGTCTCTCTGAGCGTTTGAAATGTCGTGAGCTACTGCCCCAATTTGATTTTCTGCTGTAGTCACGCGCTGCGTGAGATGTTTAAGCTGGGATGTAATATCCTCAACAGCCCTGTTAAGAAGAGGGGCCATTGTAGCATTGATTGCCTCGACCACCTCTTTATATGTCACTGGGGTGTCCAAACCTTGTCTGGTGTATCCCCCAGGAGAGGATCCTTCTGCCGCTGGCTTTTTGTGTGCAGGGAGAGGAGATTCTCCTACCTCGTCGGGCGCCATGTTTTCTGCAGCCCGCCTGCGTTCCTGGCGTGACTGCTGCGGCGTCTGAGCGGGTGCCGGAGTCGGTATGCGCTCCATTTCAGTACTCCTTATAATTGCGGGGATATTTGGAGTGAGGTCCGGGGGACCGGAGAGGCTCCAGGAGCCTTGTAACAGCGGCGGTGTCTGCGGCGGCAGCGGAGCTCAGAGACGGAGCTCCCTGTCCATCAAACCCGGAAGCGGAAGTCCTTTTTGGTATACTTTTGAGTATGCTGGTATTATTACTATCAAACCTCCTTACCAACATCCGGTCCTGGGAAACGTGTCAAGCTTAGAGATTCTATCTTGACCTAAACTGGGACGGGTAACACACTTCTTAGAACTCTGTATCATCTGCCCAATACCTGGCAGCAGTGCGAAAGCAGTATCCTTGACTTTGGGGATAAGAACGGATAGTGGGGGGGGAGACAAAAATAGGACCCAAAATAATGGAGAAAAACGGAGAAAAAAAACTTGTTAGTGATCCTTCCAACCTGTTACCAGTGGGGTGTGTCACAGTCCTTTTTGTAGCTTGTACAGGTTGCTTGACCTTAGCTGCTCTCCAGTCCTCCCGAAATGATGCCTCTAGCGATTTATTTCTTTTGCTCTTGAATGTAAGGACCTTCTGGGTTTCTGGTCTTTTGGCAGTAGGACGAACGTAACCGAATCTCTCTCTCTGCGACTTTGTTATTGAGGTAGTGCTGGTCAACAGGACTTGGGGTGGTTCTTTTCAAAGGTCTATCAAACAACCTGTATATGGCAAAGCATGGGAAACAACAACATCTCCTTGTTCATGGTTATGACAGTTCACAACAGTTGTCAACAAAGTCCTTTTGCTGCAGTTTTCCAGGTGTGGATACATCATTTGCATTATATTTGAAACATGGGTCAGTTCGTGGTGGGGTCTAGGATCTTCTTGTGGGATTACCATAACGTGTGACTGCCCGCCAAGCAATGTTTCGATGGGGACAAATGAGGTGGAGTTCTGAGAGTGATTCTACTACTACAGTATGCAGCACAATGGGCAGTGCCCCTGGCCATAGCAATTCTCTTTCAGCTATAACTTTACCCAGTTTGTTCTTGATAGTACCCTTCACCTTCTCCACCTTAGCAGTTATTTGGGGTCATCAGAGAGTGTGGGGTGTACCATCAGTCCCTAGAGGTTTACATATGACTTAAAACCTTTCATATACACTTGCGTACTCAGGGGTGCTTCTGGGCTACCATATCTATACACACAAACATCAACACATATATAAAAAATAAGTAAATAAATAACTAAACGCTTCTAGAGTGGACTGTACAAAGTCAATTTGTATTACCTGCAGAGGATCCTGCTGGAGGAGGGATGTGGAGATGGCTCTGTGGGAACAGCCGTTCCAGTATCTTTCCCCAGACAAGTAAGGCATGACCCTGTCGTCTTACCTGTCTGTGGGCACACCAGTAATTTCGGACTAATTTTCCACATACCTTCCCTGCCAAGGCAAGTCAGGCCATAGGCTATCTCTGCCCTGACAGTTTGGCATGTTCTCAGAGTCACTGGTTTTCCTTGTCCATCTTTCTATTCCTGTCCACATCCCTTCGGCTTCCAGACTGCTTCTCCTGCAGGGGACACAAATCTTGTATTTCTATGTGAATACACTGACATTTACAGGGGGAACACAAACATTATCCGCAGAGCGCATGGCTCACCCAGCTGCCTTGCCAGCATGTTCATTATCAAGTGACACTGAATCCTTATCGAAGGTGTGGGCTTTACACTTGATAACTGCCACTCTGTCCGGCAGCTGTGTGGCTGTCATGAATCTTTTGAACTTACAACGCTTGCGCCACTGGAGTGCCAGCTACTGAAACAAACATCTCTGAGGCGCCATAGGGCCCAAGATCTTCTGTATTACCCCAACAAACGTACTTGGAGTCGGCATAAATATTGGCTGTTTTTTCTCTCAGCCCGCAGCACTACTAATGAGGCTGCTGTTGCTGAGTGAGACGTCCAAGGGGTCTTCTCCATCTATCACGGTATAGCCAGTGTACAATTTTCCCATCTCAGTGTTCTCTGTGGCAGCTGTCATTAGTGAAAAGAAAGAGGGAAAAAAATGAATTACCTCTTCCAATGGGTTGTTACCACCCTTTGGGGACATGCTGCAAAGGTCTGATTCAAACATGCCATGCAATCATATTCGTCTAGGGTCCCACTAACTTCCACCATTCCAGCAACCTCAGCCTCAGCCCCCCACCCTTTGTGCCTTGGAGGGCACACCTGGTAAGAGTGTTGCTGGGTTTACAATATTACCCATTTTACTGGTAACATTTATAGAATTCATCAATGCAAGTTCCCATTTAGTGAACTTGGCTGATGAATATTTTTCTCATGTTTAGGCAGAATTTTAGGAGTGTCCAGACTATATGAGTAGGATAACTTAGTTAAAACATACCCCAACACCATATCCTCAAGCTTGTTTACCGGTAGTGCTATGGCAACTATACTGTGTAGACAAGTGGGAGACGTTCGAGTAACTGGGTTTTAATTGTACACTGCAGTACGACATTGGTCAGGCTGGCATCACCAGGTTTCTTAAGTCATTATGTCTGTCGCACACTCAGCAGATGCCTAGTATTCCAAATCATATGGTCTCCTATGTCAGTCATACCCAGGGCAAGGGCTGTAATCACGCCTGTTTCTCATTCTTTACTATCCACATCTGTCTGTGAGGACATGGGTTTTGTGATTGCACCTATTCATATGTAAATGCGTTTTACAACCCTTTTCATTCTCTGTTGAAGGGGAATGCTTTGTGCACTTCTTTGACTGCTTTTCACAAGATGGTGGCTGTGGTTGCCCTGGGTAACGTAAGGAGCAATGCTTAAGGTTACTGGGACTTTGTTCAAAATTTACTGAAAAATAGTGTGACTACTCTCTTGTCCACTCGTGCTGTTTTATGGGGTACTGCATATTCATAATAGGTATTTCTCTGCTGGGTGTGCGACAGATTTTTTGAACTACTTTTCTATCATTTGTGGGGTTGTGGTTACTAATGTGTCCCAGATTCCCCCCTCCCTCCCCCCCCCCCCGTTCAGGCACAACTGCAATCTGTCCTGCGATACCTTATGTCCTGCCTCAGGAGGATACACCAGAAGTTGTCTATCGCCATCTGCTGGTGTTGTGGATGAGAAAGGACATAACAATAAATCATTGACCCATTGTATCGGTAAGGACAGTGTGCAATCCTGCAAGACCTGGGGGAGAGGTTTTGTGGCTCTCTAAAGTTTCTGGAACAGAAGAGTAGGAGGAAAAATGGAAAAAGAAAAAAAAATCAAAAGGGTAGAAAAATTAATGACAGCAATATGTACATTTATTGCAACAGAAATTTATCTTTTATTTGGATGACACCAGGATTTGGCACTATGGGGGAATTGGCTCTCAACTATTTGGTTCTCACCCTTTCAACTCCTGTTCTGATCTGTAAGCCCTCCCTCCTTTCTCTTACCCAGTGGGGTTGTGACTATGGGCTGTGTCTATGGGTGTGGAGGGTAGGGGGTTGTTGGGGGAGGGGGAATCAGACATTGTGAAGTGAGGGGGAAGGGGCCACAGTCCCAAAGTCTTGTAAAACAGTTCAAACAAAGGGAGAGGACCAGAGGAAGCCCCGAGGGCTAGATCTCTTCTTCCTCAGGGATATTCCTAATGCAGTGGTTCCCAAACTGTGTGCCTAGTCACCATAGGGTGCCTCAGGACACATGCAGGGGTGCCTTGGGTTGGTGGACCAAGATCAATTTATATTATTTATGGACAATGTACCAGGCAAAACCAGTGTTTGTGGCTGCCAATAATAATATATGTGGACAAACAGGAGCAAATCCTGTCCCTCACCAGATAACTGTGACATATAAACACAATGCACTTCATTTAATATATTTTTTTTCTGAATTTCTCGATAAGAAGCATTTGGCCTAGGGGTGCCTTGAAAATATTTTGATGCTCTAGGGTGCCGTGATTCAAAAAAGTTTGGGAACCCCTGTCCTAATGGAATAATCCCTGAGCAAGCTGTGTACCACAAAAATATTTTAAAACTTATACTTTCATTAATTCTTTATTACAAAGTCATGGGGAAAAACTCTCTGTGCTCTTTTAACATATACTGTAGGATCACAGATAATGTCCCTTATTTTTTTTGCACCTGGGCCCATGACTCTCTAGTTCCGCCACTGGCCAGACAGTTATTCACAGCCAAGGGTACCAAAGTGGTATCCTGCTGACCTGGAGAACATCCACCAGATGTCAGCAGAGTGAATTAGAATAAATGATATACAGAATTACAGCAAAGGACTGAATTACAGTAATAGACATAGAGAATGCGGATATTCTTATCACACTGAAAACTGAATCACACCATTCTGGCACCACAGCACTCACCAAAAGGTAACGTAAAACACCTATATACGTGTGAGTGATGTGAATTCCCTGGATAATAAAACCCAGAGGACCAATGTTAATAAATGTATTTTCTTTTTCACATTCCGTCGAATAATAAACCACTGACTGAAAAAGAAAGAACAGACTGTACTTTACAATCCAATTGATACATGATAAAAGGAAATATATACAAAGTAACAACTGTGTCTGAGACAATTGTATCAAGCCTAACAAAATACAAATCCTGGGCAGAATGCCAACAGGATGGATAATATTACAGTAAATTACTATCCAACACTAATCCCAGGAAATGTACCATACCCTGAAATAACAGAATCATTTTTGTTTAAACTGCAGCAACCAAGATAACTGACAGTGATCCTATCCTTTAAAATCTAGACGCACACTCTCTCTTAAATGCATTATTGGCACTTCACTATGGGGGTTATTCTGATTCACTTATACAGAAGAAAAAGAAGACTCCTGTGTGGGGGCACTCATTTACCAGTTTGATTTTGCAGTGTAAATGATTGCCGCTTTAAAAAAAACTGAAGATTTCTCACCAAACGTATTTGGTTCTGATGATCTTGTGGATAGTTTTTGGCTTCCACAAGTCAGGTTTTAATCCCTCCAGTTGTTGTTCCCTCATAAACTTGGACATGTCAAGGTAGAACCATGGAGTAACAAGAAATACAGGTGATATTGAGCGCTGATTAAAATATTCTGCACTGCAGCTGTACCAAAAGGGGAAATTACCTAAAACCCCTTAAAGTGGACAAAGCAAAAAGAAAAAAGAAGTATGGTACAGCGCTGTGTTGAATAATATAAATTAATTTATTAAAAATACACAATTTTATGGCCAACAATAGACAGACAAGACTCACAACATATAAAACTTGTTAGTCCATTCCCCTCTCAACCAGACTGGTTAATGATTAATCAAATGCATGCAAGATACTTTGTTAGTTTGTAAACAAGGCTTGGATTAATTATAAAACAACAGTCAACACTTGATGTGCACATGCAAGGTTAAATGGAGTATACTTAAGCTTCTCTCCAGTCTTGAGGCAGGGATGTGGTGTTTCCTTAGGGATTTATATGTACCACAATGCTTGTCTCCGACCGCTAGTTTGCTTCCTATTGCACGGTCATATCCAAGAGCGATTAGCAGGTGTCTGTTGGTAGCCGAAAACTGTCCCCTCTGACCTCTCAACGCGTTTCTCCGCCTCGAAAAACGTATCAGCGGCTTCCTCAGGAGTGGGAAACCATGGAGTAGTCCAGTTGTAAAGGATAGAGCTGTCCCACTTGTCCCATTTAAGGGTCCTCCACAAGGGTAGGAGGAAGAAGCGAGACATGGAGTTCCCTGCAGTGCCGGTACAAGTATCAATGAGAGTTCTGCGGATACAGTAACATGCAAAGAAGGCTCTCAGCGTAGTTGGAATGTCTGTATTGTCTTTGCCACCTTTGAGGGGATCTTTGTACATAACAATTCGCTTCACTCTGTCCATTTTGGAGCCCCAGATGAAGTGGAAAATAGCCCGTGTAATGGCCTTGCAGATCGTGGCCAGGCCTGGGCGGTGTACTGAAGAACGGGAAGAATCTCTTTCTGCAGCACAAAGGTTTTCCCTTCGATGGTAAGGTCTCTGAGACTCCACAGTCCAAGTTTCTGATGCATCATTGCAAGTCTTTTATCCCAGCACTTCAGGGCTGCTCCATCTCCCCTGAACCAGGATCTTGATGAGGTCTGGCTTGACGGTAAATGGGAATGGAGCAAAGGACAACAGGTGCCACTTTCCAAAGAGCATAGCCTCTGACTTCCCAAGGTTGACCCTTGCTCCTGAAGCATGACCAAAGTCTTCACAGATATGGATGAGAGCCGTCACCGATCTCTTGTCTGTGCAGAAGACAGTGACATCATCTATGTACAGCGAATACTTGGCCTCTGAGTGGTCTGGACCCTATGAGGTCATCCCTCTGATCTCTAGATTTTGTCTGATGGATACAGCGAAGAGCTCTATAACACAAACAACAAGAGTTGAAAGAGGGCAGCCTCTGACCAACGACAAGACCGGAAAGGGGTTAGTCTTCCAGCCATTCACCAACACCGAGCTGTGAATATCAAGGTACATCAGGTTAACATATGAACAGAACAGCTCACCAAGACCAAATTTGCGCAGTACCTTGCCCATTAGCTCATGGGAGACAGTCAAAGGCTTTTTCCTAAACAAGACTGATCATGGCCGTGCGCACTTTTTCCTGATCAAGACTGATCATGGGCGTGCGCACATTACGATCTTTCACGAAATGGACCGTGTCTCTGAGGAGGGCAAGGCTGTCTGCAATTCTGCAGCCAGGAATGCCACAGATTTGGTCTGGATGAATGATCTACCCAATGACAGCCTTCAGCCGGTTGGCAAGTACCTTGGGCCCTTATTCTGATCGGTGCGGATATTCCCGCATTCTTACGGAGCGGTCCGCACGCCACGGTGTTTTGCCGCATGCGGCCATCGTCCGTAGAAACGCCCACGTGTCCTCCGCATTCGGACGGACTCACTCTTTAAGAACAGGGCGTGTTTACGGACGACATACAAACCATGCGTGTGCGGGCAAAACACTCCGATTCTGCACGTTATTACAGAGTATTACAGAGTATGCTCGGAAATACCGCATCCGACCGGGAGCCAAGCGGTGCTACCGCCCGTAAGCGGAGTATTTACGCCAAACAACCCACTATTAAGTATCTTCTGCAATACATCACATGACCCACTTATTCAATTACCTATCCTCATAAAAAACTGCTTATTTGGAATTGGAATCAATTAGATGCCAATATATCCTTACAAGCATGCCTAACACATGCATTGCACACATTAACCCTTACAGCAATTTAAGTGCAATGGTTTGTATTAGACCCTGTGTAAAAGATTATAAACAATCTACACATATACTGTTTAATGTGCAAATAAAACCAACAACTGTGAACTTGCATAAACAATTTATTTGAAAACACAATTAACATATAAATAAAAAAATATCAAATAATAAATTAAATCAGCAGATCTCTGAGGTCCTGCAGGTCGGCTAGCAGGAGCCTCAAATGGTGCTCCGCCCGCAGGAGGGCCCCACGCACCCCCTCATCTGCCGGTGTGGTGTCATCTGTGGGCATGTCAAAGGGGCAAAAATTAGTCATGTTATTCATGCATACATTTCACATACTGCGACATAAATTGCACAAATGCTAGGTGACATGTGTGTGTATATATATATATATATATATATATATATATATATATATATCTATCTATGTAGAGAGATAGAGACACACATAGATAAATAGATATGACACATACATATATACATACATGCAAACTTATTTACTACATACTGTCTTTTTTTGCCTCTACCCTTTACTCTGCAGAAGACATAACAGTCATAGTGTTTCTTCTCAGTCACAACCCACCCATGACTAACCAATGACAAGCATGTCATGGCCTCCGTCAATAAGAACTTGTCACAATCTGCTCAGTCTAAGTTCAGTGATGGTTCGTGGCATGGGAGTTATGCAAATGTCAGGAATGCACAGTACACATCCTCAAAATCATAATTCTGTCTAAACCAACCTACAATTCTGTGAGGGCAAAAAAAAAATCGGAACTACAGGGGGTGTTTAGGTAGAGGAGGCTCCTGGGACACTGGCAACTTCTGACTCCATTCCAAGGTAGGCCGGGCCATACTCCATTTATAGCATACATCCTAGAGTTTATAAATAACATTCACCAACAATATAGATTCCACTATTTGATGGGTCATAATCTACGATTGCAGCAGGTGAATTTAATCCACAAATGATCCACTCATCCCTTTACTCCAGGATCCTGTTTAACTACAACGGTTATGTGGCAGTCAAAATGGAGCTCCAACCCATCCCACAAACCTGTGTAATTGAGAGGTGTCCTGGATGAAAGGGATGCCTTGGACACCCCATCTAACCCGTACCTGTATCTGTAGCTACCCACTTTGGGGTCTATATGAATAGTATTGGACCAAAATTTTTAATCACCAGTGCTACATAACAAATACCAGTACAACTACTTCATGAATGATGCATTATGTAAACATACCGATCTGCTGGGACTCCGGGGCTTGGCACGCCTCCTCCCCCTCGGAATTGGAATCCTCTGGGGCAACCGTGGCCTCCTCAGCCCCCTCCTCCGCCAGCTCCTCTGCCACCATGACCACGTCCACCTCCTCCGCCACAAGCACCTCCTCCTCCACCTCCTCCTCCTCCTCCACCTCCTCCTCCTCCACCTCCTCCTCCACCACCACCACCTCCTCCTCCACCTCCTCCTCCGCCACCAACACCTCCTCCTCTGCCACCAACTCCTCTAAAAACCTCCTCCACCACCACCTCCTCAGGCACCTCCTCCTCCTCCACCACCTCCTCCACCATCTCCTCCAACATTTCCTCCTCCTCCACTTCCTCCTCCTCCTCCACCCTTGCCGCCACCTCCTCCTCAGGGTCTTCGGCCTCTTCCTGGGCCAGGTCTGCCTCGGCCTCTTCACGGGCCTGTCGGGCTCGGGCTCGTGCTGTGTGGTAGAAAAAAAAATCATGGTCAATGTCGGGTCATTGGGGCACATGTATTAATCCATAACAAGACATACATGGAAGGGTGATAATGATGGCAAACGATGCAGGCAAGTAGCTCCTTACTGTTAATGGACTAAAAAATGTGACATTTAAATTATTATGTGATTGTTATTAATTTGTTCAAACATTACAACCCTGGCATTTATCAATGTGTAACACATATTAGATCTGGCACATTGTATGCATCAGAATCCTCAATGCTATGTCATTACATATAAAAGTTACATGACTGCATGTTAACCAGGAAGAAGCACACATAACAGTCTATGGACTTTTAAACCCATGGACACCCACTTATCATGAGACACATGTTATTGTTTATATATGCTATGTTGTAAGTGCGAAATTTCATAGCTAAAATACTCACAATCAGCAATTTCGCCCCTGATTTGCTGCAAGAGCTGGGGCTGGCGCCTGCGGAGGTCCGACCACCGCCTCTCGAGCTGCCCGAGGGACCTCCGCACCCGAGTGCGGGCGTAAATACGGCGCCCTGCCGCAGCATAGGCCCTCCGCTTATGGCGGTTAGTGATAAAGGGCCCCGCACGGCCCAGCCTTGTCTCCATGACGGAGACCAGAACCCTCAGCTCCGCATATGTAAAGGGGTCTGCCCTTCGTGTCTCCGCCATGTTAACAATGGCATCTATCAACCAATCAGGTGGTGGCATTGGTTGATCACAGTTATTTGTGTTAATAACTTTATTGTTCATCTTTACATGAACAGCGTCTCTGCGCCAACACAAATGGTGACAAATTTGCATGCCTTCAAAACAGTAGTGCTGATGTATGGCAATGAACAAATCTGATATATATATAAAACACAGTGTGTATGCACTTAGCAAATCCAATGACGCCTCGCTCCGCCAAGCAACGCGTGCTATAGCTTAGCAACGCATAGCTGTAGTTAGCATTACTTACTCTATGCATCTATGTGTATGCGTACATTTATGTGTAAAAGACACATACACATACTTGCAGGTATCCTGAGACCAGCATTATACACCAGCCCTGCCTGCCTGCCTGCCTGGGTGCCTGCTCCTTGAAATGTTGAAACATGTGAATAAATTCAAATATCATATATATATATATATATATATATATATATATATATCTGCAAACAAATCATACATCAACACAGGAAAAAATCCCCAACACATTAGAGAATAAATCAATGTACTCACCAGTCATCAGGGATAGTATCAACTACAATAATGAAGATATAACAAACACATAAGATCCCTTGTACAAGGTATAATAATTAGCACCTATATTGAACTTCCCCCAAAACTAAGCACATATGATAAATATCTCCTATTTCTTTGCCATTAGGAGGGCAGGCTGGCTAATTTTAGTTTTGTAACACTGACAACTAACACACTGTACTTATTTGAAGGGCTGATTTTGACTAAAATTGGTGTGTTCTGTCAACTCGATAACATGTACCTGAAGTATCTTTGCGCCACAGAGTCCCGCAGCTGGTATCCCCTCCGGCATTCAGGGGCGCGGGATGGGCGCATGGGCGGATCTTGCGGCTCAGATGGTACCTCCCACTCATCAAAGGGTATCTCACGCCGCACAGCAATGTTGTGGAAAAATATACACAGGCCCACGATCCTCGACACCATTTGAGGCGCATATTGTAAGTCACCACCAGTGCGGTGGAGCACTCTAAATCGACCTTTTAAAAGGCCAATTGAGCGCTCCACCACTTGCCTGGTGGCAACATGCGCCCGATTGAATGCCTCCTGTGGGCCCGGTGCTGGGTAGCTGTACGGCGTAAGTAGCCAGGGCGTACATGGGTAACCGGAGTCACCCAGAACCCACGCATCACGGCCTTCCAGCTCTTGGAGTCTTTGCCATATCCCGGTTTGTCGGATGACATGAGAGTCATGGGCACTTCCGGGAAACTTCGAGTTGAAGGCGAGAATTTCCATGGATGGGCCACATACCACCATCACGTTCAGTGAGTGGAACAATTTGCGGTTCCTATATATCTTCTCACTTCGAGATGGAGGCACAAATGGTACATGGGTGCCATCCACAGCCCCTATCACATTAGGGAAGCCAGCAATTTGATGGAAGGCCTGCTGGCTTCTGCGCAGGGTCTCGGTGGCAAATGTCATGGCCATGAAGTGCCCCTTGCGCCTGAACATGGCCGACGTCACACGCCTCAGGATTCGGCAGAAGGCCGGCTGAGATATTCCAGCAAGTACTGCCACTACTTGTTGGAATGATCCTGAGGCGCAGAAATGCAACACCGCCAGCAGCTGTGTGTGAGGCGGAATTGCTGTCGTGATCCCGTGTAGAGGTTCCAGATCGCTCTGAATTAAGGTGAGCAGATCCAGAATGACATGTGGCGGTAACCGGTACCTAGTAAGTACCTCATCATCGGGCATAGCAAACAGAGTCACCCGTGTGCGATAGATTCTAGCACGTCCTGGCCTCCTTGGCCGACGAGTGGGGAGAGCCGCAAGTGCCCTTAGCCTCCTCTCCATGTAGCGCATCATTGCTTCAGCAACCTATAAAGAAATGAACATAAATACTGATGCACCTATGCACATAATGGCCATATCCCACTACAAATAGATTTGTAGCCTTCAATACGTACAATAGATGGCCGCCCCGTGAAATCCCTCAGATCCATTTGACTCTATAATGATGACACAATAATATGAACTCAATACACACCGTCCAAAACACTCAGATAAAGGTGTCAGCATTTTTTGCCGACATCATGTACTATGAGACATTTCATCTATTGCTGGGACATGTTGTCCTGCAATAGATGAACCCACACAGGTTTAAGACCTGTGAGTGAAATAGTGAACATGTGACATGTTGCAATAATGCTACACGCACTTTGCTGGCCCAACAATCTGTAGTCAGTGAGGCAATGGTGCATACATTCATACACTTACATTGTTAATGGATATCATATCTACAAGGAGCATGGAAGAGCTTACCTTAGACCCTGACAAGTCCAGATCTGGAGACAAATGATTCTAGCAGCAAGTCACTATTTATAGGCCTCTCACATGTGTGGTCTATAACAGTAGAGATGAGTATTGCATGACTTGTGGCCTGGATTATCTAAGGGATTGGGCTACTTTTAGCTTGCAATCAAACGCCACAATACCACAGTAGTCATGAATCAAATGTCATGTCATGCTAGCAAATAGCATGTGTATTGTGCAATAGTCACAGGTGTATCAGAAGATTCTATGCAATGTTAGCATTGGTGCCCAGTATTTCATGTAGAACTTTCGCCAGGTTTTACACAATGGAATTTCCGCCACCGTATGCGGCGCGAAAAAACAGCGACGTACGCTCACGCACGGAACGCAGCTGCCGCTGATGTCCGCCAAACAGGATACACAAACAGTATATAAAGGTGTATTAGAAGGTGACCATGTTGTTGCTAACATGTCTGGATCACAACCAGAGGTGGACCCAGATCTGCAGCAACTATTTGACCAGATGGACTCCAGCACCACCTATGTGCCACTGCACATGCGGCCAGTGGGTAATGAGGAGGCTGCTGGCCCTTCTACAGCAGGGCAACCTGCACCTGACCATTCTACAGCAAGGCAACCTACACCTGGCCCTTCTGCAGCAGGCCAACCTGCAGCTGGCTCATATGCACCATCAGCAGAATTGATTGGAACACAACCGGGGACTTCACAAGGTAGTACCATGGCCAGCACTTCAAGTGCAGCGACACGTGACAGGGGGCGTGGCCAAGGACGTGGCAAGGGGAGAGCCAGGGCAACAGAGGAACCACCCAAAAAAAATAAGGCATATGAAGCACAGGAGCTTGCCATCCTGGTTCCCCGAGCACGTGATTGGATTGAGTGTCCATCGGAGAAGCTGACACACACACGCAGATGGAAGATTTGGGAACAGATAACGGCAGAGATTAATGAAGTAGCGCCACAAGTTCGTGAGACGGACCATGTGAAGAAGAGGCAAGTTGTTTTGTGATACATGTGCCCAGTAATAGCCAAGTAATGATTGAATTGATGCTTAGATGGATTTTGCAAATGGCCCGTGAGGTTGTTACGATACACATACATTATTGCCATGTTATTTCGGTGAGAGTTAGAGTAGGGTGATTGTGAATGTGTATTGTAACGGTGGATATCATAGTTGCATGTAATATTATCTTTTGGACATTAATCACATGTCGTAATATGTAGCACAGAGCAATGGCTGCAACAGCTAACATCTGGAGTGACATGTATTAATATGTCAACTTACATTGCAGGTGGCAGGACTTCAAAACCAACCTGAAGAGGAAGATGACCAAGCGGTGGGAACACAGCCAGACATTTGGGGCCGGGCCCATGCCATCAGGGCTAGAGCTCACCCCCCTGGAGTTGATGGCCGAGAGCTGTATATCAGTTGAGGAGATCAGGGGGGTGAGCACGATGGATAGCGAGGCCCCAGCTGAAGTGTTTGCGTCTTTTCTGGAAGGTAAATATTGGTCATGCCATAAACTTGTGCAAGTAATTATCTTAGAATGTCTCCTAATTGTGTTTATCTTTTTCCACAGACACCCCACCGCTTGGTGCCGACTCTGCTCAGGAGGTGGAGGAGTCCGTGCCACCTGGCCCCAGTGGTAGGCCTGTGCAGCAGCAGCCATCGGCCCAAGCCGATTTGGCCGCCTTGGCCCAGATGCTTGGGGACATCAACCAGCAGGGAGACTTGGCATCAGAACGGATGCATAGGACCGAGGAGATCCTGGCGAGCTTGGTCAGCACCCAGCAGGCCATCGCTGCGAGCATGCAGGCCATGGCTGAGTCACATCAGGCCATGGCTGCAAGTGCTCAGGTGCTGGCCGAGCAAGCCACCCGCCAAAATGATCTCCTCCTCCACCATAATGAGCTTATGGTGGAGCTGGTTACCAGCAACAGGGTCCTAATGTCATCCGTTTCTGGTGCATTACCACCGGCAACACTCCCTGCTGGCAGGAGGGGTAGACCAGCCAACCCCTCAACATCATCTGCTCCACCTGCCCCAGCATCTGGCCGTCCCCGAAGAGCTGCTGCACAGGCCAAGGAGCCTACCAAGGCCAAACGTGGTCGCAAATGAACTTGTGGCTGCATTAATCTCCACCGTTATGTGGTCCCAAATCTTCCATTGTGCTGTGTGTGTCAGCTTCTTGTGTCCAATCACGTGCTGAGGGTAACCAGATGAGCCCTTGCTTCATATGTCCTTTTTGGTTCCCCTGTTGCCCTCTTTTGCCTGCCATTACTGTCAGCTGTACTTGAAGTGATGGCCATGGTACTATCTTGTGAAGTCCCCGGTTGTGTTCCAAATGATTCTGCTGATGGTGCATATGAGCCAGCTGCAGGTTGGCCTGCTGCAGAAGGGCCAGGTGTAGGTTGCCCTGCTGTAGAATGGTCAGGTGCAGGTTGCCCTGCTGTAGAAGGGCCAGCAGCATCCTCATTTCCCACTGGCTGCATGTGCAGTGGCACATAGGAGGTGCTGGAGTCCATCTGTGTGCAATTATATTTGTTTTGTATTATTATTTATTTTGCTACATTCCTGCCATGTTGTTTCTTTTTTGGATTTTGTATTTTTTGGTCATTGCATCACAGTGGCATTGACTGTGACATGTATAGAAATAAATTTGTTTACTTTACCCAAAAATGTGTGGTTTCATGAGTACATGTCGAATACACATGTGTATTGCTAGTATTAATATTCTGTCATGTCCATTGTTAGCAGTTTTTAAGTGTCTGACAAGTACAGGATATGTGGGTGTTTAGTAAGGGTTCCTTGAAGCAGCAATGGTTTCAATTAAAGCACTGACAAGCGGCCTATTAGTGAGTAATGAGTAAAGGAGTAGATTCTATTGGGTTCAGGTGTTAATGCTTGTAGTCATTAGGCGGTACGTTCGCCTACCGCATGAACGAGTGGTGTCCGCAAAGCAATAGTACACTTGTGGACACCGCACATTTCTTCCCTTTTTGATCGCGTGCATTCGGAGTGCTATCCGAATGTACGCCCCCCAACATAAGTGTACTCCCCCGTGTCCGCCCATGTTTCCGCCCCGTTTTGCCCACTTTGAAACTACGCCCATGTGACATTCCGCATGACGCCCATAATACGCCCATATTTCCCGACTGATTGCGGGGAACAGTTTTGTACGGGATTTGGCCGAACTGGTACGGAGTCAAGGCGTGGCACATGCGCGTTGCGTTCTCCACGCATGCGCAGACGCCGAAAAGACGCGATCCGAAAGTATGCGGTAAAGTCCGCGTCAATCAGAATAAGGGCCTTGGTGAGGATCTTGTAGTCCACATTCCAGAGAGAGATGTGCCTCCAATTTTTTCAGCTCGCATCTCTCCCCCTTCCACTTATGCAAGATCGTGATCATTCCTTCCCTCAGAGAAGGAGGCATTTTGCACTCCATCACCATCTCCTCATACAGCTTGAACAGGTCCAGGCCAATGAGATCCCACAGCACAACGTTAAGCTCTGCTGGGAGACCATCACTGCCCAGAGTCCTGCCTTGCCTAAATGATTTAGTGGCAGAGAGCACCTCCTCCAATGCCAAGGGAGCATCCATGGCTTATTTACCTGCAGGATCAATAGTGTTAGTCATACCTGACAGAAACTTATCCGCCTCATTGGTGTCTGTAGTCTTAGGGGAGTAGAGGTCGCTGTAATATTCACAGACAACCTTCATCACTCCCTCCTTCCCCTGTCTGGGGATGCCATTCTCATCTTGCAGCTCGGCCAGGGGTATGTGGCCAGAGTGGAGTTTCCTGAAAAAGAAAGAAGAATACTTCTCACCCTTCTCCAGATTCTCCACCTTAGAACGGAATGCAATGCATCTGGACTCCTCCTTAAAGTGCCTTTTCACGCTCTTTTTGGTCTTGTCCAGGTCATTCTTCATGTCCCAGCAGCACCGCTGGAGATCCACCGGATACTGGCGCTCAGGTGCAGTTTTCTGAGGTTCCTCTTATGGTCGCTTGACTGGATACACCCTTTGACCTGAAAGAAACTGCGGATGTTAGATTTGGCATATTGACACCTGTCAGACATACAGTCAAAATAACATTTGTCATTCTACCATGTGATGTAGGCATACTTAAACTCAGCCAGTACTTCCTCCCTTTCCAGTAGGGCACAGTTCAACTTCCAGGAGCCTGGGGCAGATGGAAAACCATGGCCCAGAACCCCTTGGAAGAGAATGGCCCTGTGGTCAGAGAAGAAGCAGGGAACCATAGAATGCCTTGCCTGCTGCACTGCTCGGGAAGTGAACACAATGTCAATGCGGGAATGCACGGTACCATTAGAGAGGCTCCACGTGAATTTCACTGAGCCAGCCCCCATGGAGCCCACAGCATCCTGGAGTGATGCTTCAGCCACCGTTTCCATGAGCAGGTTGGATGTGATATCCAGCTTTGCAGAGTTGCAGGTGCTTCGACCATCCCCTTCGATCAGGCAGTTGAAGTCCCCGGCCGTCACTACAGCCCTGGTGGTGGCAAGCTGGGTCCGCAGGGTCTGGAATAGTTTCAAATGCTCATTCTTAATATGTGAAGCATACACGCAGATTAGCCTGATAGGCTCCCCTGCCCAGGAGCCATCTATGACCAGTAACCTGCCGCAGACAAACTCCTGAACAGAGTCTAACGTGAAGAGGCTACCACTAATCAGAATGGCTACCCCTGCAGACTTACTCACACCTCCACCGGACCAGTTGGATGGACCATGGGACCACTGCTGGGCCAGGTGCTTGTAGGATCTGGAGAAAGGGAGAGCGCATTCCTGCAACATATACACATCACATTTCTGAATGTCAAGAAAGGTAAAAAACAGATTGACGTCTGCACTTATCCTTAATACTCCTCACATTAATGGTAAAAAGATTAAAAGCTACCATTTGTTAGGAGAAAAGGCAGGGTTAGGTCATAGTACATTTACATTACCACTCCCATCGGGAGGGGCTTCCTCTGGGTCAGCAACTGGATCTCCCTTCTGGGGTGTCTAGATGATATCAAGCAGTTGGTTTATCTCGCACAGGCTGTTGAGCTCAGGTACCCTGGTCTCATCATAGCCTTCCACCAAGGCCTCCATCTCCTCCTCGAGGTAAGGGGGGTCATGAGCTCACTCGACAGACTCCACTCCTGTCCAACTCCTTCCTCTTCCTTCTTGGTTGGGCTGTACCTGCAGGGGCAAGAGGTGGAAACTATTCCTCAGAGAGGAGAGGGACAGTGGTGGAAAGAGTGGTAGGTTGGATCAGAGGTCGGGAGGGTGAGGGAGGAGGTGGTGCGAGAAGCAGGGGTGGAGTTACTGTCACAGAGGGAGGGAGGGGAGGAGGCTTAGGAATGGTGGGGGAAGGTTTCTTACCACCTTGCTTTTGATGGTTCTGCTTCCTTGGTACAGGCATGGGGGGTACCTTGGGGGTCGCATCCACACCCCTTACTGCATTGGCGTAGGACCTTACCCTGTCGGGACAGTCCCTGTAGAGATGATCCACTTTGCTGCACAGGTTGCAGGTCTTCTTTGTGGGGCAGTCCTTTGTCTCATGGCCAGCCAAAGAAAACTCTGGGTGGGGGCACACTTACAACATAGGCAAAATGGGATTATGAATGTACAATTGAAATGCAAAACTGTATTTGATATGCTTTAAAATAGGGAAGTTCCTACTATTTAAAATGAATAGAGCACTGCAAAAATATTTGTGGATATGAGGCAAAAACCTTGCCCAGAGGAGACCTGCATTGTTTCAATATTGTTATTGAGTGGTCCTTATTTTTCCTATGATTACAACCAGCTAAGGTATTATGTATAATAGGATTTAAATCATAGGACCTTTCTTTTGTGATAAAACCAGTGGTTTCCAAAACAGCAGGTGCTGCAAACAAATGGTGATAAGTTTTGATTGTAATTATAGCAGCTATTCGCTGGGGGGGCAGTAGAGTTATTTGTAGCAAAAATGCCGAAAGTGCGGCTAACAATTTATTGTAATATTCGCAAACCAAAGAGATTGATCCACTCGACTAAGCCAGTGGTTTCCTTAAGACCTAACAGCTTGTATAGAGCCGGCTGTCTGGCGGTCTGCTGCTTGTATGCGTCTCTTCGGTTGCGCTGCTTCTGGCGTCCAGTCTCTGCAGCGCCGGTCACGTGAGTGCACCATGTGAACCGGCTGTAACCTAACGTACATTTCGCCACGCTTGTTCACAGGGGGGGGGGGGGGGTGCGTCTGTGTGCACCCAGGGCACTCTTCACATTTTAGTGGCTCCACAACACTATGGCATCTACCCTTGGGAAGATGCTAAACATAAGAATGAAAGTGACCCATTCAGATTTTTCAGCAGAATTAGTTTACTAAATACACTCCATTGTGAGTGACTGGCTGCATCTTATGTACTCTGCTTCCAACTCAGTCACTCACACTGTCTCTCACTACCTGGTTCTCTAGCCTGTGATTGGCTGCATCCTATGTACTTTGCTACCCACTCGATCACAGGATAGAAAACCAGGTGGTGAGAGACATTGTCAGTAACTGAGTGGGAAGCACAGTACAGAGGATGCAGCCAGTCATAGTATAGAGAACAGGTCAGTGAGAGACAGTGTGAGTGACTGAGTGGGAAGCAGAGTAAAGAGGATGCAGCCAGTCATAGTATAGAGAACTGGTCAGTGAGAAGCAGAAGAGTGATTTGCACCAGTGAGTGAGCTGCAGCCAGTGTACTCCCTGCCTCCATCCCCCAGGATCACATGTAGACACAACGCTCTCACACGAGGAACACTGAGTGACAGTCCATAGATCATTCTATGTAACATCTGGATCTCTGTCTCCCTCTCAGTTCGCCCACAGGTGAAGGTCTCCAGTCACCAATCAGACGGTATCACAAAGCTCCACTGTCAGGTGTACGGGTTTCACCCCAGAGCTGTGGATGTGAAGTGGATGAGGAATGAGACAGACGAGGTTCCCTCACATGAAGCTAGAAAGATCCTCCCCCATCCTGACGGCACCTATCAGACCAGAGTCTCTGTGGAAGTCATACTCAGGGATGAGGACACTTACTCCTGTTATGTGGATCACAGCAGCCTGGATCAGACACTGACTGTTTTATGGGGTGAGTGTCAGCCATATTTGTGCCAATGGTAGGGTAAGAATGAGATAAAGTTAAGTTCTATATGGTTTTCAGTTATCATATAAAAACAATAGAACTAGTGCATCACTACTTGTAACATGCTTTTACCATGCACATTTCACCCATGTGTAGAACAGATCCCCACTGGAATATCCTGCCTACTGTACTGGACTTCTGTCTGAATTAATACTGTAATAGATCTTACCCAGAGCCATGCTACAGCTCTCCCCCTGTACAGCACGGCAGAAGTTATCCTCTGGTGCAAGTCTCAGCGGTTGCCTAGCAACTGGGACATTGCTCTGCCTGCTCGCAGGGGGCACTGAGTGCGGCCTGTTTCTGGGCAACTGGGACATCAGAGCATGACTTCTTCCCTTGTTGCCTTACAACCCCCGGAAGTGCTGCTACAGTATGTGCAGCACTTCACCTGCCCTCTATTATTACATTATTTACTTGGATGTCTTGTTTGATTGGTGCGGCTGTCTTATAACTTTACACCCGGCCAGCACAGCCCTGCCGACTATAGTTTGTTGGTACAGGCTTAACACTGGTCCCTAATCCATAGCCTGCATTTGTCTGCTGTCGGATATTCTGTCCATCTGTCTGGTAAATACAATATGTGCCCCCTGGCTTGCCGGTGCTGCTACACTATCCCGCTAGTCTGTACCACCTGGCCTGCCTGTGCTGTTCTGCACTTCGGCTCACATGTACCACCTGGCCTGCCTGTGCTGCTCTGCACTTGGGTTATCTGTACCCCCTGGCTTGCCGGTGCTGCTACACTATCCTACTATTCTGTACCACCTGGTCTGTCTGTGCTGCTCTGCACTCGGGTTATCTGTACCACCTGGCCTGCCGGTGCTGCTACACAATCCGGCTAGTCTGTACCACTTGGCCTGCCAGGGCAGCTCTGCAATCAAGGTACTCTGTATCACTGATGCAGCTCTACAGTCCAGCCAATCTGAGCTATTCAGCCTGACGATGCTGCTCTGCAATCCGCCTAATCTGTTTTACCTGGCCTGCTGGTGTGTGCTCTGCAGTCCAGCCAATCTGAGCAACATGTCCTGCTGGTGCTGCTATGCATCCGGCATACCTGTATACCTGTCCTGCCTAGCAATTCAGCACACCTGTATTACCTTTCCTGCCGCTGCTCTGCTGCAATCCAGTTATCCAGTCATTCCTGACCTGCCTGTACAACTCCATACCTCCGTATTGCTCACCATGACCCTCTTGTGAAGTCCTGTGCTTTGATGAGCTGCTATAGCATGAGAACATGAGACCTGGTGGCAGCTTAAGTACCGGTGAATATGTTCAAGTTCTATGGAACAATAGCTGCTGTTATAGGCTAGACCTCTCCAGCATTTTTATAACAATCTCATCAAAGCATACAGGAATTCTGTAACATGTTTAGCTGAAATGGAAATCTCCCTAGCACGGATAGCATTACCACAATGTCTGAGCCAATGGCCAAGGAGCTGGAGTGGTGTCTGAGCCAATGGCCAAGGTGCTAGAGTACAACATTCTCAGTATCAATAAATATCTCCTTCAGGGGAATTTCCCAGAAATACTTTAATAAAAAAACTAGAAATGCTACCAATGTGTCAGTCACTTTCCGCAGATGTTAGATGCTGTTTAATACAATTCAAGAGAGGGTAAATATTGCTTGCAGGAAATTTTAGGCAAAGATCATAGCACAGATACCAGGCTGACTACAAACCTGTGGGTATAGTCTGAATGCTCTGGATCCGGCAGCACAGATGGTGTAATGGTTAGTATTGCTGACTCACAGAATTGAGGTCATGGTTTGATTCTTTTTTTTTTTTAAATTGAGTCTTTATTTATAATTTCATAACATTCAACATACAAAAATATCATATAATTCATAACATACACTTTTATCTACACAACACAACATACACGTTCCTGCAATTCCTCCCTCCCATTCCTAACCATGCCCATTATCCCAAGACTAGTTCCTCTGTCAATTCTCACCCCTATATTACCCCTATCATGATTTACCCTAAATTTAACCCATCTTTATACTGATTATATATGCCATTTATTTCTAGTAGGGCAATAAACTGCAGCTCTCATTCTTTTTATTTTTATAAAAATTTATATAATTCCTTGTATAGCATTATATACTGTGTAAATCTGCATACTGTGCTAGAGAAAAGAGAAATGTACATTATTCTATAGTGTATCCAGCGTTATTAAATATAGTGCTACTTCTAACACTCGTGATTTATTTATAGTGTTGCCTGTTATTTAAAATTTTACCAACATCTTTATATATTTCAATCAAATTAATTATACAATCCATAATTACGTGAACATTTTTTATATAGTTGATATAGTTTTCTTTATAGAATTATATACTGTGTACATCTGCATGCCGTGCAAAAACATAAAATAAGTAGATTATTTTTACCCGTCTCCTATTCTAAACAGTGAATATAATGTTGCTCACAACGTGATTCTAGCTTATCACTATTTTTTTTTATATATATATATATATATATATATATATATATATATTTTCCTGGTGTTGCTCGGCACTCCGGACGATAAAGCCAGCTACCGTGGTGCCCTCAATCAGATAATATAGTCCAAAGTTCTAGCGTGTCTCCCAGGGGTCCCGGATAGAACAGAGAGCGGCACTCAAACTATTTTGAGAAATCAAGGTTTACCACCTTTACCACCTTGAAAATTAAACCTTGATTTCTCAAAATCCGTTTGAGTGCCGCTCTCTGTTCTATCCGGGACCCCTGGGAGACACGCTAGAACTTTGGACTATATATATATGATGACTTTGAGTGGCAGTGCAGTCTACAAAGACTTGGTAGAAATATGAGACTTAAAGAACATTTTCAGGACACTATCTCTGTTCAGGACTCCAGCACTATTGGTGCATTTATACGACGCCAACATCTGTCGAAATTTGACCCTGTTAGCAACAACACATCAATTAAAACATATACTAGATTGCTTAATGACTCTATGATACGATTTAATGCAGCTAATCGCACTGTACATCATAATTTATCTAGAAATGAACAACAGGCCTTGAAATCACTAGGTGGTGATGAAAGTATCACTATCCGCCCCGCCGATAAGGGGGGCGGTATAGTGATACAAGATATAGGGACATATCGTTCAGAGTTATACCGTCAACTATCTGACAGCAATGTATATTGTAAATTAGATAGCGACCCGACTAAAGAGTTTCAAAGGGAATTGTTTGAACTTATTGATTGTGCTGTGCTACAGGGACTATTGGATAAAAAATGTGCTGAAGCCCTTAAAATTAAGAATCCTGTAATCCCTGTCTTGTATTCATTACCAAAGATTCATAAAAACAGTGATAACCCCCCTGGCAGACCTATCATCTCTGCCAGGGGGAGTCTCTATCAACCGGTGTCACAACTGCTTGACATGCTTATTCAGCCATTCATTACTGTACAGCCTCATTTTTTGAAAGACACGACCAGTTTTCTGAATGTAATTGCTGCCATGGATGATTTACAGGAACATACCATTATGTGTGTAATGGACGTGTCAAGTTTATACACGTCCATTCCCCACATTCAAGGGCTCTCAGCCATGAGTGATTTCCTCAAAAATTTGACCAACTTTGAATTTAATATCCCTCTGTATTTGGATTTTTTGCGCTTGGTTCTTACCAAGAATTATTTTTTATTCGATGGGTCTATGTATCTGCAGACGTCCGGGTGTGCAATGGGGGCGGCGGTCGCTCCAGCATACGCCAATGTGTTTATGTTTAATTTTGAAAAAGAACTCATTTTTGGACACCGCTTTGGCCAGCACATCCGGGCGTTCTGCAGATACATAGATGACCTGTTTATGTTTTGGAATGGCGGGGAAGAACTGTTTATTACCATGATGGAAGAGATTAATGCAGCTGACACGCCCATTAAATTCACGTATAAAATCAGTAAAAGTATGATAGAATTTTTGGACGTGTCTGTCTCTTTAAATAATGGTAACATTGAAACCTCGGTCTTTAGAAAACCGACCGATAGGAATACACTCCTTCTTGCAAGCAGTCACCATCCCCCGCCCCTTAAAAACGGGTTACCATACTCGCAGATGGTACGTGCCAGGCGTATTTGCAGTGATCCTTCCAAAGTTGAAGAGGAATTGGATCTCATTGTCGAGAAATTTCATGTCAGGGGCTATGCATTGGACAGACTACTTCAGTCCAAACAAAGAGCCCTTAAATTAAATAGAACCAACTTATTGAAACCTGCTGTTAAAAAAATGGATAAAGTGTTCCCGTTTATTTCCAAATTTGATTCGTCCAGCATGGTAGTCCCTATTGCCAGCAGAGCCTTATGGCCAATTGTGGCTACTGATAAAAATTTACCTGCCTTTAGAGATATACGACCTTTAACGTGTTATACACGTGGTCGCAACCTGAGGGATATACTGGTACACTCAGATGTTACAGGGTTTAACCCAGAGGTACGTTCCAAAACAGTATATAAGAAGCCCGGTTGCTATAAATGCCCTAAATGTGCCACTTGTAACTTTTTAATTGCTACAGATCGATTTAAACACCCTCATACTGATAAAATATATCGCATGAGACATGTTCTCACTTGCGATACTCAGTTCGTTATTTATGCAATTATCTGTCCATGCAATTTATTTTACATTGGTATGACTTCAAGGAAGTTCAAAGAAAGGATGGCATTACATAGGTCCTCAATTAAGGCAGCACTGGCTGGAAAAAAGGCAGACCAACCGGTAGCAATTCATTTCAGGGAGAAGGGTCATGCATTGGAATCACTACGGTATCTGATCATTGATCATGTGCCTCCGTCTAATCGTGGCGGCGATAGAGTAAAACGCTTATTAAAACTGGAGGCTTCATGGATCTATAGATTAGATACCGTAGCGCCTAATGGCCTGAATGAACGTATTGTTTGGAGTTCATTTATGTAGGATCTTTATCTCCTTTTGCAAATTCCTGCTGTGATAAATGTACATTTATAAATATAATCTATGTATGATGCAAACTGCCTTGATTGCCATTTGGCAATATATTGTGTATTTAACTTTATCTATGTTTCCTTCATTTGTTTTTAATTCATTTTGTGTGGTATTGGTTTAGTTGCGTGTATTGGGGTGGTGAGGCGGGGTGGCTAATTTTGGAGGTGTGAGCTCCTAGTGGCCATCCTCTCTCCCCTCCTATATACTATGCAATTTTTGTATATAATGTTGCTGAGATATGGTTCTGGTCGGGGACATCGTGAGATTGCTCCATGTGTGTGAGACATGGAGTTTTGACCCCGATGTCTCATACCTGAGCCATCTGTCGGCACTATTTTTGTATTTTATTCTATACATTTAGGTTATTGTTTATATATGTTCTGGGTGTGCCGATCCTTGGGTCCAACTTCCTATCCCTGACCCGCTATTCTGGTTCCCAACACGGTAAAGTATCCATGACTACGCTGACGCCAGTGAGAGAGGCTGTCAGGTAGTACATGTGACGTCCGTGTGGGGGTGTGCTAG